>NC_022010.1:41227848-41254656 GCF_000317375.1 Microtus ochrogaster
GGGCACCAGACCCCATTACAGATGGTTGTGAGCCACCATGTGGTTGCTGGGAATTGAACTCAGGACCTCTGGAAGAGCAGGCAATGCTCTTAACAGCTGCGCCATCTCTCCAGCCCTGGAATACAGATTTTAACTTTACCATTTAGGCATCTTACCTCAGAGATCTAACTTTTCTCATCTTTGGGACATAGCAGCCAAGGTTCATTGGTGATAACCTTGCTATATCCAGGATACCTAATGTGTAGGAAAAGGCACCTAATGGGCTTGGGATATGGCTCAACTAATAGTGCACTTAGCATGCATGATGCCATGGGTCCGGTTCTCCACAACCACATAAAACTGGGTGGTTGGTACACTTCTGCATGTCCAGTGTTTTCCAGAGGCAGGAAAATCAGAAATTCACAGTCATCCTCAGCTACAAAGCACTGTCTACACACAACAACAAAGAAAAAACCAACTATCTGAGGTTTTTCAGCTCTGCAGAAAAGCGATTACATTCACATAGACAAAACTATTTGACTCACTACAAAAATCTACAAACTTTTGAACTCTACACTTTAATTCAGAGGCAATATAATTTTTAGATACAGGAAAAGAGATTATATCTCACCAACCATATTCTAAATTCTTTTCCAATGGTTGACACAAACAAGTACATAGTATGTTTTGAAGAAAAGTACTTCTTTCTTGGCCTAAGTGATGACACCAGGTAAAGACACTTGCTGCCTAGTCTGACAGCCTAAGAGTTAAGGGTAGAAGCCATCCCCACAAGTTGTCCTCTGACCTTCAACATGCTATGGCACATATGTGCCCCTTCCACTCAAACAAACAAACAAACAAACAAACAAACAAACAAACAAACGTAGAGCCCTTTTAAAGAAGGGAAGCACAGTGTTTTCTTATTGTAAAGCTAGAGTTTCATTAGTCTTACCCGCAGAGGATTTTCATTGAGGTATGGCGGCTCTCCTTCAACCATCTCGATAGCCATGATGCCCAGAGACCATATATCAACTTTGGGGCCATAGGCTTTTCGTGTAACCACCTCTGGTGCCATCCAGTACGGCGTTCCAACCATAGTACTGCGTTTGCTCTGCTCAGGGGTGATCTGGGCACAGAAGCCAAAGTCAGCTACAGAAGAAAGCAGAGTACCAGGGTTAATGGTATCAAGGGATGCTTCATCAGTTCACGTCAGCAAACATGGCTACATCCCATCACCCACCCCCTTCTCTGGAAAGAATGTGGAAATGAAGAAGAGTGAGTTCAAAATTTGAGGACGTTATTTACTAGTAATTTTCACATTTACTTTTGACAACAAAGTACACATTATCAGGTATTTTCTTCTTAATAACTAATTCTATTCTAAAGAATTGAAATTGAAAGTGGTAAAAAAAATTATCCAAAGAAAGAAAAGAAAATAGAAAAAGAAAGAAAAAAAATTATCCAAGGTGAACAATAAAATTAAATGCAGCGAGCCAGAAATTGGTGGTGCACGCCTTTAAACCCAGCACTCAGGAGGCAGAGGCAGGTAGATCTCACTGAGTTTCAGGACAGTCAGGGCTACAGAGAGAAACCCTGTCTCAAAAAACCAAACCAAATAAACAAACCCAAAAACCTAAACACAATGATTAAATCTAGCAATGTTCAGGACATGGAAACTGAATTAATTTCTTTTTTCCTTCCCTCCCTTCTTTCTTTTTATTTTGTTTTATTTTTTTGAGACAGGGTTTCTCTGGGAAACTGCTCTGGCTGTCCTGGAATTCACTCTATAGACCAACTTGGCCGCTAATTCAAGTGATCTTCCTGTCTCCGCCTACTGAGTGCTGGGATTAGAGGTGTGTGCAACACCACTGCCCGGTACAGGTTGCCGTTTTTTAATAGTTTCTTTGAACATTTTTTTGAGTATGCGGGGTGCATGTGTCACAGAACACGTGGGAGTTCAGAGGACAATTTTTTAAAAAAAGATTTATTTATTTATTATGTATACAATGTTCTGTCTGCATGTGTGCCTACATGCCAGAAGAGGGCACCAGATCTCATTACAGGTGGTTGTGAGCCACCACGTGGTTGCTGGGAATTGAACTCAGGACCTCTGGAAGGAAAGTCAGTGCTCTTAACCTCTGAGCCATCTCTCCAGCCCCAGAGGACAATTTTCATGAGTTTGTTTTCTCTTAACATGTGGGTTCTAGGAACCAAACTCAGGTTGCCAGGCTTGACAGCAAACACCTTTACTGACTGAACCACCTGGCCAGCAAGAATTTTAAAGAACAGCTAAAGCTGGAATTATTATGCATCCAACTCAGCAGAAGGCCTAGAAAAAGACCATACTTAACTGTAACTGCACAGGAAAGGTGCTCCAACTGTGTCATTTATATTCAAGGAACAAGATACTTACTGATATTACACTAGCTGGGATGAGAATTTATAATTATTTTCTTTTCTTCTGTTGTTAAAACTATTCTTTTAATAAGGTTAAACCTTATTTTTTAGGTTTTATTCAGACAGGGTTTCATATAGCCTAGGCTGGCTTTGAACACAAAACGTAGTCAGGAATGACCTTGAAAGCTAGTCACAGTGGCACACGCCTTTTAATCCCAGGAAGCAGAGGCAGGTACAACTCTGTGAGTTTGAGGCTAGTCTGGCTTACATAGTGAGTGCCAGAACAGACAGAACTACATAGTGAGTCCCTGTCTCAAAACAAAAACAAAAATAACAAGAAAACAAAACTTCCCCTAAAATGACCCTGAATTTGTGAGCCTCCTATAACTCAGCCTTCCGATTGCTGAGATTGCAGTATGTGCTACCATGTCTACTGGCATCCATTGACTGTGAACTTGTGACCCTTAGACTTTAATTTTACTTCGTATAAAAAATATGAGCGAGGTTGGGCACTGGTGGCGCACACCTTTAATCCCAGCACTTGGGAGGCAGAGACAGGCAGATCTCTGAGTTCAAGAAGGAATACGCCACCACAGTTCAGCCTAGGAGACCTATTTCTTGTCACCCTGAGGTCAAGGTCACACAAGGTCTTTTTCTGGTCAGACAGTCTCCAAACATTCCCTGAGGGTGAAGGGGCAGGCTGAGAAAACACTCCAAAAAATTATACCCAATCACATTTCCTACAGAGAAGAATCCTATCAGGGTAGCCCAGACAACAATCCTCTGGATATCACTTTGTTTTATTTTAATTTTCAAAAATAATTTCCAACATTAGTATTTTTCTTATTGTTCATATGAAACAAAACAAAGGGACACAAAGTGATTTGCTCAAAATACTCATCAAGCAGTAGGTCTGCTATGAACACAAGTTGCTGGGTTCACAAGGCACATTTAACAAGCCACCACCCTTCACAGCCAATCACAGATACATTGAAATGTCACTTCATTGCTACTCACTAAGTTTAACTGAGCCTTCCATTCCCAAAAGCACATTGTCACTTTTGATGTCTCTGTGGATCACTTGATTAGCATGTAAAAACTCCAAGGCCTGTAAACACTGAACAGAGAAAACACCTATCAATGAAACGACCCAACAAGTCCAAGAGGGGTCACGCACAGTGCGAGGGTCGGCACACTGCTCTGCCTGGTAGAAGCCCTCCAAGATTTAACATTGGGAGAGAAAAGATGTCCTTTCACCTGCAAAGAAAGAAAAACAAACAAAAACTACAGCTTTGGCTGTGCATGATGTATCTAACATGCCTGTATCTCAGCAATGGGAGGCTGAGGGAGGAGAAGGGAGAGCTCCAGGACAGCCCAAATTGGGCTGTACAAAGCAACACTGTTTTAAAAAAAAAAACAACAAGAAAAGCAGCTAGGCATTGGTGGTGCAGGCCTTTAATCCCAGCACTTAGGAAGCAGATAGGTGGATCTCTGAATTGAGTTCATCCTGGTCTACAGAAAATTCTAGGACAGCTACGTCTACACAGAGAAACTCTGTCTCTGACGAATGAATGAATGAACGAATGAATAAATAGCCTCAAAAAAGAAAAATTGTCTCCCATTGTCTGCCCTTGAACTCTACTGTGTAGCAGAGAATGTTCAGAGCTCCTGATCCCCCTGCCTCTACTTCCACAGTGCTGGGATTACAGAGATGGGTTATTATTCCAGGCGTATTAAATAATGTCTCATCTATTTTCCTGAGGGGTAGGTGGACAGGATAGGGTTTTTGTTCTGTATCCCATGCTGGCTCTGAGCTCCTAGTAACCCTGTTGCCTCAGCTTCACAAAGTACCAGGACTACAGGTACAAGCCACCATACCTGGAGACTTTCTCCCCACTGATTTTTTAATAACACTTTACTTTTTTGTGTGTGTGGAAAGGGTAGTTGTGCACCAGGTTTAGTGCTTTTGGAGGTCAGAAGAGGGAATGGGATCCCCTGAAGCTGGAGTTACAGGCAGTAGAAACTAAACTCCGTCCTCTGGAAGCTCAGGAAGCATTTCTAACTACTGTGCCATCTTCCCGCTGGTTTTCAACACTTAGTCTTCAGCAGCTTTGCTTATAAAATGATGACTGGGCCTCTTTAACTTCTAGGCCTTTTCAAGCTTAAACGCGTAAAGTTACACTGCACTTGGTAAGCACACAAAGGCTTTTGAGAAATGATCTTAACCTTAAGTGGATTGTGACCAGGCAGAGGCATGGAGGTCCCAGCATTTAGTCCCAGTCCTTAGGAGGCAGAGGAAGGAGGATTTTTATAAGGGTAGGCAGAGCTACACAGTAAGACCTTCTCTCTCCTTTTCCTCCCTCCACATACACAGAGTAAATCTGTGATTATTCCCATTAGAACCATAGCTACCTCAAAGTCATAGATAGACTAAGCAGTGAAGATTTGGGTAGTTTGGCCCTGTTCAGGGTTTCACTGAGGTCTAAGCTAATGTCTTCATGCTTTCATGGTGGAGTTTATATTAAACTATATCCACGATCTGAGAAAAGGAGAGGGCAGTGGTAGGGTTCAGTGGCATAGCACAAGTATGCACAAGGCTCTGGGATTCAATGCCAGCACCTCAAAAACAAAATAAAGAATCCTTAGTATAAAAAAGTAACTTTCTGGGGCTTAAGAGATGGCTCAGTGGTTGGGAGCACTGACTGCTCTTCCAAAGAACCTGGGCTCAACTCCCAGAATCCACATAGCAGCTCACAATTGTCTGTAACTCCAAGATCCTACACCCTCATACAGACAACCATGCAGGGAAAAACCAATGGACATAAAAGTAAAAATAAATAAACAAACTTTCCTAATGCACTGAGTATAAAAGACAAAGTTTCTCCTTTCCTTAAACAGAAAATGAGATTTTCGGGGGATACAGAAATGACTCAGCCACTAAGAGGACTGGTGGCTTTTCCAGAGAGCTGGGTTCACAGCAGGGCAACTGTAACTCCAGCCCCAGAGGAGCCAAAGCCCTCTCCTGGCCTCCTCAGGTACTGCATGCAAACCAACACATAATATGCAGGCAAAACACCCATACATACAAAATAAATAATACCTCAAACAAAATAAAACCTGGTCCAGTGTTTTTAAATATAAAAGAAGACTGTAAATTGTAAATATGAGAAAAATCAGTTGTATTTTTTATTATTTACATCAAACTGTAACAAAGTTTATGTACACACACCCCTCTTTTTTTTTTTTTTTTTTTTGGTTTTTCAAGACAGGTTTCTCTGTAGCTTTGAAGCCTGTCCTGGAACTAGCTCTTGTAGACCAGGGTGGCCTCGAACTCACAGAGATCCACCCGCCTGCCTCTGCCTCCCGAGTGCTAGGATTAAAGGTGTGTGCCTCCCTTCCAGTTTTATGCACCATTTATAGCAACTAAAAATCTTATTCCAAAGGAGACTGTAAATTGTAAATCTGAGAAATGTCAATTGCATTTTTATTATTCCCATCAGAGTAGAACAAACTTTATCTACCAATTATAACAACTAAAAATCTCAACTACTCTTTTTTTTGCTTTTTGAGACAGTGTCTCTCTGTATTCTTGGCTGCCCTGGAACTTGCTCTGTAGGCCATGTTGGCTTTGAACTCAGATCCTCTTCTCTGCTGGGATTAAAGGTGCATCACCATGCCTGATTATCAACTGCTCATTTGGGGAGAGGGGAGAGATAGATCTATCTCAGTACACCTTAATCAGTTTCTTGGGAAGGAAAAAGGGTTGGAAAATATTTATACAAATTATCCTGGCACATAAGATCAAAGTGACTGGACAACAGAACTTCTAAAACTGTGAGATCAACTGAGAAGTTCTAGAAAAACCAACGAAACACAAATTTTTAAATTTTAGCCAGCTTTTCAGTGACCAGCATACCCTTTAAGGGATTATGCTATTTGGAACTATTACAGAGCTCAGCTGGTAGAGTACATGAAGTTGAACTCCAGCACTGCGTGACGCCTGGGCACAGTGGTGCTCACGGTAATTCCAGCATTCAGAGGATCTCATCCAGGTCATCCCCCTGCACATTGTTTGAGGCCAGCAGGATTCACATGAGGCCCTGTCTTAACATTGCAGCTAGTTGATATTTTCTCAGAATCGTGTTTTAATTACCTTTGGTACAAGCTGAAAAAGACCTCCTATATGCAATCTTTCCAGTTCACATTTGCATCAAACCATAGGGAGCCAACAGAAGAGTCCTTTGAACTCAGCACAAACTCCCACAAGCTGTCCTGACTTCCATGTATGTGTCATGGTATGCACATGCCCACACATATGATACACATACAGTAAAAATGTAATAAAACTTAAAAATATGTACGTAAATAACTAGTTTCTTCACTTTCAGTGGTCTTACTAAAGCCAGGGGCACTGCACAGATTTGTAAGCATAAACATCTTGATCTTGTTTGTAACATTGGTTCTAGATTCTACTACTGATTCACACATTTTTCAATTGTCTCCCATTCTCCTCTGGATCGTAATCACACTGCTGAAGTCTGCCTGTGACTTCTATACTTCACAGGACCATGTCTTGTTCCCAAATTATCTTCCACAGGAAGGAAAGGGCTAAAGTCCTTTTTGTTTCACTCTGCATCCTGGTTGGTCTCAATTTATGGAGTTCTCCCTATGCACCCCCACACCCAGCAGGATTGAAGCTCTTATCTTGGATGAAATAAAAGAAACAAACAAATAAACAAACCACAAAAGGTATACAGAGAAAAAGTCTCTACACAAAAAAATTTTCTTTCTTCACCCTGGCTAAGTGCATACCCTAACATCAAAGGCTGTAAACCCACCTCTCTGCACACAGCTGCAATCTGCGCTTCGTCCATGCAGGTTTCTGTTACAACATCAGTGAGTGAGCCACCAGCAAGGTACTCCATCACCACAAACAACTCATCTCCTACCAGGTAACTGGAAACAAAAGAAAATACACGTGTTTTTATTTTTTTCTAAGAACATGGCTCTCTGTGTTGTGGAATTAAAATGCCAAACACAATGTAATAAAACCAAAGAACCAACAGTTTGAGAACTAGGAAGAGCACTAGACAGGTACAACAACACAAATTAAGATGTTCTCAGATGAGTGTGGTGTGCAGACCTTTAACCCCAGCACAAGATCTCTGTGAGTTTGAGCCCAGCTTGGTCTACACAGTCAGTTTCTGAACAGCCAGAGCTATGTAGTGAGACCCTATCTGAAAAAAATCAAAAAAAAATGAAACAAAAAAAAAAAAATTAAGAAGTCCTCATTCAGGTGAGGTAGTAGACATCTACAATCCCAACACTCAGGAAGCAGTTACCAAAATTGCCCTGAATGAGGCCAGAAGGGCTGGCTATATAGACTCTGTCTCAAACAAAACAAATGAAAGCCAGAAAAAAAAAGTTTTAAGATCATTTTAATGTTATAGCTTGCCTACATTGTTTGTTTGAGTGTATAAATCTGTTGTAGCAATTAGAATAGCCAAATATTGACTGGGCGGTGGTGGCGTACGTCTTTAATCCCAGCACTTGGGAGGCAGAGGCAAGCGGATCTCTGTGAGTTTGAGGCCACCCTGGTCTACACAGCTAGTTCCAGGACAGGTTCCAAAGCTACAGAGAAATCCTGTCTCAAAAAAACCAAGAAAAAAAAAACCCCAAAAAATTCAATATAAGAATTGCCAATCAATCAATCAATAGAGAGAGAAAATTATTTCATTGAGGCAAGCTAGGTAGCCACTAAGGTAGGGAGCTGCAAGTTCAAACACCCTCTCTCAAAAAACAAGCAAAAAGAAAATATAAGATTCTCCCCCTTGTATGTTTGTGTGGGGTGAGGGAAAATGTTCAGTAACTCATCCAAGGTCATACAGATAGTTACCGACAAGAACAAAATCCTAAGCCAAACAAATCAATGACCCCAAAGTTTAGGGTTTGTCTAAACTTTCATTCTATGTTGATGTGGAATAATCTTTTATTTAAAAATTTTTAAAATTAATTTATGTATATGGGTGTTTTGCCTCCGTGTGTGTCTGTGCACCGAAGAACAGCCTAGAGGCAAGAGAACGTGCTGGATCCCCTAGGATTAGAGTTAGAGACAATGTTAGCTGCCATGTGGGTGCTTGGAATTGAACCCAGGACCTCTGGAAGAGCAGCCAGTGCTCCTAAGCACTGAGTCATCTCTCCAGCTGGAGAATGAGAGGGGAAATCCTCATTCCAGAGGACCAGAGTTTGTTCCAACACCACACCAGTGGCTCATAGTGACTCTCTACTCCAGTCTTCGGTTCTGACACTCTTCTGGCCTCTCTAGGTACCATCGTGTGAAGTAGTGCACATAGACAAGCAGGCACACACATACACATAAATAAAAAGTTCTTAAAAGGAGATGGGATAATTGATATAATTATAATTTCAAAAAATAAAAAGAGATTCCAAAAAGCAAGCAAGGAAATGAACCTGAAAATTTTGTTTCTTTTAATACAGTCTTTACAAATAAGGATTAAAGTCTCATAATATATTATCTTTCCCCTATTCTAAGCAAATTTAAATACAGAAGAAAACCATCTTTAATCTATTATCTCTAATGCAACCTATACTATCATTCACTAGTTATCTAACAATGCTATAACCCCAGCTTCCGGGGACCAAAGCAGGCACATGGCAAGCCTGAGGCTTTCCTGGGTTATAGAAAACAAAAACTGTACTCACAGTTTAAAAACTGTGTGGCTAGTCATCTCTGAGATCACAGCACGAATCACAGCCAGCCACTCCTTAGTGTCTCTGCTCTGCTCACTTCAATGAACACAGCACTGCTGGCCATCCTTCATGGAAATGTCCTCTCGTTTGTCAAGGGAGGTCCTTTCAGAAAGGCCCTCGACTGCAGTGTGCAGTTTTCACCTTTCTTCCCCTCCTCCTTTCGGCTTTCTTTTCAGCAGGGGCATCTCAATCTAAAATGCTATGCCTGTACCAAATAATTAAACTACAAATTTCTGGGTTTTTGCTTTTTTCTTTTGTTTTTTGAAGACAGTTAAGTACTAATTGTTAAATTTGTTTTGTGTGTTTTGCTTACGTGTATGCATGCATGCAGAGACTGGAAGAGAGAGGTGAATGCCCTAGAACCAGAGTCACAGGTAGGTATAAGCCATTACGAGGGTGCTGGGAACCAACCCTTGGGCCTCTAAAAGACAGCAAGGGCTCTTAATGCTCAGTCATCTCTCCAACCACAAATGCCCATATTTTAATCCCAATGTATGTTTTTCATTTTTTATGTTTTAAGATTTATTTATGTAATTTATGTGTATGTTTGCCTCACTGAGCACTATGCACTTTGTGAGTGTTAACAGAGGCTCAAAGAGGAAGTGGAGTCACAGGAAGTTGTAAGTTGCCATGTGGGTGTTGGGTATGTGCTCATGAAGAGCACGAGCTATTTCTTCAGCCTCCCTTTCTCATTTCTGACTTTCACTCACTCTCATCTTCCAATGCTGGAGTTACAGTCATGAATAGTGATAGATCAACCCCGAGTTGATCTCAACTTCCAAGAAAATATTCGTATTTACCTGTCCAAGAAGTTGACTATGTTGGGATTCTTTAATTCTTTCATCACCAGAATTTCATTAATGATCAATTCCTTCTTTGGTTGTTTCTGTAAATTAATCTGCTTAATAGCAACCTATAATAGAAACATATTTGAAACATCAAAACAGCATTCCTAATTCTCTGACAGAGTTACAAGCACCAATTAGCTAGTTATATATGTATACCTTACACAGTGAGATTGTGACTTACTCATACATGATGTTTTTACATGCATACTGCCTAGCTACAATGTTTTGTGATACAGATTCTAAATTATATTTGAATTTGTATTTAAAACATTTTAAAATGAAATTGTTTGTTTTCTGTGTGTGGGCTCTGTGTTGGTGAGTGACTTTACCTGCTCAACTACCTCACTGACCCTAGATTAATGTCAGTCTATACAAGAAATTACTTTTTTAAAAAAATTCTAAACTCACAATTATTTAAAAGTATTTCCTTATTCATGATCCTGTACAAATTCATCTTTTTTCCCCTAACATAACAACTGTTGCTAATTATTATAAGAATTAGATCAAGTCTTCTAACACATTACATTCTAGGGCTGAGGAGACAGCTCAGCTGCTAAAGTACCTCCAAGTACAAAGATCTCAGTTCCTTCCATCCCAAAACCTTTAGTGGTGGCATGTATCTATACATCCAGAGCTGGGGAAGTCCACATAGACAGATCCCCTGGTTCCCTGGTCAGCCAGCCTCACTTATTTGGTGAGGATAGCCTCTGGTTACTACACATTTATGTACAGATAAGCATATACACTCCACGACCCACAACATGGTTCTATTCATTATTCCTTCTCCCTACACAAATAGTTAACATGAAGACTAAACAGTAGCTACCTCTTGCCCCAGTGCTACATCAGTTGCAGTAAAAACTGTACCTGAAGCCCTGTAGGAAAAAAAAAAAAAGAATAGAATTAAGTTCTTAAGTTACACCATTTACAGTATTCAAACACATCAGGCTTTGAACAACTGAAAAAAGATTCAACATCTTAGACTAATACTCCTAAAACGAAAAGAGGGGAGAAAACAGTGAGGTGATCCTTGTGGCCAAAACTCAAACACAAATTTTTCAGACCTATAAAAATAAAAGGAAACCCTTGGGGCCCTGGTGTGCAATGGTTGCAAACAGCAGCCTCCTTGGTAGTGTACGCAGCCTGTTACCTGTACGGGTTGCCCTAAGGGACCTTGGAGACAATTTTCTGGCACTTATTCAAGTCTGATCTCAATGCTGTCTCCAATGTAGGCTCCAGACAGGCATGCATGGTGCCTTTGGGAAGCCCCAGGGCACAGTGGCCAGGGTTCATATTGGCCAGGTCATCATGTCCATCCACACTAAGCTGCAGAATAAGGAACATGTGATTGAGGCTCTTCGTAGAGCCAAGTTCAAATTCCCTGGCCGCCAGAAGATCCACATCTCAAAGAAATGGGGCTTTACTAAGTTTAATGCAGATGAATTTGAAGACATGGTTGCTGAGAAGCGACTCATTCCTGATGGCTGTGGGGTCAAATATATTCCTAATCGTGGTCCCCTGGACAAGTGGTGAGCACTACACTCCTGAGGGCTTTCATGGTGCTCTCCTGTACCCTACCAAATCATGTTCAGTAATAAATCTCACATCCAGTCTGCTTAAAAAAATAAAAAAATAAAATAAAATAAAAGGAAAGAAGAAGAAAGGAGGGGGGAGGGGAGGAAGAGGAAGAAGAGAAGAGGAGAAGGAGGAGGAAGAAGAAGAGGAGGAAGAAGAGGAAGAAGTAGGAGAAGGAGAGGAAAAGCAGTAGTAGAAAACAGCACATCCTCAAAAATCTCCTTCTATACTTAAGTGGCAGAGCATGTTGGCACACACCTTTAATCTCAGCACTCTGCAATTTCAACACTCAATCTGTGACTGTCATTCCTAAGTATTATTCTTGTTCATTCATCACTATTACTGTGTAACTTATCAATTATGTAAAAACACAAAGGTAGGAAGCCTGAGATGTAGCTCAGTAGTAAAGCCCTTGCCCAGTAGGCACAAGGCTTGAGTTACTCTCCAGCACTGAAAACAAATGGTGACTTTCTATTTTTTTGTTATTAAAATCAGTGTTAAATTAAGATTGGAAATAAGGGCTGGAGAGATGGTTCAGTGGTTAAGAGCACTGCCTGCCCCTCCAAGGTCCTGAGTTCAGTTCCCAGCAACCACATGGTGGCCACAACCATCTGTAATGAGATCTGGTGCCTTCTTCAGGCATACATGCAGACAGAATATCCAGAATACTGTATACATAATAAATAAATCTTAAAAAAAAGATTGGAAATAAAACAGTAAGTAAATAAATAATAAACTGTCTATATATTATTTATATATAAACTGTCTATATATACTATATATTATTATATATAATAATAAATTATATATGTGCAATTTTTTTACCTCACCATCTATGGAAAATGATATACAGGAAAAAGCAATGAAAGCCACACATGGCAACACACACCTTTAGTCCTAGCACTGGGGAAGCTAAGGACAGACGATTACTAAGACTTGGATTATACAGTGAGTGTGGGATCAGCCTGGGCCACACAGGGAACTTTGTTGAAGATGACGATGACGGAGGAAGTGAAGAAGAGATGAGGGTCAGAGAGAGAGAAAGAGGGAGAGGGAGGACAGACAATACAAAGTTACTACTAATCAGTGCTGGATTACTTTTATTTTTTTAATTTTAATTTAATTTAATTTTATTTTTTGGTTTTCCAAGACAGGATCTCTCTGTGTAGCAGCACTAGCTCTGCAGACCAGGCTGACCTCGAACTCACAGAGAATCCGCCTGCCTCTGCCTCCTGAGTGCTGGGATTAAAGGCGTGCGCCACCACTGCTCAGTCTATTTATTTTCTGAGACAGGGTCAGGCTATGGGCTGGGCTCCAGTCTATAACAATCTTGCCACAGCATCTCAAGTGATGGTGTTGCAAGTATGCATCATTATATCCCAATTAGAAGTACAGTTTCTATTTACAAA
This sequence comes from Microtus ochrogaster, assembly GCF_000317375.1. Lineage (NCBI taxonomy): Eukaryota > Metazoa > Chordata > Mammalia > Rodentia > Cricetidae > Microtus > Microtus ochrogaster. The sequence continues at coordinate 41,240,828 of NC_022010.1, forward strand.
ATCTCCCAAGGTACCACCCAAAATAGTGAAGTGTTCAGTGTCAGAGGGTAGACTCTGTATCTCCATGAGTACTGAGTATCGTATCAATAGAATCAAACTTACCCTTGTCCAATTTTTTCATATCTTGTGTATTTTTTCTTAGGATCACCTATGCTCACAATAGTTCCTATTTAAAACAAAAATTAGAAGTCAGTCAAGCAAACTAAATATAAATAAAATTAGATTATTATTCCTTTTAATAACCTGCATTGATTATAAAAGTACTTTTCCATACACGAAGTTTCAAAAATAATTTGCTTTAAACAATCAACACTAAAGAAAAATAAGCAGGGGCTAGAGAATTGTCTCAACAGTTAAACTCACAGGACCTGGGTTCAATTCCCAACACCTACATGGTGGCTTACATCCACCCATAACTCTAGTTCCAGGGGACGCAACATCCACTTCTGACCTATGCTGGCACCAGGCATGCATGAAGTGCATATACATACATATAGACAAAACACTTAATACACATAAAATTTTTTTTTTTTTTTTTTTTTTTTTTTCGAGACAGGGTTTCTCTGTAGCTTTGGAGCCTGTCCTGGAACTAGCTCTTATAGACCAGGCTGGCCTCGAACTCACAGAGATCCGCCTGCCTCTGCCTCCCGAGTGCTGGGATTAAAGGCGTGCGCCACCATCGCCCGGCTACACATAAAATTTTAAAGTTGAAAAGAAATTAAGAAAAATAAGCAATAAAAGGTGGTGGCACACTTTTCCATCGGGTTGGACTTTTTTTTTTTGTGTTTTGAGACAAAGTTTCTCTGTCTGTTCTGGAACTCACTCTGTAGACCAGGCAGGTTGATACTCCTGCCTCTGCTTCCTAAGTGCTGGGATAAAAGGCATGCACCACCATTGCCCAGCCATCTTCTACCTTTTAATATACTTAGAAAAACTAAATGTTTTGGAAAAAAAAAAACTTCAATATATTAAGAAATAAATACTAAATTCAAGAAATTAGAAAAAATAATTGAAACTCATATTTACTATTAAAACTGGAGAAAATATCTCAGCCTCAGCACTGTCAGCTGCTCAAGGCAATACATGAATACATGAAGCAAAGTTATAATCTACCTAAGTACTCTACCTCCAAGCTATAAAACACAAAGCCAAGACCCACAGTAAGATACCGAAAAAAGATCTGCAGCAAAAGAGGGGCAAGACAACTAGAGGTCATGACTAAATGCTGGCAACCATTGTTCTGGTTTATTGTTTCAAAGTAGCAGCTTTCCTAAGAAGGATTATTATGTATTTCTATAGAATGCCACGGTAAAAGCAGGTTCATACTTAAAAGGAATAAAAACAATAACTAGAGCACATCCATGATTTAAACACTATCTACCTGGAGTCTTTCCTTGAGTAACCCCTTCCCCCAGGTCAGTGCTATTGGAAGCTGCTATAGATGTGTGAACAGATATTATTGTTACCTTGCTGACACATATTACAGAAGGTCGTGTTCTTTAGGAACAATTTTATGTTTCTTTTTTGTTTAGTGTGTAGGTATATGCATGGGTGCACGCTTATGTCTCCACAAAAGGAGGTCAGAAAACTTGGGGAGTCAGCTCTTTCCTTTCTCCATGTGGATCCTAGATGTTGGACTGAGTCATCAGGCTTGACGGCAAGTGCCCTTTTATAGGTTTGTATTGAAAAGCTATATGCAACCCTCTGACAGAGTCAAGCTATGTCCTTTGGATGTGGCTGGCAGGGACCAAGGGTTTTGCATACACTAAGCAAGTGCTTCCCCCAGGCAACAACTATCCCCAGATCTGAGATAAATGTTTTTAAGAAAATAAAGTATAGTCTGCATACTTAATTTCTCCATAATCTCTTCATCTGTCATCTTGGCTTTCTTCTTCTGTTTGTCTGAAGACTTGGCACCACCATCAACATTAGAATCACCAACTGGAGCAGGAATAGGGTCAATGACAGACCGTGTGTAAATCTGCAAAGAAATAGTTCATTGCTGAGACTTGAGGGAAAACATTATCACATGGTCTTGGTAGCAGAAAATGAATAAATGTATCCTTTGGACTTTTTTTTTTTTTTGCTTAGCAAAACTAAGTTATTTTTCCCATTGTTTGGAAGAATGGGACAGTATATTCACACAAGAAACACATGGGGGCTGGAGAGATGGCTCAGAGGTTAAGAGCATTGCCTGCTCTTCCAATTCCCAGCAACCACATGGTGGCTCACAACCATCTGTAAAGGGGTCTGGTGCCCTCTTCTGGCCTGCAGGCATACAGACAGACAGAATATTTTATATATAATAATTTTTTTTTTTTTTTCGAGACAGGGTTTCTCCGTAGCTTTTGGTTCCTGTCCTGGCACTAACTCTTTCTAGACCAGGCTGGCCTCAAACTCACAGAGATCCGACTGTATCTGCCTCCCAAGTGCTGGGATTAAAGGCGTGTGCCACCACCGCCTGGCCATATATATATATATATATATATATATATATATAAAAAGAAACACATAACTGCCAAGCATAGTGTACATGTCTGTAAGCTTAACACTCAGGAGGCAGATACAGCAAGGATAGCTTGGGCTACACAAAGACCCTGTTATAAATACTCCCACCTCCCTAAATCATGTAACCAGGAAATAATGCATAATATCTTTTTTGACAGAGCATGTATGTATTTTGAAAGTATCTAGCAAAATAGGTCTATGAAATTCCATATCTAACAAACTGAGAACAATGTAATGAAAGAAGCACACGTTACTCCTCCAAAGGACCCAGATTCAATTCCCAGCACCCATATGGCTGCTCATAACCACCTGTAACACAGTTTCAGAGGATCTGATGCCGTTTTCTGACTTCCATAGGCATCAGGTACAATGTGGTACACAGATACACACCCAGGCAAAATAGTCACACACATAAAATAAAAATAATAAATAAATAAATAACACCCCTGCAGCCAGGGATGGTACACACACCTCTATCTGGGTGCCTGAGAAACAGGCAGGAGGATCAAGAGTTCTGGGCCAGCCTCAGCTACATACTGCCTAGACCACATGAGAACCTGGCTCAAAACAAAAACAAAACAAACCCAGCACAGCTTAGGAACAGAAAAGAATAAGAGTCTTGATGTTGAAATAACTCTAACCACCTCCCCCCGTAAGTTTTACAAACTCGACATTGATTGTTCCCTTTCCAACAGCCAGTCCTAAATCATAAAGAAGTAACAGTGCTCTACCACCGCGTCAGTCTCAGCTCTGCCTGCAGAGCAGAGTCCTAGGGCAGCAAAGCACATCCTGCATTCTACCTCATCACAGCGGGAAGGGCAGGACTGGCGCAGCTTCTCACTGGTTGTCTCTACTTAGGGCCCCTATGCTTAAAATTCTTAGTAAGTAATTTCACTCTTAAATGCTTCTTGAATAAACACACAGTCTTTGAGAGCAAGGTAAAATACATAATCCAGGGAATAGTAATGATTTAGTTTTAGATATAATAGTTATCTATCTTGAGAAAGCTAAAGAAATAGATCCTCCTTAGAATAGAGGAATAGAGAAACACAGAAAGAAAAACCCAGTGAGTTATGTAGCTCTAGTTGGCCTGGAACTCAATAAACAATGACCTTAACTCACAGAGATCCACCTACCATGCTGGGATTAAAGATGGGCACCACCAAGCCTATTCAAGACATTACTTTTCAAAGTAGTTTTATTAATTTTAATTTGCTTATTGTGTGCATGTACACACACACCAGAATGTGCATGAGGCGGTCAGAGGGCAACTGGTAGGAACTGGTTCTATCCCTCTACCTGTGGGTCCTGGGGACTGCATGCAAGCTGCCAGGCTTGGTAGTAAGCAACTTTTACCTGCTGGTCATTTCATCAGCTCCAAAAAGTAGGTTCTGATAATTAACCAGTTTCTCCAGACTGCAGTAGTTCAAGCTTGAGGGCCTTTAAACAACTGCAAGTCAAATGCAGACCAGTGTTTTCAAACACACAGTGCAGGTCACCAGCCAATCACTCACTGATTTTGTATGATCTGGCCGAGGGGCAATGACAGGAGGAGCAGCATCTTCATCATCATCGTCTTCCTCTGTTACTACTGCTGATGTTTCTGATCCCTTGGTATTCAGCTGCATTCATCACATGAGCAAAAAAGGAGGGTAAACCAATAAAATTAAAAGGTTAAAATGTGACTCCCCTTTTAAAATATTTTAAAGAAAAATCTATAGCTCAATAAAAACAAAAGGATTTTTTAAAAAAGTTTATCTTTTCAACAGCTCATTTAAAACAATCAAACTTTACTGGTTCTGATACAATCAATTAAAAAGTAAATGAATATATGTGGTGAATATAATTTTTAGTGGGGAGGAGGCTCTGCTAACGACTGAACCAAGGCCTGTGTATGCTGTAACTGCTCTAGCACTGGACCACTGGAGTACTATATTTGCCCTTTACAGATGCACACACAGTGCTCTATAAGTAGGGAATCGACTTCATGGGAGCAAAGCAAAGGTCCTCTGCATGATGTAGACACAAACCTCACTTTGAGGTATTTGAAAGATCCTGGTTTACCAGTTAATAAAGCAAGAAAAGGTGCTGGTATGTTTTAACTACTTAGAATGTGCCATAGTTTATCATACTCCCAATGGTACTGATAGGAGAAGAGACTATGCCATTCAGTTCACCATATTCAAGTTCGATATTGAAACACTGGAGAAGTAGCTAAATTGCTCTGGAGGGCATTATAAAGTTTAGTGGCTTTAAAGTGCCCACCAAAATCCTATTTACTTCTTCTCTTCAACTAATCAAGTAGCTAACTTAAAACAAAAACAAAAAGTAGTTATTTATCTGATGGCTAACTTTATTTTACTTTTGGTTTTTTAAGACATGATCTTACTAGTTATCCAGTCCTTCAAATATGCAGTGAACTCACTACCTTGGTGAGTTATGAGGTCATAGACATGAGCTATGACATCTGTTTTTATATTTTAGCAAGCAAAATAAAGATTTGTTTTAGGTAACCTAAATTAGAACATGAACTATAATAAATGATTAACTTACTGCTGGTGTTCCAGAAGGGAAGCCATCTTTCTCTAAATGTGAAACAGAAAAGACATTACCAATTTGAGAGAGAAAACAACAAACAAACAAACAAACAAACAAATAAATAAATAAATAAATAAATGTATGTGCAAAAAGGCAGACAGGGTTTTTGCAATGTAGCTCTGGCTGGCCTGGTATCTGCTATAATCCCTGAATAATCTTTCAAGTTTTAGACTTCCTTTCTTTCGTGTGCGTATGTATTCTGCCTTCATGCATTCATGCATGTGCACATGTGTCTGGTGACCCCACTGGATCTCTTGAAACTGGAGTTAGGGATGATTGTGAGCCACCACATGGGTGCTGGGGACTGAACCAGGGTCTTCAAAGAACAACTAGCACTTCTTAACCTAATCCCTGAGCCATCTCTCCAGGAAGTTTCAATTTTTTAACAGAATTTTTTTTTCTTTTGAGACTGGGTCTTACTGTTGTGTATCCTTGGCTGGTACGGATCTCAAAATGTAGACCAGAGTGGCCTTGAATTCACAAAGACCTGCCTGTCTCTGCCTCCTGTGTAATGGGATTAAGGTGTTTTTCAGTACACCCAGAAGAGTAGAAAAGCATTTTTCTTTTTTTTTTTTTGGTTTTTCAAGATAGTGGAAAAGCATTTCATTTCAAAGCCAGACATTTATTTATAAAACTCACTTCAATTTATACCACTAACAATAACCATCTCTAGCATGAGCTTGTCTATTAATTCAGACCTATTGCCTTCTTCTGCTGAAAGTCATTTAAAAGCATCCAAGAAGAAAAGACTAAATGAACAGAGTCAAAACATCCACCAACTCCATTTCTGGCAAATGATGAGGTTACTACAACCTCCGGACACTCAGTCATGGCATGGACTTCACTCTCTAAAGGCAGATTTATGCAGGAGAGGAGGGACAACAGCAATCCTTCCAGTTTTTACTTTCCCAGAGGAATCTTTTCATCTGACAAGGCTCTGGCACTGTCTGGTGTCTTACCAGGAGGAGTGAAGCTCAGGTACTTCTGCTTCACAGTGTTGGAGTCGTAGAACTTCAAGACATCCAGCACAGCCTGAGGGTTCTTCTTCTGCTCCAGTTTGGTAATGTTGGAGGTCTGCAGCAGTCTCGCCCACTGTTCCGGCATGCCCTAACAGGAAGAAATTCACAATTCAGTTAGGATTTGAATTGCTCTAGTAAAGAACATTTTCATAGATCAATGATAACCAACCAACACACATAAATTTTCGGCTAAAATGGTGTTTTTTTTTTTTTTAAGTTTTTTTGATGTATGCATGAATGTTTTGTCCATATATACGTCTGTCTGTACAGTATGTGTCATGGATGGTTGTGAGTTGTGATGTGAGTGCTAGGAATTGAAACCAGGTCCTCTACAAGAACAAGTGCTAGTAGCTACTGAGCCATCTCTATATAGCCCCTTATTTAGTAGTTTTGAAACAAAGTTTTAACTATATAGCTCAGCCTGGTCTGGAACTCACAATACTACCCTCAGGTGCCTAAGCTTTGGGATTATAAAAGTATACGCTTTTCTATTTGCTTGTTTTTGAGGTAGGATTTCTCTGCGTAGCCCTGGCTATCCTGTAGACTCTATAGCTGGGATTAAGGCTTGAGCTACCATATCCGACCAAAAGTATAATCTTTTTTTTTTTTTTTTAAAGGACTATGTGGTCAAAGGACAGATTCTAGTGTGATCCTCAGGTGGCTTCCAACATTTGTTTGAAATAGGGTCTTCAACTGACCTAAAATGTTACAAGTACACTGGGAATGCAGGATCACTCCCAGCATAGCATCTGGATTTTATTTGAGTTTTAGGGACCTGAATTCAGATCTTTTCATGCTTACAAAGCAAGCATTTTGCCAACTGAGCCATTACCTAGACCTAAAATTCCATTTCTCTGTATCTGTTTTTTCATAACTATAATTTACAGGCTCAGCTCTCTAGAGAAAAAGGTCATCCAATTACTAATTTCTTTAAAGGTTATTTTATGAATATGAACATTTTGCCTGCATGTATGTAATTCGGAACCACATCTCCAGTCCCAATTACTAATATTTTTATGACAAGCAAAAAACAGTAAAAAATTGATAACTAACACTAGTCGTGATAGCGTGTAACCCCACTCTCTCAGGAGCATTCAGAGTTTCAGGTTTTACTGGGATCGTAGTGAGAATTTGCTTTAAAGAAATGACGACAAAGGAAAAGGAACTAATCACATGGGATAGAAAAGTTCAACACCAGTCATGTTAGCTCATAGCTGTCACCCCAGCACACAGACAGGAAGGCAGAAATAGGAGGGCCGAGTTCAAGACCAGCCTCAACAACAAAATGAGTTCATAGGAAGCCAGCCTGGGTTACATAATAATCATGTCTCAAAAAACCAGAAAGAAAAACTGATTTAAAATTTAATCCTAAAAATGCTTGAGTACGCCTTTTCTGTTTCTTGAGTATGTGCACATTTGCAGAGGTCAGAGGATCATCTCAGTCATCACTGTCTTCTACCTGGAGACAAAGTCTCCTGTTTTCACTACTTACATCATATACCACGCTAGCTGCCCTGGAGCCTTCAGAGACTCTCGTCTCCCATCACACTGTACGAGTATCACAATTACTTCTGTATTCTGTGTTGTATGCATTCTGGGGATTTAAACTTGGGTCCTCACACTTGTACAGTAAGCGCTTCTCTTCATCGAGTGCTCCCGAAACCCTTCAGCACTGTTTAACTGCCATACACAAACCTCCAGTAGGTAAACTTACAGTGAACTCTCCAGTAACAGCATCAAAGCCAACATGGATGGTGTGTTCAAAATCAGATGGAGGAGAAATCTCTGGCCGTTCTTTTTCTTTCTTTTTACTTCCTAGAGGGCATGGGGGTGGGGAGAGAAAAATAATCTCTTTAAACAAGGCTATTTATGGCATTTATTATTTTGTATTTTTTCTGAAACTGATTAGGAATGAAGTTATTGCAGAAGAATCCTATTCTGGGAACAGTGGCTGACAGGAAACTGGCACACAAACATTCATCCTGCTGGAGGGTGCCTCCAAAGACACATTTACAGAGGTCACTTGAGCAAGTTAAAGCCTTCTTTCCCTCCCTCCTCCTCCACCTTGCTTTTCTGAGACAGGGCCTCATTCTTCAGCTTACAATGGCCTCAAATTAATGGTAATTCTTTGGTATCAGCCTACGGATATTAAGGTTGAACACATGAGCCACCACACCTGGAGGACACTTTCCTTTTTCTTACAGTTGTAAATGTTACATCTTTAAATTACCCAACTTACCTATGGCTTCACTGCACATTTTCTTTTTTTTTTTTTTTTGCACTATCAATATAACATTCTTTGCAAATTCAAACAGCAATTTCTTCTCCTCCTCCATCTTCCTGCTCTAACCCGCAGCTTCTAAACCTGTGGTTCTATTTCTGGATGCTCTGCTCCCCTAAAGACATCTGTCTATCATTACACCAATCCTGTTTACCTTGATTACTGTCATCCTCATACAAACATGGAAAGAACAGTCTAAGTCTTTATTTTTCTTTTAACTTATTTTCAAATCTGCTGGGATTATTTCAGGTTCTCTATATTATAATATGAAATTAAGAATATTTTAAATTTCTACAAAAAGCCTTCTAGGACTGTGACAGGAATTGCATTTAATTCTATGAATCAATTTAGAGTTTATTGACACCTTGCCTTCTGACCCATGACCAACAGCAAATCTGTATTAATTAGGTCTTTCTTTCAGCCATGTCTGCTAGTACTGGAAAACAGAATACAGATCCTTCCACTACCTTCATCATACTTCTGCAGAGGAATACTTATTAATTTTTGATGCTACTAAAAATGGCAGTTTTGGGGTTAGGGAATGTAGCTCAGAGAAAGCTTGCTTGTCTAGCATGTTTGCAATCTTGGGTCAGTGCCACCAGAAAATACAAAATAAAACACATTCTTCAGGACTGATCTTATATTCCGAGACTTTCTTCTACTTATTTTAAATTTTTTTGAGGGCACCACAGGATAACATGATGTGGTAAAGTAAGGAAAAGCTTACATGCCTTTTCAAATTTGGACAATTTACTTATTCATTTATTTACTTATTTAACCTAATTAAATTGGCTAGTCCCTAGTCTATAACATGGTTCAATGAAGGTGGGTATTTATTTATTTATTTTTGGTTTTTGCTTCCTCCCACCCCCAGAGAGGTTGTTTTTTGTTTTTTTTTTTTTAACCTGTGTCCTGGCTGTCCTAGAACTCACTTTGCAAACCAGGCTGTCCTTGAACTCAGAGATGGCCTGCCTCTGCCTCCCAAATGCTGGGATTAAAGGCGTGTGCTACTGTATTTGGTCCTCACCCATTGCCTTTTTAAAACACTGTTGGATTACCACTGTAAAAATTTTGCCAAGATTGTCTATCTATGTTCAAGAAATGTGTAGCTCTCTCTCTTTTGTAATATTTTTGATTTGGGTATCCAGGTAACGTGAAGCTCATTAAATGTGTTGGGAAACATTACCTCTATTCAATTTTCTGGAAATTGTATAGAACTGGTAATTACTTCTCCCTTAAATATTTCAATGATGTACTAATGAAGCCAGGCAGGTCATAAGATTTTCTTTGTGGAAAGATGTAGACAGAAGCTTCTGTCCCACACAGTTCTGCAACCATTCAGTACCAAACGAACAGAGTTTTATATTAATTATAAACTATTTGGCCTATTGCTCAGGCTTATTACTAACTAGCGCTTACAACTATTTCACCCATAATACTTGTCTATGTTTAGCCATGTGTGTTGGTACTTTTTCTCGGTAAGGCATTCTCATCTTGCTTCCTCTGCATCTGGCTTGTGACAGCCTTTCTTCTTCTCTCAATTCTCTTAGTGTGGTTGCCCTGCTTACTCTTCCTGATTAAACCAATATTAGTGACAAATCTTTACAGTGTACAAGAGCACTGTACAAGTACATAGCAGAAAGAGTTTAGCTTTTCTAGGAAATACGGTCTTCTTTAATCTTTTCTTTCTTTTTTTAAAATAAGCTTTGAAAATCTTTATCTTTTAAGAAAAGAAATTTCAGTCAGGTAGTGTCAAGCACACACTTTTAATCATAGCACTTGGGAAGCAGATGCAGATGGATCTCTGTGAGTTCGAGGCCAGCCTGGTCTACAGAGCGAGTACCAGGACAGCCAGGCCCACACAGAGAAACCCTGTATTGGCAGATAAAATAATTCATTTTCCATAATTTGAATTTATCAGTACATACTTGTACAAAACATTACCTTGTGTCTTCTCAGTGGAGACTGAACCTGGACTCTGTATGTTTTACCCTTTTACCCCCAACCCCAGCAAACCTTTGATTCTACCCTAACATGTAAGTTCATACAAAAATGTTATATAAAGAAGTGGATTTCCTAAAGGTAGTTTCGGCTACTTATTGTTTTTGCAATCACTCGAACCAAGTTTTATTATTCTCTTCCATCTCTTGTATCACATCTACCTGTTTAAATTGTACAATCCAACGAATTTTAGTATATCTAGAATTCCATAAAATTATCACCATGTAACTAGCATATTTTTATCATCCCCTAAGAAACCTTGTATCCATTAGCACTTTTACCTTACTGTAACCCTCAGTATTATTTATTTTCATGTGTATGTGGATATGCCTGCTTGAGAATACGTCCACTGCTTGTGTGCAAGGTACCTCAAAGGCCAGAAGACATTAGATGACCTAGAAATGGAGTTACAGCAAGCTGTCAGCTGTACGCTGTGAGTACTGGGAACCAAACCTAGGTCCTCTGTAAGAACAGCAGTGCTCAGCAATCTTGACCACTGACTCATCTCTTTATCCTCCAGTTTTTTAAAAGAGTAATTATTTTTCTTAACATGTGTTAGTATTTTACACAAGTATATAAGTGATGTAGGAGGGTTGGTCATCTGTCTATGTGTTACTTTCATTGGTTAATAAAGAAACTGCCTTGGCCCTTTGATACGACAGAAAATTAAGTAGGCGGAGTAAACAGAACAGGATGCTGGGTAAAAGGCAGTGAGGCAGCTGCCATGGGGTCAGACACCATGGAGCCAGCCGCCAGGTCAGACATGCTGAATTCCCCCCTTCCCCTCCCCCCCGTAAGTCACCACTTTGTGGTGCTACACAGATTATTAGAAATGGGTTAGTCAAGATGTGAGAATCAGCCAATAAGAGGCCGAAACGAATGGGCCAGGCAGTGTTTAAATGAATACAGTTTCCGTGTAATTATTTCGGGTGTTAAGCTTGCCGTGCAGGAGCAGAGCGGGACAAAAAGCAGGCCTGCCTGCAGCTCCTTCGACATATAAGCATACCGCCTATGTGAAGTGCTCATGGAGGTCAGAAAATAGCATCAGATCCCTAGAATTGGAGCTTCAGAGGGTTGTCAACCATTCTGTGGGTACTAGGAATCAAACCCAGGTCTTTGCAGGAGCAGCACGTGCTCTAACAGTAAGTCACCTTCCGGCCATGGATCTTTTCCCCTATTATTTCTATTTCCCTAGTTCTATTTAATTTGTTCATTATTTGCAACATATGACTGTTTTTTTTTTTACATTTCCCATCTGGGTGTTTAAAAAAAAACTGTGGGAGAATTTTCCTGATTATTTTATCAATATTTCTCAATAATTTCTTCCTATCTATTAATTTTTAATACTAATTTTCCAAGAATTATTTCTCTTCATTCTTCAATCATTTCTTCTTTCTGAAAACCCTTATCTTGTTCACGAACTTGTCTTTGTTCCTCAAAGACCATGTTGTAGGTAGACACATGATGTAGGCTGGGTTTTCTGGTTGTTGGTTTTCTCTAAAGTGGAAGGCTTCTAACTTTCTGTTTAATAAAATTACCTAATTTTTGGAGTCAGAGTCTTGCTATCTGGCCCCAGCTACCTTGATTTCACTTAGTAATCCAGGCAGGCCTCAAAGGCATGTGCTCTCCAGTGCTCTAGATATTTTCTTCAGATGTCTGGTGACCCGCTGCTGTTCACTCTTACAGAAAAACATTACACAACTAACTGGAAGACCAGCTAGATCAAAGATGAGGATGAGGCTCAGGCTCAGGGTATATAAAGCACCTTCCTCCAGAACACTCTGCTTATCTAGAGAAAGCCCCCACATCTAGTCTGAGGGCCAGGACAGACACAAAGTACTGGGAACGTTCACAAGACAGAGGAAAGGAGCTCTGTGTTATGACTTCGACCAAATCTGTATTTTTTTATTCTGACGCCTAAACTTTTCTCCCCCTCTATACTGTCTTTAAATCCTGAGTCACTCAGATTTTTTTTTTTTTTCGAGACAGGGTCTCTCTGTAGCTTTGGAGCCTGTCCTGGAACTAGCTCTTGTAGACCAGGCTGGCTTTGAACTCACAAAGATCCGCCTGCCTGTCTCCCGAGTGCTGTGATTAAAAGCATGCACCACCACCGCCCAGCTGTCACTCAGATTCCTAAGAGAGAAAAATGGATCCCTTCTCTCACACACTCCATCTTGCAATCGCCGTCTCTGTCCACTCAGGCGTCTTCTTTCCACTGCAATCTTCCCAGTGCACATGAGAATCTTGGACACTACTGCCTTCTCCTTTCCTTTACCCTTATAGTGACTTAAAAACAAACAATACTTAAGCTGACATTTTAGTTGGGTCTTGGGGTTTGGCGCACACACACACACACACACACACACACACACACACACACTATAAAGATTTTAAAATAAAATATTGCAGTATCTTAAAACCCAAATCTGTTTAATTCCACTTGTTTTTCTCAAGTACTTGATGTATTTTAGTAATCTCAGGGGGAAGAGCAAAGTGTTTTTCAAACAGAATCTGAAGAATTAAAAATTGATCATTATGTCATATTTAACCAACAAGATTCCACTGCACTGCTGTTTGATAAATCTGTACATAGACAAGCTAGTGCATGCTGTTCTTTGCTCCCAGAGACACTACTAATCTAACACTCACAGGAAACAATACCATTTTTGGCCAGTAGTGACACATCTCTGCAAAATGTCCATGCTTTCTCTAGATTCTCCAGGTATACATATCTACCAACAAGAGATGTAGCAAGAAGGAAGGTCATGCCAACTGTGGAAAGGCAACTATTAAGCTTGCATAAAATTTTGTTGTCTTTACTACAACACACAATTACATCTATCATAAGCAACCTTCCATTTTCCACCAGATTGACTTGAGTAATCTCAGGTCAGGACCTCTAGTTCTTTTCCTGTCCCCAGGCTTCTAACTCATTATACTGCAAACAGGACAAAGGATTTGTCAGCCACCAACTAATAGTTTAATTTGTATACCATTTTTGTAAAGATGACAGAAACAAAGCTTGTGTATTAAGAAAATGTTTCTTTTTTTATTTATTTCTTAAAATTTTATTTTGTATACAGTGTTCTGCCTGCATGTATGCCTGCAGGCCAGAAGAGAGCAGCAGAACTCATTTCAGATAGTTAATGAGACATCATGTGGTTGCTAGGAATTAACTCAGGACCTCAGAAAGAGCAACCAGTGCTCTTAACCTCTGAGCCATCTCTCCAGTGATCTTTCTTCTCTTTAGAAAGTCCTTTGCAAGCCGGGCGGTGGTCACGCAAGCCTTTTTTTTGTTTTGTTTTGTTTTTTTGCTTTGTTTTTCGAGTCAGGGTTTCTCTGTAGCTTTGGTGCCTGTCCCGGAACTAGCTCTTGTAGACCAGGCTGGCCTCAAACTCACAGAGATCCGCCTGCCTCTGCCT
>NC_022010.1:41254756-41275406 GCF_000317375.1 Microtus ochrogaster
AGGCAGAGGCAGGCGGATCTCTGTGAGTTCGAGGCCAGCCTGGTCTACAAGAGCTAGTTCCAGGAGAGGCTGTAAAGCTACAGAGAAATCCTGTCTCAAAAAACCAATAGTCCTTTGCAGAGGCTTTTCTCCTGTTACATCAGGTACTTCTTCACCATTTCCCAATGCGTACGACTGGAAAACAATGTCATTTTCTTATATGACCTTGATCACAGATACCCAATCCAAGGTGGGCATCAACAGCCCCAGTCCCCCATTTAACATTCCAGCCAACTGTTTCACAGGGTGACTGAGCTATGCCAGAATTACAAAAAAACAGCATAGCTCCAGTGACCAGATTATAAGGAAGGACAGCTGGTGCGAAAGTTCCCTTTCCTAACACAATGAAGAAGTCCAGTTTAAATCAGCAAAGAATAGCAAACAAGTATGGGGAAGAGGAAGAAAGAGAAGTGAGCAAAAAAATTGCTAGGTTTTACTATATCTGAGGTCCAGCAGCTTCTCCACCTTTGGGAAGTTAAAGAATAACAGCCTAGAGATGGACCTAGATAAGGAAAATGACGAGAGCCAGGTGGCTCACTGGGTAAAGATGCCTGCTGCCAGGCCTGACAACTGAGCTCCATGTCGTGGACGCACATCCTAGAAGGAGACAAACAAGTCTCACAAGCTGTGCTCTGGTCTCTACACATGCACCACAGTTTGCAGGCTCATGTATGCACACACCTACAATAAATATAAATCTTTTTTGCTTGTTAGTTTGTTGAGACAGGGTCTCTTGTCTCTTTCTCTATTATAGCTCTCTGGTTGTCCTCAAACTCATAGAGATTTGCCTGCCTCCTAAGTGCTAGAATTAAAGACATGTGTCACCTGGCCTAATATATGTATATATATATTTTAGAAAGTGTTTCTCTGTGTAGTTCTGGCTGTCTCAGAGTCACTATGTAGAGCAGGCTGGTCTTGAACTCACAGAGATCTACCTGCCTCTGCCTCCTGAGTGCTGGGATTAAAGGCATGCACCACTATACCCTTTTGTTTGTTCGTGCTTATCTTTATTTATTTAGAGATAGGGTTTTTCTGTGCAACAGTCCCTAGCTATCACAGAACTAGCTCTTATAGACCAGCCTGGCCTCAAACTCACAGAGATCCATCTGCCTCTGCCTCCTGAGTGCTGGGATTAAAGAAAGGTGTGTGCCATCACTGCCCAACTATGTGCTTATCTTTTCAATTAAAGGAAAAAAAAGAAGAAAGAAAATGACACAATATCCTAAAACTAAAGTCTACTGAATTTCACTTGTTTTTTCACAAGTACTGGTCATATTTTAGTAGCCCCTGGATGAGGGTCAAAGTTTTAGAAACAGCAACTGATAAAAAGATATGAAAGTAAGCCTCAGAACAAACACATATTAGACAGACCTGTTCTACAGATTGGGTGTAACTATAGATGCCAACATTGGGCAGAAATAAATAATTCTGCAAGACACCCTAGCTTTGGAGAAATCTATTCACGTTTAAAAATAAGTCAACTTCCCACTTTTGCTTGTCAAAAATAATAATCTATAAGATGTCTACAAATAACAGATCACTTGATGGGAAGTAACAGACCATGGAAACTTCTCTGACTCACTTCTAAAACCTTTAAATAACAAAACAGCAGTGGAGGGAAGGACAGGAGGTAAAATCCTGAGGCTCATGCTGACATGAAATTTAAAGTCACTGCTTTTTTCTACAACTGACCTAGCTGGAATCACAGAACAGCCTCTTGAGCAGCTGGGCCTGGGGGTTCATACCCATCATCCCAGCACTTGACAGAATGAGGCACAAGATTGTGGTGCATTCCAGAACAGAAAAGAGGAAGAAAGAACACTTATCTACTTAAATGAAGACTCCTCAGTTTCCAGTCCAACAATCAGTGTTATCTCCAAATTCATGAAACTAAGTTTGTTCCATAACACAGAAGAAAGAGTATTTATTCTCAAGGAAGGTGAAGTATAAACCAGTATTAATATTAGTACTGGATTTCTGGACAAGAAAGGATGTTTACGTAACATCTTCATTCTTCAAACCCCATCGGATATGTAAAGTGCACACAAGCTTAATAACTGGGTGTAAAACTGCCTCGGCTGATGAACACTCTATCAACTCAACACTAGCTATCTAACTAGAGCCTATAATAAGCCAAGACAAGGGCTCACTGTCATTTTCATTATTAAAACTACTAAATTGGTTTAAGCCTCCTGCAAAAGCCCCACAGTTTTCAAGGTAGTCTTAGACCTCCAAGAAAACCTAATTTCTATACTGCTACCAGTCTCCTTAAATTCTGCAATGGTTGCTCAGGAAACAAGAAAAATTCGAGTTCTACAGCATATAAGACAAGGCCCTTGTGACCAGATCTTCCCCACTTTTTCATTTCTGTTGTGTGCAGTTCCATGTGAATGTCACACTTAGCTGTAATGGTCATGTGCCCTCTCTGTTTTTAAATCACACTGGCCTGCACTCAGTGCCACGGTATACCATGACCCCGTGGCCAGGCCACTGACCATTCTTTTCTAGGCATAGAATACACTTTAACCACTGCTTCATTCTAACCCTCAAGCTCCGTTTTGCCTTAGAAAGCCTTCCTAAAACTCCAAATTAGTCAGACATATTACACTACCATTGTGTCAGTCTTCATAGTTCACAACTACATGTTACGACACTCCGTCCATCCCTCAAAATGAACCTAGGGCCTCACAACATGCTAAGGCAAGTGCACTACCCATGAGATATAGTTCCAGTTCCACTAGCTTTTGGACGTGTGTAGTAAGGGTAGGGACACTGTCTGCTTTGCTTATCATTTAATTCCTGGTGATTCACATAGAGTATGTAAACATTAACAGGCAAGCAAAGGATCCCTTCAGTGAACTTTTTTTAATTTTATTTTCGAGACAGGGTTTCTCTGTAGCTTTTTTTTGGTTCCTGTCCTGGAACTAGCTCTTGTAGACCAGGCTGGCCTCGAACTCAAGAGATCCACCTGCCTCTGCCTCCCGAGTGCTGGGATTAAAGGCGTGCGCCACCACCGCCCGGCTGTGAATTTGTTATAAAAGGCCTAATTCTTTTTATGTGCATACCCTGAAGGCCAGATGTCTACACTGTCTGTATCATCCCCTACCTTACTTTCTGAGACAGTGTCTCTCATTGAACCTGGAACTCATCAGCTGGCTAGACTGGCCAGTGAACCCTTGGGACCTGCCTGTCCCCTCCCTCCCAATTCTGGGGTTACAGGTACACACTGCAATCTGGCTTTTTATATAGGGGTTGCAGATCGACTTCAGACCTTCATGCTTACAGAACAAGTACTTTACCCACTGAATCTCATTCCACATTGCCCCCCTCCTTTTTTTAATTTATGTGTGCATGTGGTATGTGTTTAAATAAGAGGACCATTTGTGGGTGTTTGTTCTCTTTCATTATGCGGATGCTGACACTTGAACAGGCTTTCAAATTGCCATTCTTCTTCCTTTTCCCACTGATATAGTTCAGGATCCCAGCCAGTGGGGCCAACCACAGTGGGCAGGTGGTTCCATCTTGATTCTAGATCAAGCTGACAACTGATATTAACCATCATGAGCATGTACCTCAAATATCACTGCTATAGTTTAGTTTATATATGACTTATTTGTTAATGGTTCATACCCTGGAGGCTTGATCCCCAGTAAGCAGTATTCTATAAAAAAGCAGGCCATGGTTCTGCATGTCTGTAATCACTCATGTTCCCTGAGAGGTGGAAGCAAGAGGACTAGCAGTCATAAGAGCTTGAGGCCAGTCTCAGTTATAGGGAATGTCTAAACAAAACAAAAATCAACTAAACAATAAAAATGGTATAGAAAAGTAGTTGGAACTTTAAGGGGAAGGACCTCATAGGAGTAATGACCACCTTCAGAATGGATTAATGGTGTCAGCACAGTAATTTCTGAGGGAGCAGATTCTCACAAAGGGTAGCTGCCCCTCCTGACTCTTCTGCTTCTGGGCTTTTTTTTTAAAAATATTTATTTATTATGTATACAACATTCTGCCTTCATGTATGTCCGCACGCCAGAGGAGGGCGCCAGATCTCATTACAGATGGTTGTGAGCCACCATGTGGTTGCTGGGAATCGAACTCAGGACCTCTGCAAGAGCAACCAGTGCTCTTAACCACTGAGCCATCTCTCCAGCCCCCTGCTTCTGGGTTTTAAACATTCTCATAAGTAGCTGGGTCCTCTTCTGAATCTTCACCACACTGTGACATGGACCTCATTAGACACTGGGGTTGTTGTGCTGTTTGGAGTTTCTAGCCACCAGAAGCACAGACAAAATAAACCTCTTTGGGGGGGAGTGGAGTGAGGGCTAAGACAGTTCACTACATAGTCTTGGATGACCTGGAGTTTACTATGCAGACCAGGCTGGCCTCAAACTCATGGAGAGCCACCTGCCTCTACCCCTTGAGTGCTGGGATTACAGGTGCACACCACCACACCCACATAAAGTACCTATCTTCTCAGATACTTTGTTAAAGCCACACAAAATAGACTAGGGCAATCACAAATCCCACTAATGTCAGGAAGCTGTATAAAGGTCTCAGAAAATGAAGGTAAGAATAGAAATTCACTTTATGTAGCAAGCAGACTGAACAAGCATTCACACTTTAATAAGGTAGTTTTGCTGGGCATGACAGCACACACTGCAGGCAGGAGGACCAACAGCTTTGACTACACAATAAGACGCTGAATGAATGAATAATTTTTTTTGGGGGGTGGTGGTAGTTGTTGTTTTAGAGACAGGGTATCCCTGTGTTTTCTAGTCTGACTTTGAATTCCTAAGTTCAACTGATCCTCCTGCCTCAGTCTTCCAAGTACTAAGTAAGGGTTTGAGGCATCAAGCCCACGAGAGTCTGTTTAATAGTGCCTATTATCAAGAGTTTTCTTTTTTCTTTGTTAAGGTTTATTTTTATTTTATGTGTATGAGTGTTTGCCTGAGTGTATGTACCTGCAGCACATGTATGAGAGGTATAGGCAGCAGTTGTGGAGACCAGAAAAGGGTGTTGGATCCCCTGGGACTAGAGTTACAGACGGTGGTAAGCTGCCACGTGGGTGCTGGGAATCAAAGCTGGGTCATCCTCTGCAAGAGCAGCACACGAGTGTAACTCCTGGGCCGTCTCTCCAGCCCTCAGGGGTTCTCGCAGATCCGTCTGTTATTCACCACAGACAGTATCAAGATGGAAACATACCATGTGCCAATGGGAGACTTCCCAAATTATAGCAGCTGTTTACCTTTTTCTGTGCCTGAGAATATGGAGATAATTTTGTTCCTGGGTTTCTTTTCCTCTGGAACAGAAGGCAAAGGTTTCAAACTGTGATTGGCCGATAAAGGATCTTTTCCTCCGGTGCTAAAAATGGTACTGCTCATTCGCACAGGAGGTGCTGGAGGCTTGTCTTCTAGTTCTCCGTTATCAGACATGATTCAGAATTATGAAATGGCCTGGAAGAGAGGCAACATGCAAAACATTCAATTAATAACAAGGTTAAAGACAGCACAGACAGTAATCACTACAACTGCAAATTAGAAAATGTGATCCAGTTACATTAGCAAAATCTGGGTAAATACATGATAAAAGATAAAACAAATTTGCCTCAATAAAACCAGTCTGCACTGAACGCTTGAAGAATATGTTCACGCTAACACATTACAAGTGATTTAACTAACCAATGATTCTGAGATGATTCCAAAATAAAAATGAACATGTTTGTGTATTGTCTCATTTGGTCAACATGACACAAACTAGAATCACCTGGGAAGAGAAAACCTTAACTGAGGAACTGCCTCCATCAGACTGGCCTGCGGTAGTTTCATGACTAATGACAATGTAGGAGGGCCCAGCCCACTCTGGCAGTGCCTCCCCAGGCAGGTCCTGGGAAAGCAAACTGCGCACGACATGGGGAACAAGTCAGTAAGCAGCATCCCTCCCGCGCCATTCCTTGATAGCAGAGTGCAATCTATACATCAGCCTTTTCTTTCTTTCCCTTCCTCAATTTGCTTTTGGTCAATATCTTGTTTTAAATTTTTCATAAGGTATCTGTGTTTTGCCACAGCATTAGAGAAGCAAATTAGAAAAATTCAATTTCTTTTTTTTTCTTTTTTCTTTTTTTGGTTTTTCGAGACAGGGTTTCTCTGTGATTTTGGAGCCTGTCCTGGAACTAGCTCTTGTAGACCAGGCTGGTCTCGAACTCACAGAGATCCGCCTGCCTCTGCCTCCCAAGTGCTGGGATTAAAGGCATGCGCCACCACCGCCCGGCTAAAAATTCAATTTTTTTTAACGTTTTTATTGTAATATGTTGTGTTTTGCCTCTGTGTGTGTGTGTCTGTGTGTGTGGGCGCGTGCGCCCACCAGAAGCCAGAAGAGGGTGTCAGACTCCCTGGAACTGGAGTTACAGACACTTGTGAGCACCATGTGGATACTGGGGATCAAATCCAGATCTTCCCAACAGCAGCCATGCTCTTATCCACCAAGTCACCTCTCCAGCCTGTTTGTCTTTAAATAATTAGGCCCAGAACTCGTAGGGTTCCTCCTGCTCCAGCCTCACAAGCACTAGGATTATAGGCATGGTATGCCACATAATATGGAGTCTTAAAAAAACTGATTTCTGCAGGGAACAGCCACACTGGATATCTCTGGTAGGTCTACTGTCAGAAGCAGAGATGGGCCTTGGCTCTCCTTTATATGTGCATGGATATATGTGCATGCAACGAAGGCCAGAAGTGGATAAAGGTGTCTTCCTCAATAACTCTATACCTTCTATTTTTCAGACAGGGTCTCTTATTGAAGCCTGAACTCAATAACTGGATCGAATGGATGGCTAGCAAGCCCCAAGGATCCCCCTGTTTATACCTTCCTAGTACTGGGAGTGTAACAAACACCTGGAGTTTTTTGTTTGGTTGGTTTTGGTTTTTCAAGACAGGGTTTTTCTCTGTAGCTCGGAAGCTACACACACACACACCCCACTCACACTGGTCTTAAAAACAAAAACAAAAAAATGGGAAGAATAATCTTAAAGTTTACATGGAAGCACAAAATACCAAGGGAGCCAAAATAATCCTTAGCAAAAATAAGAATGTGGGAGGTAACACCACACCTGAGCTTAAGTTACACTATAGAGCCGTGGTACTGGCACAAAAACAGACACACAGATAAACAGAATAGAAGACCCAGATATCAATCCCACAGATAAAAACACCTGATTTTTGACAAAGATGTTAAAAATATACACTGAATAACAAATGGTGCTAGGAAACTGGATGTCCCCATACAGAAGAATTTCATATTTAACTTTCACAAAAGTCAACTCCAAGTGCATCGAAGATCTTAATGTAAGAACTGAAAATCTGTAACCGCTAGAGGAGAAAAGATTCCAATACTGATGTAGGCAAGGATGTTCTGAACAGGGAAACTCTGCTAGCTATATAGCTTATAGAGGTTTAATATCAAACAGCTATGTTCGTTGTCATCTACAAAGCAGAACTGAATCTCTGTCTCTGTATGTCTCTGTCTCTCTCTCTCACACACACGAGAGATTAAAAAAATCATAATATTTGAACTAAGTTTAATATTTTGTTTTGGGTCTCTTTCTATCCATGTGGCCCATGAACCACAGGTTGGACATGCCTGACAATATACAAACTAAAAAACCTAAATAACAAGAAATCAAACACCCTAATCAATACATGGGCTAATGAAATGAACAATTCTCAAAATCAAAATACAGGACAGTGGGGTGCACCAGCAGGTAGAGGTGCTTGCAGCCAGGTCCGACATTCTGACAACCCTACAAAGTGACAGGAAGTAAACTGAATTTCAACCATCTCCTCTGGCACTATTGTTACAGTCACAAACACATGTACACAAAATAAATCTGAAATACAAACAGCAATAAACATAAAAAAATATCCAACCTCAATAAACATCAGGGAAAAGCAAATCAAAGCTAGGCTGAGATACCAGCTTAACACTTGTTAAGAACAGCAGTCATTAAGAAAACAAGTAACAATAAATGCTATTTGAGAGTCCAAAGGGAGCCCCTGCAGCATTACTGGTTGGAGTGTCCAGTCATTATGAAAGCAACCATGGTCGAAGAGTGGGATGAGTGAGAACATGAGCCAAGAGGTCAAGACATCATGGGGACACCCACTGAAACAGCTCACCTGAGCTAATGGGTACTCCCCAATTCCAGATGAGCAGGGAAGAAACCAGCATAGGACCAAACTAGATCCTCTGAATGTGGGTGACAGCTGTAGGGCTGGGGCAGACTGCAGGATCACTGGCAGTGGCATGAGACTTATCCCTACTGCTTGTACTGGCTTTTTGGAACCCATTCTCTTTGTAGGGAGGGCCTTGGTCCTTCCTCAAATTAACGTGCCTTACCCTCTCTGAGGAGCGGAAGTGGGGAGGGAGGAAGGTGGAAGGAATGGGAGGAGGGGAGGGAGTGGGAACTGGGATTGGTATGTAAAATGAAAAAAGATTTATTTATTTTTTAAAAAAATACAATTAAAAAAGAAAAAGAAAGTGACCATAGAGGCTTCTCCCAAAACTAAAACAAGAACTTCTGTTGAGACCCAGTTATATCACTGATGGTTTTACCAACAGACTCCTATTCAGCATGTCACAGAGACACAAGAAGGCCAGTGCTCACTACAGCACTATTCCAGAGCTATACTATAGCATAGGGAACCATGAAGAGGATAAAGAAAATCGGGATTATATGTGACTTGGAAGTACAAGTGTCTAAAGAGACAAAGTGAACTAATGAGATAGGCAAGGAGAATGGGGCACAGGGCATTGTGTGCTATGGATGTTGGAGTCAGGCTCTGAAAAGCTGACACATGGAACCTGACTGATCTGAGTACAATGATAAAGGTAAATGTATAACATGCCCAAGAATCAGTGTGGCTACGATGCCAAGACTATCTGTCACCTTGTAATGCTCTGCTCAGAAACATAGATGACACACCCCCATAGCTAACCTCATTTACATTCAAGTATAGTTATGAATTTGACATTTATATTTAAATTATTTTATGTGTGTGTGCTTGTGTGAGTATATTCTGCCTGTGTGTGGGTGCCTGAGGAGGACAAACAGGTATCTGATTCCCTTGTGTTGATGTTCTCTGAGTTTGTGAGCCACCAGATGTAGGGTTAATAACTGAACTCGGTCTTGGTCCTCTTGAGGATAACTGCTGAGCTGCCTCTCCAGTATCCTGTCTTTGTTTTTTAATCTTCCTGAAAGTGTGCACGTGGATGCATGTGGAGGTCACAGGCCAACTTCAGGTATGAGCCCTTGCTTTCCAGCACCTTTTGAATCATTTACTGCTCAGTATGACAGGCTTTCTGGCTCATGAGCTTCTGGGAAATTCTCCTGTCTCTGTCTTCATCTTGTTGTAGGAACACAGGGAACATATGTTACCATGCCTGGCTCTACATGGGTGCTGGGGATCCATGATGATAGTTTGCCATGTGCTTTACCCACAGAACCATCTATCCAGTCCTATCTCTGCTTGAGGGAGTGAATTTGCTCCTTTCACTGTGTGGGTCCTGAGGATCAGACTCCGGTCATCGGGCTTGGAGAAAGCTGAGCCATCTTACTGGCTCTTTAGTCTTATTAAAAGAGTGAGTTACAGCAGCTAAAGATCCCTACCTTATGTAAATTGATATAAAAGTATGCATGTTAGGAAAACAAACAACTTCTCAGTAAACAAAGTTTTGAAAGGTAATTGGATATTGATCTTTTGTGAGGAAACCTTCGTTTATCTACAATAAAAGGAGACCAACTGCATCCATATAAAATTTAAAATAATCTTTACTTCTTCAATTTAGCTCAATTTCTATGACTCGGAGAAAAGCAGCTATAATTTGAGAATGAGATGCAGACATTATTCTTTCCCTCTGAATCCTGCAGCTTTTATTTCTTTCAGAGTATGTCACAAATGCTACTTGTTCTGGTGTATTACTTTGACATACATTATCTGACACATTTGATAGGTCAAAGAAATAACCCACCAGAAAATAAGAGACTTACCTAAAACCTGCACACAAATCTATTCTGTGCAGCAGATCTACTACCAAAATCCAAGAATCCTAGCTCCTTCCTCGTGCTTGTCTCTTTGCTAACACGGTGCACTGGATGACTTTTGGTACTGAATTACAACTGTGACAATTAGTCATGATTTGTCATTTTCTTCCCCAACATTTCACTCAGTCCAAAGGGCAAGGGCTTTGCATATCTTAGACAGGAATGCTGAATGACTCATGTCGACCATATTCTTCTATTCCCTGACGAAGTCTATCCTTCCTGACCGTGGGAGTCATTTTCTCACACAGCAGTTTATTAGACACAGATAAAGCATGTCATATTAACAGGATTACCTTTGAAAGCCTTCGTACTTGTCCCTCACAGCTGACTTATGACCTCAGTCTCTTCCCTACAAAGCAGCTTTTTTGTGTACTGCTTCTATTGACAGTGTTAAGTGCCTGAAAAGTGCCTAATAATGTGATAAAATTCTTTAATATTATATTTAGGCAAGAACAATAGACACAAAACCAATTTATGGGACTGGAGATGCAGCTTAGCTAGTAGAGTGCCTGCTTGTTCAGTGTGCATGAAGCCCTGGGTACAACTCCCAGAACTGTATACAACCAGACAAGGGGTGCATGCATCCTACCACAGGGAGGTTGGAGGCGAGAAGTTCAAAGTCATCCTCTGCTGCATAAGGAGTTGAAGTCAGCCAGAGATACATGAGACCCTGTCTCAAAATCAAACCAAGCTAAAACAAATTTCATGATAAACTGATAATGTGCCCTATATTCTGTTCTACCACTACTCAAAAACATGTGAAAAAAAAAAAAGCAAGTAAGTAGTGTCGCTCTCCAGACTGTTCACTTTTTGCTACTTTTCAGTGACAAACAAGTAGGCAAAACAAAAAGTGAGCCCAAAACACATTGTACTTTTTAACAGGCCCATTGTTTAACTATGACGAGCCTCAAACACAAACAATTACTCAATTGTGTACTGAAGAAGACCATGGGTAGTTAAATACACGGCAAAAATAAAGAAGTGGTGTCTGGAACCAGTCAGTCTAACCAGCAGAAATTAATTTATTATAATCTACTGGGATAGACTGTGGCACAGCAAGGGAAAAACGCATCACCAGAAAACATGGTAAGAAAGTGGAATTCTAATTCAAATTTCATACTTAAATTTTATATATTTTCAGTTAGCAACACTAACCAGAACTCTAACACTCTCGCCGTAAGCTGATATCATCGCACCCCAAACGTTAAGAACCTCTGAGAGCATAAGTACAGATGAAAACACACCCAAACTACCTACAGTGCTGCCACACACAGACAGAAGCTTCCAAACTGGAGAGGAAGCAGGCGTCCACCTGACGAGAACACCAGTCAAATGCCAGGTCAATATGGCAAAGCTCCATAGCGAAGAGGCAAGGCAGAGAAGAAAAAAGGGAAATCAAACTACATCAAATTCACATAAATACAAGTTTGGGTAACTGATGAAAAGATTTTAACTCATGGGGCCAGGGGGATGGCTCAGTGGGCAAAGATACTTTCTGCTGAGCACAATGGCCTGGTTCTATCTCCAGAATCCACACCATGTATGACCTCCATACATGCATATACAAATGAGTGTAAAAAGGAAAGTTTTTTTTTTTTTGTTTTTTTTTTCCGAGACAGGGTTTCTCTGTGGCTTTGGAGCCTGTCCTGGCACTAGCTCTGTAGACCAGGCTGGTCTCGAACTCACGGAGATCCGCCTGCCTCTGCCTCCCGAGTGCTGGGATTAAAGGCGTGCGCCACCACCGCCCGGCCCAAAAGGAAAGTTTTTATAGTGCACAAATGATATTAGTAAATAGATGAGAGACGATTTTATTAAGTCCAGAAACAAAGCGAGGTTACTCGAGAGACTAAGCCATTTGCTAGCCCACTTATTCTCAATGCTTGACTAAACCTACCAAAAACTTCTACTTTGATGGCATCAGAAGGGACAGGCAACAAAACCAGTATGGCTGAGTTTGAAAACTTTAATGGAAGTCCCTTTCACATAAAGCTAGGATCTAAAAAGCTGTATTCTACAGGCACAAATCAAAATAAATCTCTCTGGGCAGGAAATGAAAATACCTTAACTAGCAAGCCTCATCATAGTGAAAGGGAGCAAACAAAACCACCGAGAAATCCTAACAGCTCACCCCCCCCAACCCACCCACACACGTACCTTTGCTTGCTGTGTAGTTAGGGCTGGCCTTGAACCTGTGATCCTAGTGTACACTAAGGTTACAGGAATGAACCACCATTCCCAGCTCTAAATACATTTTAATGGTCTAAACTCATTCTGTGGGATACAGCTTCATTTGGTAACATTCTCTGGTGAGTCAAAAAACAATACAAAACTTCTTCAGGAGAAATGAGCCTTAACAACTATCAACTAATACCTAAGAATATACACATTTGGCAATAGGTCTGATGTAGACCACGCTGGCCTCCAAACTTGCTATTTATGGAGGATAATTTTAAGCTTTTTTGAAACAGAGTCTCACCATGCAGCTCCCAATGTCAAATGCAGGGATTAAAGGCATATACCATCATGCCTGATAACTTTCAACTTCTATCTTCCAACTGCTGGGATTACAGGTGTGCTTGGCCACAGCTACTTCTTAAGATTTATTTTCTGTGTATGAGTGTTTGTCTGCACACATACAAGTCTAGTGCTGGTGGAAGTCAGAGGAAGGCATCCAATCCCCTGAGTCTGAAGTTACAGACAGTTGATTGTGAGCTGCCATGTGGATGCTGAACTGAAATGTGTGTGGCTCAACAAAATTGACTGTGAGCAGTGACTGCTCTCATCTTTACACAGTCAGACAGTAACACCTACAATAGGAATTTTCTGCACTGTGTATTAAACATACTGACTAGATTTTGACACTGCCACTATCATTACTTGATATGATATATCTTATATCCTCTCCTGAACTCTATCCTTTGTAAGGAGACACTAATTTTATAGGTTTGCAGAGGGAGGAACAGAGGGTCCCTACATAGTCCAGGATAGACTTGAAGTTTGTCTTCCTCAGCCTACAGAATATTGGGATTATACGTGTACCACCACGCCTGACGTAACGTTTTTTAATTAACTACAAGTACCCAGCAAGGTATTAAATAAAATCTGAAAATGTTTTTCAAATAAATAATGCTAGCAAATTTAAACAGACAGCTGCCATTCAAGTTGTATCTTGAAAACAAAGTCAACCTTTACTTTTAGACTCTGTTTCAATCACTAAGTAAATTGAATTAACACTCTGTATTGCCTACTCTTTCACAAAGAGTAGGGTTGGGGAGAAGGCAGATGTGGACGAAGTATTTTGAAGTTTCATCAGTGACGTTTCTTGTTGCTGTAGTAAAATATGTAACAAAAATGACTTACAGAAGAAAGCCTTATTATTTTGGCTCACAGTTTGAGTGCACGGTCCATCTTGGTAGGGAAGGCGCGGTGGTGGGAACAGGAGGCTGCTGCTGGCCACACTCTAGCCCATTCAGGAAGCAGGCAGGGGAAATGCTAGTTCTTAGCTCCTTTCTACTTTTTATTCAGTCTGTCCCACCCAGCCCATGGAAAGGTGGCTTGTCCCACAATCTAGACACTCCCTCAGACATGCCCAGAGGTCTGTTGTTATGGGTAAAGATAATGTTTATGAATTTACTCAAAATTGTAAAGATGCAGACTTTCTTCAAACTGATCTATAGATTCATTACAATCATCATCATCAATTCCAAGAAGCCTTTGTGAAACAATGGGACACCAATTCTAAAATTTATATGGAAGACAAAAAGCCCACGGAACAGTAAGGATGTTTTGGAAGAATAATTATACATACATACATATGTACATATATACATACATAATACACAAATACCTAATAGGAAAATATTTTGTAATTTTATATTACACAATCAGTTTCTGATAATGTATTACTTGCTGCTTTTCAGAGCCTCTGGACATATCTTCTCAAACTACTACTACCCCAGCAAACAGCTTTTGGATGAGGTCAACTTTTTCATTCAGGACAACATGATAACACTTCACAACACGGATACGTTATGTGGTACCCAAACATATGCAATCTGGTGGCACAGGGGATTAACTGTGGGTGGACCACTCCATTCTCACCCTGTCTGTGGTTAGATTTCCCTTTGGCGACGACTCCTTCCAGGCTCCACTTCCATTTCCTCACACTTCTGTTCTCTGGGAATGTACTTCCTAATACGGTAGTCACATAAACCCTCAGCCTCTCTTAGAGGGATCCAGGCAAAGAAACAGCTCAACTTTACCTTATAGGTATAGCATCAAAAAATACTTCAAACTAAAGGCTGAATATGAAAGTAAATGGGGCTGGAGAGATGGCTCAGCTATTAAGAACACTTGCAGGGACCTAGTTGACACCCAGCACCCACCTGGCAGCTCAGGACTACCTGTGAGTGCAGTTCCAGGGATTCAATACTTCTCTCTTCTTACCTTCTGAGCCATCAGGCATACACATGGTACTCACACATACATGCAGGAACTCACGCAGACATAGAAAATATATAAAAATGGGGGCCAGAAAACTCCCCCATTTCAGGAGGGTGGCGGCATCCTTTCTGAACAAGTGATTATTATAATAAATCTTAATAAAAATCTAAATAAATAATAAGCAAACAGCATGTGAATTTGACCAACCTCAGATACTATAGTAATGTAAATAAGGCCACCAGCAGATAACACTTTATAATGTCAATATTGGCAAGAATTAAGATGACTAATCAAGTCAGTAGTGGTGGCATATGTCTGTAACTCTAGCATCTGGGAAGTGGAGACAGGGATCAGAACTCAAGGGCAATCTCAGCTACACATGTCTGAAAGGCAACATGAGGTACAACAGTGGTAGGAGTGTGCTATACCCTGTCCTAAAACTCACTACATAAATAGGCTGGCCTCACACTTACAGAGATCTGCCTGCTTCTGCCTCCCAACTGCTGGGATTAAAGGTGTGTGCCACCATGCCCGATTTATTTTAGTATTTTAAGTGCACACAGCTTTTGAGTGCATCTACTTTAAAAAGCGACAAAACCATTTATATAGATTTTGTTATGTTCTCAGAAAGAATTGTTTTCATGATTTTACCTGAAGGGTTCAAAAATAAGAATATAAAAATGTAGATTCCAGAAACAAGAACATAGAAATAAAGAAATATAAAGTTGTAAGCCTAGGAGAATGAGAACAGACTGTCAGCAGCTTTCTCGATATCTTAAGGATTACTATTAACAGTGGGTTACTCTGCTTTACAACCCATAGCTCTATTTACAAGACCAAAGCATCTCTCTGCAAACTGAGAGCTAGCCTACGGATATGAGCTGAGTCAACTTTTAGTAATAGATATATGACCACTGGGTTATGCATTATCCCTGTATGTGAAACGGGCAGCATCAAAGGGGAGAGCACAGCTTCAGTCAACACCACCTGGAAGTACCAAGAAAGATTAAGTACAAACACTAGTTTAACTAAAAAACTGTTAATGGAGATTGTAAAGTAAGGCAATCTGTATCTGAGTTTTACTTCAAGATTATAACAATTCCTTTGTTCAGACCTAATGCTTGGTGCCCCTACTATAAAAAGGTGGGTTTAGAAACTGGCCTTGGCCACAGCCTTACACAAACCATTTCTGGCTGTGGTCTCAGCTGATAAGCTTTTTGTGCTCCATAGAGATTTTTTTTATTTTATTTTTTTCCTGGATTCTGGTTTCTGGAATAAAGTTTGCTTCTGGTCTATTAGACTTTGGTAGTCTGTCCCCATCTTTGCACAACCCCACTGGACCCAACATTATTCTGTATTTTATGCCGTTGCTTTGTTTTTGCATTCTGAGACAAGAGCTCATGATATAGCTCTGGCTGTCTTTGAACTCACGGAGATTCATCAGTCTCTGCTTCCTAAATCCTAGGATTAAAGATGTGCATCACCATGCCAGGCTGTCAAAGTTTTTTGGACAGAATGTACTTGAGCGTATTTGGAGGGTGGTATGCTAGACATCTGTTTATCTAGACTATTCTTCTAGTAAAATTCCACCTAGTGACAAAAATAATTAAAGTAAAAAAAAAAAGTAAAAAAGCTGGAGAGAAGGCTCCGTGGGAAAGAGCACTAGCTGTCCTTCCAGAGAGCCTGGGTTCAGTTCCCAGCACCTACATGGCAGCTCACAACTATCTGTAACTCCAGTTCCAGGGGACCTGACACCCTCACACCAATGCACATAAAATAATGCTAAAAATTTTGTTTCTTTTTTTTCATTTTTAAGGAATTAACATTTCAGCCAGGCGGTAGTGGCACATACCTTTAACCCCAGTACTTGAGAGGCAGAGGCAGGTGGATCTCTGTGAGTTCGAGGCCAGCTTGGTCTACAAGAGCTAGTTCCAAGCTGGGCGATGGTGGCGCACGCCTTTAATCCCAGCACTCGGGAGGCAGAGGCAGGCGGATCTCTGTGAGTTCGAGACCAGCCTGGTTTACAGAGCTAGTTCCAGGACAGGCTCCAAAGCCACAGAGAAACCCTGTCTTGAAAAACAAAACACAAACAAAAAAAGGAAACTAACATTTTAGAAGATGATTTTAAAAAAATCATTAAGTTTCCATACCTTGCTCTAATTTTCAATTTCCAAACTTCCTGCGACTTCCAAAACAGATTTCTCAAATCACTCTAGCCTATGATTTAATCATTGCTTCCAATTATCCAAGTTTACTTTTCACTCTCAGATTCCCAGAGACTACCCCTCACAAGGCAGTTAGCAACTTTAGAAATATTGCATGATATTGGCTCACTGCATAAAAGCCTTTCAAGGGGTTTGGGAAAATAGCACCATACTGCAACAAGGCAAGGCTATGAAGAGCCAATGAGACATGGTGGGGAAAAGACTCCTGGTTCTACACATTATTAGCCAGGTGGCTTTTGAAACTAAAGAAGTAGTTTGCCAGGTATTCAAAGGAGACAGCAAGTACAGAGAATTGTGGCAACCCACACTGATTCTTTCTTTCTTTCTTTCTTTCTTTCTTTCTTTCTTTCTTTCTTTCTTTCTTTCTTTCTTTCTTTCTTTCTTCATTTGTCTCCAACCAAGCACCATACTCATAGAAAAAAACATGACCAGCAATGAAGTGTCATGGCCAGGAAAACGCTCTCAAAGAGAACAGGCAAGCAACAAAGATTACTAAAAACTAAAACATGGACTAAATACTAGAAATATAGGTTTCCATAAGTTTGGTCACAACCACTAAATGGCAATCAAAAATGGGAAAGGAAAAAAATGACAACAACACACACACAAAGCAGAGGACAAAGGGGACAGTAAACACATGAGAAGCACAGTTTCACTCAAGAGCAAAGAGGTGCAAATTAGGACAACATGCTTCTTTCCTATTAAAAGTCATGCTCAGAGTCTAAACAAAGTACTTTTTACTAAAGGATGAGGGTAAAGACTGGGCTGACTAAGGATCATTATGTCTTCCCTTTCCTCTTTCTTTTGAGACTGGAACCCCCCCCCCACCACCACCATCTCTCACTTCAGTTTCTGCAGTGTTAGGATTACAGGGTTGTGCTACTAAACCTGGAGTGTGTACTATGTCTTAAAAATCCAGAATAAGGCTGGAGAGATGGCTCAGTGGTTCAAGTACTGTGCAAGAATGAGGACCAGAGTCCAGACCCCTAGAACTCACATAAATGCCAGGTGGAGCTGCTGGCCTGCTGGAAACCCCATTCCCAAGCAGGTGGACACACTGGAAGATCCTAGGAGCAAGCTAGTTTACCAGAGTAAGCTACTACTACTGGCCAGCTGTGAGTTCAGCTAAAGACTCTGACTTACTGGATAAGGCAGAGAGAAACCAAGGAAGACACCCCATGTCAGCCTGTGGTCTCCACATATATGCAAACATACACAAGCCATGGTACTCTCTCTCTCTCTGACACACACATATATACAGGTGCACAAACCAAATATGGCTGGGTACAAAATGTGCTTAGTGTATGCAGTCTTATAAAGTGTGTGTGCAGGGGTGGGGGGGATTCTAGTAACAACAAGCATCAAATCTGGAAAGTCACATGTTTTCAGAGAGAAAAAAAAGAAGCCTTAAAAAGATTTTAATTTACATGTTGTCACTGTGTGAGTGGACATCATGTGGGAGGCCAGAAGAGGGTGCTGAGTCCCACATCTGGACAGACCAGGTTCTCTGGAAGAGCAGCAATCGCTCCTGAACGAGTTTTCCCTTCAGCTGACGGGGATTAAATGATCAAACAAACAAATCTTCTAAAAACCTTACCTGTGAGCGATAATTTGGAATGAAAGATTTGAAGTCTTGGGGCTGGAGGGAGATTCAGAGGTAAGAGCTCACACTGCTCTCAGAGTCTGGTTCCAGCACCCATGTCAAGTTGGTCACAATTGCCTGTAACTCCAGTTTCTGGGAATGCCTCTAGCCTTCACGGGCATTGTACAACCTCACATGCAGACAGACACATAATTAAAATTTAAAAAAAATTTCAAATAACTGTTTGAAGTCTTAAAAAAATTGATGTTACATATTATAGTTGGTCTTGGGCCTTTTATTATTTATTTGGTTGGTTGGTTGGTTGGTTTTCTGAGGCAGGGTTTCTTTGTGCAGCCCTGGCTGTCCTGAAACTCACTCTGTAGACCACACTGGCCTCAAATTTAGAGATCCCCCTCCCGTCTCCCAAGCACTGGGATTAAAGGTGTGCACCACCGCCCAGCTCACAGACATTTCTTCAAATGTACATCCGCTATAATTAGTTACTACTCAATGATGAACCAAAAAAAATCCATCATAAAGCTAAGAAAACAAAAAGGAAAGATCACTGCAAACAGGGAGAATCTGCCTGGAAAGGCAGATGCTTCAACATGGAGCTAACGCTGTTTGGTAAATTTTATGAAACAGGTACATATGGGGATAAAAGACCAAGAAGAAATATGAATAATTTAAAAAGAAAAGGGTACATTTTTATATCATTTAAAATGTACTAGAGTACATTTAAAAATATATATAAAAGAATTATGATAGGATAGTATGATAAGAGAATAAAGCTGATGTCAGAGGTAAACACAGCAAACATCTGAGTAGCTCACAGAGAGGACAGGATGGTGAGCCAGCCTAATAACGACGGACGTATGCAAGGAAGAAAACAGGACAACCTAAACACAAGTAATCAGAGGTATTTATGGAAATGAAACGTCAAGTCATGTTTCAGGTAACATCACTGAACTTTTATTTACAAGACATAAGCTGTCAAATGGAAGGAAGGAAGGAGCAGGGGATCCTACCTACTACCATTTGGACACAAGGAATACCAGGAGGGAGCCAAAGACGACCCAAGGCAAAAGGATAAGTAGAGATGACACCAGACAATACTAACACAAGTCCTGAGGTCAGCAATGCTGCAAGAGGCCTCCAAGTGCTCCTGTAATGCACGCTGACTTGCACATGGCCACCCTTAAAGGGAAAACCTGAATCTACTTTCACAGAATATAATTACCAGCAAAATATGAAAAATAAAAGTTAAAAGTGTGGCTGAATTCAGAATTTTTAGACTGACAAATTAAGATTTAGATATCAGTTGGGTACAGTGGCACATACCTTTAATCCTAGGGCTTGGGAGGCAGAGGCAGGCAGATCTGAGTTTGAGGCTAGCTTGGTTTACAGAATGAGTTCCAGAACAGCAAGGGCTACACAGAGAAACCCTGAATGAAAAAACAGAAACAAAAAACAAAACAAAAGATTTAAATTACCAGGGAGAAAAGGACCAGAACTTTTCCTATAAAGTATGGTTCTGCTTTTGATGTTTAAAAAGAGGGTGGGGAAATTAGACACCAATATTCATTCAATTCAGTGTATTTTATAGAACTCATTCACTTCAAACACCTGAGACCAAAGGAAACAAAATATACTTTACAAATTCAAAACATAAAACATTGCCGGGCGGTGGTGGCGCACACCTTTAATCCCAGCACTCGAGAGGCAGAGGCAGGCGGATCTCTGTGAGTTCGAGACTAGCCTGGTCTACAGAGCTAATTCCAGGACAGGCTCCAAAGCCACAGAGAAACCCTGTCTCGAAAAACCAAAATAAATAAATAAATAAATAAATAAATAAATAAAACAATTGGTAAATGAATTAGTGAAATTTGGTACTTTTCACAATGTGATGAACCCTGAAGACTTTATGGTACCCTAAAATAAGTCAACCACAGAAGAACAAGCATTGTATGATCCTACTTTTATAAAACATCCAAAAAGAGGCAAATTCAGAGGCAGAAAGCAGAGATGGGACATAGGTTATCAGAGGACGATCACTAGGCAGACTGGCTAGTGTTTCAGGAAGTGAGTGCTCTTGGAGAAGAGGCACGTTCTGGAGAGGATGACAGTGATAGCTGTCCAATATTGGGAGTGTACCTAGTGTTTAAGAATCACCCCCTGGGGCTGGAGAGATGGCTCAGAGGTTAAGAGCATTGCCTGCTCTTCCAAAGGTCCTGAGTTCAATTCCCAGCAACCACACGGTGGCTC
>NC_022010.1:41275736-41289667 GCF_000317375.1 Microtus ochrogaster
AAAATAAAAAAAAAAAAAAAAGAAAAAAAAAAAGAATCACCCCTGTGAAACTGGTGCCAGCTCCCAGCAGGTCACCAACCTTCCCCTCCCCACAGCAGCAGCCTCCACAGCTCCAACAGCCTCCTGTGTGTTTCACCACAGGAGGCATCTTAAAAGGATGGGAGCAGATAAGAATTCCTGAGTAGAGACTGACTTGTCCAGCCCAGGGGAACCAACCCCTCTGGAAACTAAAAATCTTGCTCCCCCCCATCTATGGAACCAGACACCCTCATCTCAACTCCCTGCCTGCAAAATGCTGTGAGTGTTCAATCTGTAGCTATAAATGTGGCCCAACACGAAATCATAAATGTAATTAAAATACAAAGGAAAGCCAGGAGTGGTGCCTTACGCTTTTAATTTCCAGCACTGGGAGCCAGAGGCCTGAGGATCTCTGTGTGTTCAAGGACAGCCTGGTCTACAGAGTGAGTTCTAGGACAGCCAGGGCTACACAGAGATATCCTATCTTGAAAAACCAAAATAAATAAATAAAACAATAAAGTAAATAAGCAAATGATACAGGAAAAGTGTTGGGGTCGGTGGGGATGGGGGGAGGCGACTCAACCTGGCAGTTTTGAAAAGTTTTATAGATGACTGTCATACAATATTATTTTAAGATGTGTTACACTTGCTTATGCTGTGGAACATTTGTTTAATGATGAAAAGATGTGTTGCATTCTTGTAGGTTGCATTTGTTTAACTCTGTGAAGCTGTGTTACACTGCCTGTCTAAAACACCTCATTAGTCTAATAAAGAGCTGAATAGCCAATAGCAAAGCAGGAGAAAGGATAGGTGGGGGCTGACAGACCAAGAGAATAAACAGAAGGAGAAACAGAGAGAAAAGAAATCAAGGAAGGAGAAAAGGAGGAGAGGAGAACTCTGGGGCCAGTACCCAGCTATACAGCCAGACACGGCATAAGAAAGAAAGAAAAGATAAACAGAAATAGATAAAAGCCCAGAGGCAAAAGGTAGATGGGATAATTTAAAGAAAAGCCGGGGGGGGGGGGGGGAAGAGGAATCTAAGGCCAGGCATTTATAAGAAAGAGTAAGTTTTACTGTGTGATTTGTTTGGGAGCTGCGTGGCAGTCCCCCAAAAGAGCAAAGAGTAAAAACAGATGACAACATGGTTCATGCACTAGGCGAGGTGTTCATTTCCTTGTCAAGCCCAGAGCTGGGGAACCAGAGAAAAACCCCTTCCCTACACCAATTCTGACAGGAAAGGTAGGACAGAGGTCTGTAGTTAGCACTGGTGACAATGTAAATTATTAGATATTTTGGTCGCATTTATTTTGCAACTTATTTCCTTTTAGACAGGTGAACTATGTAGCCCTGGCGATATGGAGCTCATAGTCTAGATGGTTTCAAACTCCTCCTGCCTCAGCCTCCTGAGTGCACTACCACATATGCCTTTTTTGTTATTTTTGAGACAGGGTTTCTCTGTGTAGTCCTGGCACTTGCTCTGTAGACCAAGCTGGCCTCGAACTCACAGTGATCTGCCTGCCTCTGCCTCCCAAGTGCTGGGATTAAAGGCGTGTGCCACCAATGCCTGGCACATGCCTTATAAGAAACCTTTTTGTACCATAAAAAATGTTAAGATAGTTAAGATAGCTTCACAGTACATAGGTTCAATAAAAGTTTAAAAATAAAAACCTTCTGACAATAATTAAGCAGGCAATCTTTAAGTAAAGCAAACATTAGAAACCAATCATTAATCATCTACTATAATAAAGCATAAAATTTTTTACAGGCTTGTTTATTTATTATATATGCAGTGTTCTGCCTGCATTGCCTGCATACCAGAAGAGGGCACCAGATCCTATAATAGATGGTTGTAAACCACCATGTGGTTGCTGGGAATTGAACTCAGGACCTCTGGAAGAGCAGCCAGTGCTCTTAACCTCTGAGTCATCTTTTCAGCTGAAATTTTTAAAAACCCATTTTTGAATAAAACAAAGATAAACTGTACACAGGTCTTTCGCATGAATATGTAACCAAGGCTAGGTTCCAACTTTCCATCTTCTTGCCTCAGTCTCCCACGTGCTGGGATTATAGGCGTGCGTACTACCACGCCAGACTACAAACAATTTTTTTTATTTTTTTTAAGATTTATTTATTTATTATGTACACAGTGTTCGGCCTCCATGTATGCCCACATGCCAGAAGAGGGCACCAGATCTCATTACAGATGGTTGTGAGCCACCATGTGGTTGCTGGGAATTGAACTCGGAACCTCTGGAAGAGCAGTCGGTGCTCTTAACCTCTGAGCCATCTCTCCAGCCCAGACTAAAAACAATTTAAAAGAGATAACAAACCAAAATGGAAAGGAAGACAAAGATTAATTAATCTATTGAGCCAAAAAGACACAGATAAGATTTTAAGACAAAATCTAAGGTAGCCTGGCAGAATTGTACACACTTGTAACGCCAGTTATTCCAGCACTTAGGCGGATGGCTGTAAGGGGTTAGGCAGGAAGATCAATCAGGAGTTCAAGATCATCCTCGGTTACAGTGAATTCTAGATTAGCTTGGGCACTTGAGACTCCTCAAACAGCAAACAGAAGGACTGGTGAGATGGGTAAGGCACCTGATGGCAAGCCTAACCACCTGAGTTTCATCCATTGAACCCGCATGGGGAGAACGCTGCAAGGTGTCCTCTGATACATCTGTGCCCCACCACAGAAATAAATACCAAAAATAAACACTTCATGCAAAAATATTAAATAGGATAGTTATTTTACTGATAACACACAATCAGTAAAAAGGATCGAGCAGCGAAGAACAGTCACCAAACACTCTCGCATCCAAACACATCATAAAGTCATCAGCTAGAAGACAAAAAAGATGTTCACGATATAAAAGACTATTATATGAAATACAAAGAACTCATAACCCAGCAATAGGAAAATGACAACTCTAGTAAGAATGGACAAAATAGCCAGGTGGTGGCAAAGCACACCTTTAATCCTAGCACTTGGGACGCAGAGGCAGATGAATCTCTGTGAGTTCAAGGCCAGTTCTGTCTACAGAACTAGTTCTGGGACCCCCAGAGCTACACAGAGAAATTTTGACCCAAAAAAAAAAAAAAAAAAAAAAAAAAAAAAGAAAAGAAAGAAAAAAAACCTAATGAGATACTTCTTCAAAGATGACATATAAATGACTTATAAAAAGATGTTTAACATTACACATCATTATGAGATTTTAAAAGACAATAACTAAGCATATACTGCTACTACACGTTTTAGAAAAGCTAAATCGACCACATGCTAGCAAGGAAGTGGAATGCAAGAAAATGCAGCTTTGAAAAACAGTACAAAGTTTCTCATGCAACTAAATATATCACTACCCAATCCAGTTCTTTAACCCCCATCAGCAGAAAAGTTATATCCTCAGAAAAACTGACCTGTAAGAACCTGAGCTATTCCTCCAAAGATACTAAGTGACAACTAGCACACAAATGTAATCAAAACTGCAATCAGATATTTCATACACAGTAAGATGGCTACTGTTTAAAAAAAAAAGAGAAACTAAGACTGGCAAAGATGTGGAGAAACTGAAGACTCTGTGTACTGCTGGTAAAACAGTCAAACAATACAGCCACCGTGGAAAAGTTTAGTGACTCCTCAAAAAATTTAAAGTAGAACTTGAGAGGTGGCTCAACAGTTAAGAGCACTGACTGTTCTTCCAGAGGACCCAGGTTCAATTCCCAGCACCCACATGGCATCTAACAACTGTCTGTGGCTCCAGTTCCAGGGGATCTTACACCCTTAGAAAAGACATATATGCATGCAAAACACCACCGCACATAAAATAAAAATGAATTTTAAAAAAGTAAAAGTAGTTGCCATACAAGCCAGCAGTTTGTTCTAGAGAAAATGACATTCTTGAAGAAATCTGTCTGTCTATATTGATATCTATATAGCATCCTTCAAGTGTTCTTTGACTCTTTTGGTTAAGCAAATTATGGTAATACACAGAACGAAGTATTCAACCATAAAAGGAAGGGTACACTAACACATGCCACAACATGGATGATCACTGAGCATATTAGGCTAGGTGAAATAAGACAAAGGTACAATTAACTTATACAAGTAGTCAGAATCATGGAGGCTGGAAGTAAAGCAAGGAATTACTCATTAATAGGCACAGACTTTTAGTTTTACAAGATGAAAAGAGCTACAGAGCGGGGTGGTAGTGCTGCCATGCAGCACAGTGAAGAAACGCAATGCCATGGCACCGTAGATTTAGAAACCGTTAAGATGGCAAGCATTCTTAGGTATATTTTATACCACAATGAAAAAACTGAAAACAAGACCCTGAGCTGAGAAGATACCTCAATATGTAAAAGCACGCACTTGCCATAGAAACCTGATGACCTGAGTTTGATCCCAGAATCATAAGAGCTATACGCTGTGTGTGGCATGCTGCTACAGTGAGCCAGGAAACAGAGACAGGAGGATCACCTGGAACATACGGCAGACAGAACCAAGACATGACTCAGTAGTCCGAGGGCCCGAGCTCACCCAAAGGCTTGAGCTCAAGAGGAATGAATAGAAAGAATAGACAATTCTTTTGGTTTGCTTTATAATTTTCGAGACAGGGCCACTCTATGTACCCCTGACTACACAGGAACTCACTGTGTAGACCAGGCCTGCTTCTGCCTCCCAAGTGCCAGGATTAAAGACCTGTACAACCATGCCAGGCCAGCACAGATAATTTTGATTGTATAGGAAATGATTGCGTGTGTTTCTTCAACACGTTATTATACATTTGTCATTGAAATAAAAAAAAAGCATTCAAACATGAGGTGGGGCACTTTCATTCAAACCACATATAAATACATATATACATGTACACATATAAATAATTACGACTAAAAGTTCAAAATAAAATAGATTTTATTTAGTAAAAAGTGTAATAGGCAAGATTTTACAACACAGGCAAAATGAATACCTATTAGATAAAGAAATATAGATGAGAAAACATACATTGAAAAAAGTTGTTTTTTTTGTTTTTTTTTTTTTAAAAAAAAAAGGTTTATTATGTATACAGTGTTCTGCCTACACATTCCCTGGCTGGTCAGAAGAGGGCACCAGATCTCATTACAGATGGATGTGAGCCACCATGTGGTTGCTGGGAATTATGTGAAAATACACAACAGGGACAGTCATTAAGACTCGCCCCACTCCACCAGAAAACCATAATGAGCAGATAGAGTACCATATAACAGGGTAACTCATAACAGTTAAAGAGACAGGTACCACTGTATGTATTGATATGGAAATCAACACACAAGGGCCCCACCCCCACTTGAAAAATCAAGGTAAATTGGCCGTGGTAGCTCAACCTATAACCCAAGCACTCGGGTGGCTCAGATTCAAGGCCAATCAGACTATACTTGGAGACTCTGTCCAAGAAGCACTAAACAAAAGAATTTAAATGGACTAAAAAATACACACCCTGAACAGATGCTTACTTCTAACTTCTTATTAAACAAAACTGTTAGCCATGAGGGACTGGAGAGATGGCTCAGCGGTAAAAACCACTGAGTGCCCTTCCAGAAGAATAGTGTTCAATTATCACCCATATGGCAGCTCACAACTGTCTGTAATTCCAGTTCCAGGGATCAGACGCTCTATACTGGCCTTCATGGGTATCCACATGTTGCATATACACATGAAGGCAAAAACACACATACACAAAGAACAATTCCTTAAAAAAATAAAAAGGAGGGGCTGGAGAGATGACTCAGATAAGAGCACCGACTGCTCTTCCAGAAGACCCAGGTTCAATTCCCAGCACTTAAATGGCAGCTCATCTGTGACTAGAGTTCCAGGACTTCTGACACACTCACAGACATGCAAGCAGACAAAACATTGAACATAAAGGATACAAGAACTCAGAAGCACAATTTACAAACAACAACCTTCTTCTCATTAAATAAGAATCAGCTAATTCTGTAACTAGAAGCACTCAAAACGGGAAAAGACCTGATTTAATCTCAAGACTTGAACCAAAGTCCAATTTAACCCAAAAGCAAAACTCAGAAAGCCAAAGGAAATGTATACTGAATATTACTACTGTAATAATCATTAATGACAAAAATAGTAAGGATTCAACCATACCTACTTGTTTTATACTTGACTTCTTATAAAAGCTCTTGACTTCTGTGAAAGTATAATTCAAAGTTTATCTTTAGCTAACCAGAACAAGTTCTAAGTTCCTTCACTTAAAACATGTAATTGAACTGAAATATAAACTACCCTCATCGTGTCTACTTGGAAACCTGCCTATCATAAAGATCAAAGAAACACAAGAACTCCTACTCCTTTAGCAGACATACATCAACTAAAAACTGTACTTCATGAATTTAGATTTGCAGTGTTGGTATCATATAACACAAAATCCAGAAAAATTAATCTTTCTCTCTGAGGGTAAACTTGGAATCATGGCCCCAAGAGAAGTGAAATACCCAAGAATTTATTTTTTTTTAAGTGTCTGCTTGCTCACCACAATGGTACGCATACCTGTGATCTCAGTTACTAGGAGCCTGATACAAGACAATCTTTTGAGTCCAGGAGTTTGAAACAAGTCAGGGTATCATGAAAAGAGCCAGTCTCAAAAGAAAATTAAACAGACACCTGCTTTTGGAAAGAAATGAGTCATTCTTCTGGAGCAGGTTTACAATCCCAGATACTAGGAAAGCTGAGACAGGAAGAACACCAGTTCAAGACTTGCCTGGTGGAGAACGAGTTCAAGACCAGCCTGGAAAACTAAGTAAGACTGTTTCAAAAGTTAAAGAGGGCTGGGTTAGAGCTCAGCAATAGAGTGGTTACCTAGCATCAGAGGGAGGGCTTTGGTTCAATGCAGTATAAGGGGTTAAAAAAAAAAAAAAAGAAAGAAAAGAAATAGCAGAAGGTGACCTCAAGGTACTTTTTCATTCCCTGGCATTTCTACATCTAAACCTCTCACGGCAAGACATGTCATTAGCGTAAGAACAACTGACAGTACCAAGGACTGACAGGACTGAAGTACTGGGCCGTGTCCCCACAGCCCAGCAGAGGGAAAAGTAATGATAGACTGTTCAGGGAAAACAAAACACTCTGAATCAGGTCAACCTCTTTACCAAAATCCAAAAGTTACTTTAATATGAGCATCTACCTAAGCAACAACATGAAATTCAGTACCGATCTACCTATCTACCAAAGCAACATGAAGTTCAGTTTCCATGACGTAAATGTACAATAGTGTTCCTGGCTAATTAATCTCTAGAAAGATTTAAAAGCAGGGGCTGCCAAGTATGTTAGCTCACACGTGTAATCCTAGCACATAAGGCTCCTAGGAAGTGTCAGGCCAGCCTGAGCAGGAATGAGGCCGCCTAGAAAAAAGGCAGAGGATGGGTGTAAAAGCAATGAAAAGGCCTTCCCCTTAAACTCTCTCTCTCTCACACATACACACACACACACTGCAGAGCTGGGCAAGAATGTTCTACAAATGCCACAGGGCTTCTGACAAAGTTGACATGCCCTAACCTGCTTTAAAAATTACAATTCACTGCCTTCATCCCAACCTAATTTTATTCATGCTATTCTTTTGGATAACTCTACCAAAAAAAAATCTCCAGAGCAAATTCTTGTGTATTTATTTCAATATCCTGCCTACTTATAAGAGCGGAAGAGTCAAGCACAGCGGGGGAAGGGGGAACGTGACGCGCACAACCTTCATCCAAAACACAGTTCGTCCTGGGTAGTCAAGGTTTGGGCCTAACCGGTCTGGTTGTCATTTTTTTAAAAGGTTAGAAATTAAAAGATAGAAAACTTATAGGTCACTTGTAAAGAAGAACCTGGCCGCAAACAGGAGTTGGTTATTTATCAAAGAGGAAACAAATCTCTCCCACTCTACCTAGCCCTATTAAAATTAAGATAAAGGATGGGGAGAACCTCCCATCAAGCCACAATGGCAACTGTTTTATACACTTCTGTCTTGGATGACTGATCTCTAAAACGAAAGGTTGAGCCCACTAAGTTATTTGCGGCAACGTATTTGCGAGTGAGGGCGCGCGTGTTTCAGACAGCCAAACATGGTGAAAAGCCAACCTCAACCCAAGTTAACCTTAAGAAGCAAACATTCACCTCCTGGCTGAAGATCAAGCAAAAACTACGAGAAGATCCTTAAGTTCTGTTCTTAAGCGGAGGCTCCCGGAGCCCTGCAAAAACTTTCTCCTGATGTGGAGAATGAGGAAGAGCTCA
This sequence comes from Microtus ochrogaster, assembly GCF_000317375.1. Taxonomy (NCBI): domain Eukaryota; kingdom Metazoa; phylum Chordata; class Mammalia; order Rodentia; family Cricetidae; genus Microtus; species Microtus ochrogaster. Next base: position 41,284,018 of record NC_022010.1, read on the forward strand.
CAGACGGAACCTAAGGGGCTCGCGACAGGAATCCGGAGCCACAAGGCTGCCGCGAACGCAGCTGGTAAAGGAGGGAACATCCTGGAACAAACCCGAGCCGTCCGGTGCAGCGCCGCGGTAGAGCAGGGCGAGGACGGCCGGGTACAGCCAGGTACGCGCAGCCCCGCGAGCTTCCTCTTGGCCGAGGCTGAGAGTCCGGGAGCAGACAATGAGCCACCGCCCGGAACCGAGGGCCCGCTCGCAGGTGCGTGTGTCCCGGGCCGCTGGGCCCAGGCCGCGGAGGCGGGAGGAGGGCGGCGGCCCGGCCCGGGCGAGAGCGTCCGCACTTACCAGAGAGGGAAGGTCTCCACCCGACCCGGGGCGGGCGGCCGGGACGACGCGGGCGAGCGCTGCGCAGGGCGGCAGAGAGGGAGGAGGGCAGGGCAGAGGGGAGCGGCTCGGGGCGCGGCCGTCGCTACCAAGGCCGTGAGGCGCGGAGCCCCTTGGGCCAGGGAGGGGAGGGCAGGAGCCTTCGGCAATGGCGACGGCCCGGGCCGGAGGGGAAGCGGAACAACTGCTGCCGCTGCGCGTGGCCACAACCCTGGGGGAGGGCGTCGGCGGGGCGAGGGGCGGGGCCGGCGCACAGACCCGCCCTCGCCGGTGGCGTCACTCCCGAGGGGCGGGCTCGCACAGGGCTGCTGGGAACCGTAGTCCAGTCGTCTGCTGACGGGAGGGTGGGCGGGGAGGTCGTTTTGGGATTAGAGAAAAATTGTCCCTCATTTAATTCAGCATTCTGCATTGTCTGAAGATGCTGACGGAGAACATCTGATCCCTATATGTTTGCGTATACAGGATCTTTGTTTCTGAGCATCTATCCATTTACCACTTTCCTTTTTTATAAACCTACAAATTAGACCAGATAATGCTGCTAAATTAGGTCCTCCCTCTTTGCAAACAAATACCTTTGTATTTTATCAACGGAGGAATTAATTTATGTAACTTTTTGTTTTGTTTTGTTTTTCGAGACCAAAACTCTCTGTAGCTGTGGAGCCTCTCCTGGAATGATCCGCTTGACTCTGCCTCCTGAGTTCTGGGATTAAGAGCGTGTGCCACCACTGCCAGATCTAATTTATGTATTCTTATTCTACAATTATGTCAGTGTATAATGCATATAAAGGACACCTTTAGGTACCATGGATTCAGGGATGGACATGCTTTACCTAGTCTTTGTAAAACATAAATAATGAAAACAAAATAAAGCATTTATATCTGTTACAAGGAAAAAATTGAGGGAGATTACTTTGGACAGAGAAGGTTATATTTAAAGTGAAAACAGAAAGAGAAAGCCAGAAACACCCAGAGGAAAGGATTACAGGCAGGAAGGAAGAGGAAGGTCATGTCGGTTAAGAACACCCACATGGCCCAGAGGTAGAGTGCTAGCTCCAGCGCACGGCCCTAGGCTCAGTCCTCAGCTCCCTGCAGGGGTGGAGAGATGACTCGGCTCACAAGAACGTAAGGAGACCTGTGTAGTTGCAGTCTGGTGCCAGAGGGGTTTATGAGGAAATCCTAGAGCACAACAGATATGATGGAGCAAAGTGGCAATCCCAGCACTTGGGTGGCTGAGGAAAGAGGAGGAGCTTGAGTACAAGACCCCATCTCAAAAAACAAACAACGCCGGGCGGTGGTGGCGAAAGCCTTTAATCCCAGCACTCGGGAGGCAGAGGCAGGCGGATCTCTGTGAGTTTGAGGCCAGCCTGGTCTACAAGAGCGAGTTCCAGGACAGGCACCAAAAGCTACAGAGAAACCCTGTCTCAAAAAACCAAAACAACGAGACCAGCCTGGTCTTACAGAGCTAGTGCCAGGGCAGGCTCCAAAGCCACAGAGAAACCCTGTCTCGAAAAACCAAAAACAAACAAACAAACAAACAAACAAACAAAATAGCCAAACAATCTTGGCAGCAGACAGGACTGACACAGTAAGAAATGTGTCCTTTACTTCCAGAAGCCATTAAACAATTTTAAGCAGAGAAGTAATGTTACCTACTGGTTTACCCTTTAAACTCATGGGACTGTCAGGTTCGATGGTGCATGCCTATCAGCATTTGGGAGGCTGAGGCAGGAATGTTCAACACTAGTCTGGATCACGCATAAAGACTTCGCTAAACAGAAAAAGGAAAGAAAAAAGAAAGGGAACAGCTAGATAGCTCAGCAGGTAAAGGTACATGCCTCCAAGCCTCCACCTGAGTTTGGTCCCCAGGACACACAGGGTAGGAGGAGAGAACTCTGACTTCCACACCTGCACTCCTGCCCCCTCCCAAAAATAAAATAATGAATGTGAGATCCTTGTAGAAACACAGTGAGTTGTCACTAGCGAAGAATGCCTCTCTCTGGTGGTAGCTCTCCAAGGTGCAGGCTCAGCCCCAAACAAGGAGAAAAGCAGAGTGAATGAAGCCATGTCTGCTGGGGTTAAAAGATACCAACTTTCCTTGGAAATATCTAGGGTTTGATAGCTGCTTAGGAGATAGCGGTGGAGCTGCAGAATACCAAAGATACAGCAACCGGGGAAAAAATTGAAGAAAGACAGTTTTCCACAGAAGAGCTCCACTACTGAACTCACCAGATTTCTTAGCTGGACATAGTGCATCACACCTGTGAATCTGAGTCAGCCTGGGCTGTAACAGGTAACCCTGTCCAAAGCAACCATGGGTGCCAGTCTGTAGTGGAAGAAATGCCCGAAAGTGCTAAGAGAAATAACTTAACTTAGAAATGTACATGTAGCTGAATCATCAAACTAAAACAGAAACATTACCAACAGAGATCAAGAAAAGATATAATTCATGCCAGGCATAGTGGTGCCAGCTGGAAATCCCAGCACTTGGGAGGCAGAAGAAAGATAAGGAGTTCAAGGGTTACATAGTGAGTGGGAGACAGATAAGCTGTATGACACCTGAGCTGGGGGGGGAGGGCTAAGGTAAAGGAACAATAAATGAGTAACTATACGCTCACTGCTTAGGCTGATTCTGATGGCATACTCAGTGCACAGCACTTTACTCTCTTGTAGTCTACCCAAGCCTGCATTCAGCCGCCTGCTGGCAACACAGGACGCATGTCTGAGAGATGGACGTTCGTCACTTTACTCTGATTCCATTTCCATATAATTAGCACTGAACATGGATTATCAAAATAAGTAGCTTCCCTAGAACAGTCCTTAAATTCCCTATATTCCAAGTCATTAGGGCTGCAAAGGGTCATTCTAATTCCTAAAGCATGTAGCATTCTCCAAAACAATTAGCTGAACAACTAGGATATGTAATAATACACAGGCCTAGCACCACCCTAGTTGAGTTGTTTTCTGTTCTCTGCATCCAAAAGAGCCTAACACCAATCTTTAAGACAGATAAATTATAAAAGTGGAACAAACACTGGGACATAATGAACAAGACAGCAGCATCCCTTCTCTTGGCCAGAAACAAAAAGGACCACACATGGAGTTACAAAACTGACTGAAAACATAAACACCTACTCATGTCTAGCAAAGGAAGATAATATGAGGAAGCCAAACACAGACATGTGCTTGTATCAAAATTAGGCAGTGAGTCATGTCAATGTTTGTGTTGTGTCATTCCCATAGTTTTCATGTGCTTCTTGATATCCATCTAAATGACTACAAAACTGGATTATATAATAGGACACAATCTTAAATATTAACTTTACACTTACAGACTAATGAAATTTGGTTCAACTGAAAACAAATACTTCTCTTAAGTGCACACATGTTGGTAGAGGCCGCTCATTCATTCCCAGCTGCCCAGACTAGAAATAATCACTCAGAAAACTGTATTATTTACAACACTGCTTGGCCAATGATTCTAGTGTATTCCTAGCAAGCTCTTACATCTTACATTAACCCATTTCTATTATTTTATATTTTACCATGAGACTCGTAGCCTACCAAGCAAGGTTTCAGTTGGTGGCTTGCGTCTTTCTCCTCTGGCGGCTACATGCTTCTCACTGACTCCACCTTCTTTCTCCCAGCATTCAGTTTAGGTTTCCCACCTAGGTCTACTATGCCCTACCACAGGCCAAAGAAGCTTCTTTATTCATTAATCAATAAAAGTAAAACATAGAAGGATTTCCCACAAAACACACACACACACATACACATGTATATCCACACTTAAGCAAAGGTGGAATTTATTAAATAAAGGTTTTAGAAAGGATGGAGAGACAGCTCAGCAATTAAGACTGGCTGATCTTCCAGAGAACCTGTTCGTTTCCCTGCACCCATGTGGCAGCTCACAACCATCTGTAACTCCAGTTCCAGGTGATCTAATGCCTTCATGCGGCCTCCACGGGTAGGTACCAAAGATATGCAGTGCACATACATTCATGCAGGCAAACACTCAGGCACATAAAATGAAAAAGAAACTTTTAAAATGCAGTTTGACTCTCCATAGGATAAAGGAGTAAGTAGTATGATCTAGGTGTTTATCTGACTAGTTTTTTCTCTGCTTTGTTTTTATTTCTAAATCTTCCTTCTGGGGAGTTGGAGAGATGGCTCAGTGGTTAAGAGCACTGGCTGCTCTTCACATAGTCCAGCCTGACCTTGAATTGGCTATGTAGTGCAGGCTAGCTTTCAAAGCCTGATTATCTTCCTCTACTATGAAGTGCTGAGATTACAGGTGTGAGTATTCAACCCCAATACCCTTCCCACTCTAAATAGCCTATTTTTTGTTAGTTTTTTTGTTTTGGGGGGACAGGGTCTCCCTAAACACAAATATACAACATAACAAAACAGGGTCTCACTAAACACAAACACACTAAACAAATACACAAAACTCTGGTTGTACTGGAATTCGTTATGTAGACCAGGCAGGCTTTGAATTCACAGAGATTCACCTGCCTTTGCCTCCCAAGTGCTGGAATTAGAGGTACGAGCCACTATGCCTAGCTCTAAAACTTCCTGACAGTTATCCAACGTTAGTGAATCTAGTGGACTCTGCCTCTCTGAAGACACTGTGATTCCATCTGAGCAAGCTGGAAGTTTAGTTTTCCAACCAACTAACCAAATGTCGGCATTCAATTCTTATATCCTAGTTAGGTATTACTGTGGCCTTAAAGAAACTATCAGTTCTGAAGTAATGAATTTTGATTGAATTTACTTTTTAAAAACCACTAGGATTTTTCTCCCCCAGTCAAGAGTTTCTTTGTGTAGTCCTGGCTATCCTCGAACTCACAGAGATTCACCCTCCTCTCTGCCTCTGGAGTGCTGAGACTAAAGGAATGTGTCACCACTATCTGGCAAAAACCATTTGGACTTTGTGTTGTTTGTGTGTTTGTATAGTAACAAACATTTGGATGTTTATAGACATTATTTCCACTCTAGCAGATAAATTCAATAAATGTCATATCCCCACTCCAAAAAGGAAAAAAGAAAAGCTAATCCCATTTCAATGTCACATTATTAATCTCACAGTTAATGCTTGTAAAACATACGCTTATGATGTGGGAGTGATTTCTTATTAATAAAGAAACTGCCTAGACCCATTTGATAGGCCAACCCTTAGGTAGGCGGAGAAAACAGAACAGAATGCTGGGAGAAAGAAGCTGAGTCAAGGAGTTGCCATGATTCTCCCACTCCAGGCAGACGCAGGTTAAGATCATTCCTGGTA
>NC_022010.1:41290147-41293242 GCF_000317375.1 Microtus ochrogaster
CTAGCTCTGTAGACCAGGCTGGTCTCGAACTCACAGAGATCCACCTGCCTCTGCCTCCCGAGTGCTGGGATTAAAGGCATGCGCCACCATCGCCCAGCACTTCTAAGTATTAATCTAACACAAAGAAGCGTCCTCTACCAGACTACCCAATAGTATTTGAGGTTATAGAACAGAACACTAAATTTAGCTGGCAATGACCCAAAATTTCCTCTGGAAAACATAATTTTTTGTTGTTTGTTTTATTGGACAGGTTCTTACAATGTAGACCAGGCTAGCCATGAACTGACAGAGCTCTGCCTGGAAATGAAATTTTAACCATAAGGAAGACAAAATAGCCAGTTAACACGCCTTGTCACAAGTGAATCGGTCCCATTTATTAGGTTCATAGAAAACATTTAACTGTCTAAAACTCACAGGGAAAAGTGGCCGTATTTGAAAACAGCTACAAGGATCAAAGAAGAGCACAAGATGGTGATGAGCAGAGTCACAGAACACACTAAAGAGGTGTGGATCGTCAGTCCCACTGGAACTTGTAGGGTCAAATTCTTACGGATCTGTGGAGAGAGGGAAACAGAAAATTTAATAACTCTAGGTGCTCATCTACATCAAGCTCCTACCAACCAAGGCTAGAACTTCTCACAAGAGGGGCAGAAAGAATGGAAGAGCCAGAAGGTATGGAAGGCAGCTGTGAAATGCATAGTTCTGGACATGACATGGCTGTTGTCTGTATGGGCTCACAGAAGCTGGCGTTACATGCACAAGACATGTGTAAGATTAAGTCAATCAAAACTCCAGCTCAGTTGGGGGCGGGGCCTCTGAGGCTCCACAGCTAGTGGAGGAGCTACAGCGGTTGATGGAGGTTAAGGGAGGAAGAGTTAGTCTCCTTTGGGGACATGTCACTGGCAGGCTGCTCATGCCCCTGTGGATGGCTACACACCCATGTGTACATGGACAGCCCTGACCAGATTCATTAGGTTATACATACTTTTTAAAAAGAGGACATGAACTTGGGAGGGTGTGGAGCACTAGGAGGAGTAATGGTTGATAGATACTATCAATATACATTGCATAAAGTTTTGTTTTGTTTTGTTTTTTTGCCTTTCAAGACAGGGTTTCTCTGTGTAACAGCCCTAGCTATCCTAGAACTGGCTCTGCAGACCAGGCTGGCTTCGAACTCAAGAGATCTGCCTGCCTCTGTCTCCTAAGTGCTGGGATTAAAGGCTTGCTCTACCACCACCCATCTTTGTTTTCTTTTTTAAAAGACTATTTTTTATTATTAAAAGTTTTCTTTTCTTAGCCAGGTGTGGCGACCCATGTCTTTAATCCCAAAACTTAGGAGGCAAAGACAGGCAGATCTCTTGAATTTGAAGCTAGCCTGATCTATAGAACAAATTCCAGGACAGCCAGGGTACACAGAGAAAACCTGTCTCAAAAACCAGAAAAAGAAAAATTAAGAGTCACTTAAATGTACATCTTATGGTGATCGCACCGTTTCTTTGATTCTCTAACTCAAAAGTTTGTATTAATTCTAACTACCTTTTCTTAAGAGACAGGGTCTTGGGCTGACAAGATAGTTCAGTGGGTAAAAGCACTCACTTGCTATCCAAGTCTGATGTCTTAGGTCTGATTTCCCAAACCCACAGTGAAAGGAACCCTTGTTGTGCAATGGTGGCTATGCCAAGTCACAGTAGTAAAGAAAGGCATGATAACCAACACTTAGGAGGCAGAGGCATGAGGATCTGAGTTCAAGGCCAGCCTGGTCTATGGAGCAAGTTCTAGGACAGCCAAGGCTACACAGAGAAACCCTGTCCAAGGACAAAAAAGAAAAAAAAAAGAAAGAAAGAAAAAAAGAAAGAAAGAAACCCTGGATAGGAGGAGAAAACTAACTCCTAAAAGTGTACTCTGACCTCTACATATACACATATACACACACCACTAATAATAAATAACAAGGAAAATTAAAAAGAGAGAAAGAGAGAAGGATCTAACCTCAAATTCCCTATGTCATCAAGGCTGGCCTGGGACTCATATTCTTTATGCTTTAACCTCCTGAGTACTGGGAATACACACATATTATATCATACTTTCATTTAAATTTTTAATTTTTCTATGTTGGGGTTCGAACCCAAGGTCTTCCACTTGATAGGCAAGTACTCTTCCACTAACCTACATTCTGGGTCTCCTTTCCTAAAAAATGGTATATTCCTTTATGGTTTTGTGTTATTTTAGTTTGAAGCAGGGTTTCACACAGCATAGACTGGCTGTGAATCACTATGCAGTGGAGGATGGCCTTCCTGCTGAAGGAAAACTGGATGCATCTGCAGTTTTTCTTCACACCTTTACAAAGTATCCCAGTAACACGTATACTCTGAACTAAGGAGGCATGGGACTCACTCCCCACCAGCTCCCAATTCAAATGACACTGACTTTACTCACTGTGATCATCAGTAGCAAAGAACCTTAAAATAACACAGGTGCTCTATATGAGAGCATGCTAACCTTTCAACACAGCAGAGACTGAAGTGAGACAGTGCTATTTAAAAACAGCATAAAGCTTCTTACTGATTTATACTGCATATTCTTCCACCGGCACATCTCCTCACTTTTCAAAGCACAAGGAGCTGCTACTTCTGACTGACCCCAGCATTTCAAAACAGGGAACTCTGAAAAAAGGGGTAAAAACAAGATGTCAGAAACCTCATCTTTGGATTCAAGGCTACAGCTTGCCTTTCACTTCATCAGGAACATTCATGCTGGGATATGAGAATTCAGACATCTCTACACACAGTGTAGATGGCTTGGACCCACCTGTAGATAGAGACTGCACTTTATTTCCCAACTGCCTAGACTCAAATAATCACACAGAAACTATGTTAATTACAACACTGTCTGGCCAATAGTTTAGGTGTATTCCTGGCTAGCTCTTACGGCTTAAATTAACCCATTTCTATTAATCTGTGTATTGTCACAGGCTGTGGCCTACAGATAAGGTTTTCTGGTGTCTTTCTCCTTTGACAGCTACATGGCATCTCCTTGACTCCACCTACTCTCTCTCTCTCTTTCTATCTCTCTCTCTCTCTCTCTCTCTCTGTGTG
>NC_022010.1:41294922-41297273 GCF_000317375.1 Microtus ochrogaster
ACAGAGAAACCCTGTCTCGAAAAAAAAAAAAAACAACTAAAAACAAATTGCTTAATGGCACAAAATAGACCTGCTGCAATGTGCATGTCTTACAGACTGCCACGTTGGACTGGGTGGAGCCAAAAGGCAAACAGCCTTAGTCCTAGCCATGCCACTTAGCATGTTAAGAAGCAGTCCTGGTCAGGAAAGGATTACAGATATACAATAAAAACAGATTCAGATGAAAAAGACCTCTGAGTGGGTCAAAGTGTTTGATAAATGTATGTAAGCTTGAGAGAGAGAAGAGAAAGAGTATAGACAGTTATAATATACATAATATACATATAATATAATATACAGACAGTCATAGGTTAAAGGAGTAAAGGTAAAATATTAAACTTGTAGAAAAAGTAATAGAGTAAGAATAATAAGCCATGTAAAGATGGAATATATATAGAGACAGTCTGGATTATGTATATTATTGTGTTTTCTTTGAATTTTTTGACTGTAAATGAGCTAAATACAGAGAGACATTTTTATTGTATGGGCTGCTAAGCTAAACCAACATATATATTTTAAAGGTATCTTGACTTCAAAATTTGGGTCTAAGGGTATGTTGCTTGAGAAAAGAGGTTCTGCTTTTGTTTCCACAGAAAATGAGAACCTGTGGATTCCTTTCGGACTAATGTGGTTTGATGGACTAAGATCCCCTGAAAGGTCTCTGTAAACCCCTAAAATTACTTCACCCAACAAGAAGCAGTAAGAAGTTTGGAGAGAACTATGCCCAAATTTCAAATATTGTTTCTAAATGTTTGTTTACATTTAAAGGGGGATATGATGTAAAGATAAATGCTTTGCATTCATATGGATCTTGGTTTATTGATACAAATTTATGGTTAATTTTATTTTATATATATATATATATAAATTGACCATATATATATATGTATATATTTGCCCTTGATTAAGGTATTGTTTGTGCAGATCATTTAAAAATGTAATGTATAATTAAGAAATGTAGGTTAATAGATAATCATCTATAATAATTAAGCTTGTAGTCATGTTAGTTAGGTTTTTCTAGATATATAGAGATATATTTCAGATAGATATTCTCCAAATCTTTCAAAGACTAACAGAATATGGCACTTAAAATGTTTTAAGAACTTAGGACTTTTCATGACAATGAGACACATCTGCTCCTGGCAGTACCAATTACTTCAAGAGGAAGATGAGCATCAAAGAGGCTCCTTATGGAGTTTGTTAGCCATTTGGGAAAGAAACTGCTCTTGCCAGGACTGCTTGATGTTATGCTATATGAACTGGACGTACAGAATCTACAGGAAAATGACTGCTGAAGTTGCCTAAAGAAGGTGATACCATCCTTTAGGGTTCCCGCTTCATGGAAGAGTCTGCCAGACATTCTGCAGGACACAGAAGAAAGTGACTGACAAACTGTCAATATAAATGGAACTGTCTTTGAAATTTCCTGCTTCATGGAAAAGTATGCCAGATACTATGGGCCTGTAGATTGAAAATGGATACTCCAACGTTACAGAAGAATTTTGGGTGACTGTTCAGGCAACAAGATGTCTCTGTCAATCTTACAGTTTTAGAAGTTGCTTACAATGCACTTCCTGTTTACTTAGGTAATATTATATCCTTCTGAAGTCTTTGATGGAGTTGAAGAACAGATAGTCATAATTATAGTTTTCCTTAGTTATGATAAAAGATAAAGTAGATATAAATATTGTAACTGTAATTTTTGTTTGATACCTGCTTTGTTATATGTAATTTTACTATGTTAAATTTAGACAGAAAAGGGGAGGTGATGTGGGATTCCCCTCTCTATGCTGTGAATATATTTTATTGACATTCATTAATAAAGAAGTTCCTTTTGGCCAATGGCTTAACAGAGTAAAGCCCGGTGGAAAATCTAAATAGAGATGTAGAAAGAGAGCAGGCAGAGTCAGAGAGAAGCCATGGGCTGCCTCAGGAGACAAATGCGGGATGGAAGCTTACTGGCAGGCTACAAGCACATGGCAATTTACAGATTAATAGAAATGGGTTAATTTAAGACATAAGAGTTAGCCAGGAATATGCCTAAGCTGTTGGCCAAGCAGTGTTGTAATTAATTCAGTTTCTGTGTGATTACTTCGGGTCTGGGAGGCCAGGAAACAAATGAGCAATCTCTGACTACATGGAGTCAATCCCAGGAAATAAGCGTTTTACATGAGTGCAAATAGAAAGGCCCAAACCGTAAGAAAGAAACCTTCAGATCGCCGGGCGATGGTGGCGCACGCCTTTAATCCCAGCACTCGGGAGGCAGAGGCAGGCGGATCTCTGTGAGTTCGAGACCAGCCTGGTCTACAGAG
>NC_022010.1:41297373-41300637 GCF_000317375.1 Microtus ochrogaster
AAACCTTCAGATCAATGGGCCTTCCAAAAGAATCTTAAGGAAAAGAGAGAGACAGGAGAGAAACAGCAAAACTAAAGAAATTTAATAGAAATAACATTTTTTGTTGCTACTGTTATGGACAAGACTAAAATTATAGTATTTAAGCCTCATGCTCACAAACAGGTGGTGGTGGCACACCTTTAATCCTAGCACTCGAGAGGAAGCAGCAGGTGGACCTCTTGAGTTTGAAGCCAGCCTGGTCTACACAGTGAGTTTTAGGACAGTCAGGATACACAAAGAAACCCTGTCTCGAAATGCCCCCCAAAAGATTCATGTCCATTCAGGAAGTGAGGATCGGGGATGGGGAGAAGGCACAGAGGTTAAGAGCACGTCTTGCTCTTCCAGAGAACCTGTGTTGGTTCCCAGCATGCACAGTGGGTGAATCACAACTGCCTTTAACTCAGCTCTAGGAGATCGGACACCTGCTTCTGGCCTCTCCAGGCACTGTACTCCCAGGTTCACATACCCACAAATAGACACCCAAATATACACAGTGTTAAAATAAAAGTGGCAGTGACTGATAAAGTCAGTAAAATGAGTTAGTCTTAGAAAGGAAAGAGGACACTATGATAGGGACAGAACACATGGGACAGCTCTGAGAGCAGGTGGAAAAGTCCTGTTTCTCCTTTAAAATGCTTTATTACAGTTAGTGTGTGTACGTGTGCACCTAGCACATACGTGGAGGTCAGAGAACTTGCAGGAGTTGGGCTCTCCTTCATTATGCATACAGCTGATCAGGCCTAGCAATAAGATCCTTCACCTTCCAAGCCATCTTCAGGCCTGTAGTTTTATTTTCTGGCCTAGGTGGAACTTATAGGTATCCATCTCACAACAATTCACTACAAGTTAATAAAGGAAGACGTGTTTGCCATTCTGTTCTCGACTAAGGCCCGCCACCACACCTTTAGTCTTAATTCTACCCCTCACCTTGGTCACAGTACATCAGTAGGTCTGGGTTGTTGATCACAATCAGGGTGTCTCCATCCTTCCTATGGGGCCGGTGATAGCGATAGTGCACAGGCAAGGAGGCCTGAAAACAGTCGATGCACTGTGCGTCTTGTCGTGCGTAAATGAGGACTGCAGACTCTTTGGACAAATAGTTGGGAGCTTCTATATTAAAACTTTCTGATAGCATCACTGCCTGTGGAAGAGAAAACAAATATTAATCAAGAAGAAAATACTAATGAAGAAAAATAAAAAAGACAAAGGTAAAGCCTGAAGAGTGCTGTACAGACAGGCAGAAACATCAAGTGTATTCCTGTTACAGGCCGTTTCCACTCCGTTTCCATCCTCACTTGCATGTAGAAAACACAGGATATGATCCGCAAATAATAAAAGCAAACGGGGGAACAACTATGACAAAACCGTTTAACTTGTGTTAGGTTGAAATGACTGGTATCATCCTGGCCATTTCCTGTTCTTCGGTGAGGTAAACGGTAGTGAGTAAGCCAGAGCACCGCAGGCAGGAAGCCAGGCAAAGGTCAGCAACTTTCTAGAGTGGGTATACAATGGAAATGTGAAAAACAATTTTATTTTTGTAGTGCTGGGGCTCAAAACCAGGATTTTATACACTCTAGGCAAGGGATCTACCACTGAACAACACTTACCAACCTCAAACAAATTGCGTGCACACACATACACACAGACACACTGTCTCACTGTGTAGCTAAGGCTGGTTTTGACCTTACTCTGCAGCTCAGGCTGGCCACAAAATTGCAAATCTCCTGCCATGCCCTACCCAAGGGCTAAAACTATACTATACTTACATCATTCCCAACCAGCAAAGCTCTGGGGGATGCTCCATAGACAGAAGGACTCGCCATGCAAGTCTGAGCACCTGACTTCAAACTCTGGAATACATGCTGGAAGGAGAGAGCTGCCGCCCAGAGGTTTTCCACCAGGCTAAAGCGATGGCTCAGTGGTTAGGACTACATGCTTCTCTGTCTTCTAGACCAGCAATGGAAAGTACGTTGGATAGCTCAAAAACACCTGGGAACCCTAGTTCCAAAAGATCTGACATCCTCTTCTTGACTCTGTGGACATCCATGTGCACAAACACTCACACAGACACTTATGTAAATATAAATAATAAAAATATAAACAAATCTTTAAAAAAAAAGTTGTCCTCAGATCTGTATGTGTGCACGGCATGCACACTGGCACACAACACTAAATAAAAGAGGGGCTGGAGAGACAGACGGCTCAGTGAGTGATGAAGAGCTCTTACAGTGGACCTGAGTTTGGTTCACAGTGCCCACGTCGGTCAGCTCATAAGTGCCTGTAACTACACCTCCAGGAGATCTAATTCCTCTTCTGGTCCCCACAGGCATCCACACATACAAGCACATGTCCACACAACACACACACACACATGTATACACAACTAAAATTAAAATAAAAATTATGTGTTTTTTAAAAAGTACTAAGAGCACATGGTGGCACAAGCCTTTGATTCCAGCACCTGGAGGTAGAAACAGGTGAATTTGTATGAGTTCAAGGCTAGCCTGGTCTACATTGTGAGTCCCAGGCCTGCCAGGGATACATAGTGAGACCCTGTCTTAAAAAACAAAAGCAAACAAAAATTAAATGTATTAGAACTATTTCAAAATAACTATCCCAAGCCAGACATGGTGGCACACACCTATAATCCCAGCACTTAGAAAGCTGGGGTCCTTTTTGTCTGTGTGTGAGTATACACGCACATGTGCACAGACACACTCAAATAACATCCATGTGCAAATTTGAGTATCAACAGGACAGCCTCAGGTGTCAGTCCTTGCCTTCCAACTTATTTGGAACACTGCTATGCAAGCCTAGCTAACTCGTGAGTTTCTGAGTTTGCTTCTCGAGACAGGGCTTCTCTGTGTAAGTAGCCTTGGCTGTCCTGGAATTCACTTTATAGACCAGGATGGCCTTGAACTCACAGAGATCTACCTGCCTCTGTCTCCCAAGTGCTGGGATTAACAGTGTGAGCCACCACTGCCAGACTCAGACCCATAATTATTTATCTGAGATTTTTTTTCTTTCTAATATAGTCATTTAGTGCTATGAATTTCTTCCTAAGTATCTTTAGTAGCAACCTGATGTGGGAGTGTCATATATCAATCTGTTGATTTCATTGGTTAAGCAATAAAGAAACTGCTTGGCCCTGATAGGTTAAAACATAGGTGGGAGGAGTAAACAGAACAGAATGCTGGGAGGAAGAGGAAGTGAGCTCAGAGACGC
>NC_022010.1:41301415-41303084 GCF_000317375.1 Microtus ochrogaster
TGGACAATGAGGACTACTGAGAACTCAAGAACAATGGCAATGGGTTTTTGATCCTACTGCACTTACTGGCCTTGGGGGAGCCTAGGCAGTTTGGATGCTCACCTTAATTCACTATTTTTTATTTCCCTTAGAAATATGTATTATGCTGGGCACATGCCTTTAATCCCAGCACTCAGGAGGCAGAGACAGGCGGATCTCTGTGAGTTCAAGGCCAGCCTGGTCAACAGAGCTAGTTCGAGAATAGGCTCCGAAGCTACAGAACAACCCTATCTTGAAAACAACAACAACAACAAAAGTAAGATGGAAAGATAGAGGAACACATCCTATGTCAACCTGTGGCCTTCACATGTGTGTGTACAGGTGTATACACAAATGCTAGCACACATACACAATAAAAAGAAAAACAAAAAGCCAGTATGTCTTTCCTATTAACAAAGCTAAGCACTATTTATTAATCCTTAATCTTAGATGCAGAGACATACACAAATACACATTAACTTTCTTAGTCACTAAACTATGAACTATACTGCTGAAAAGCATTAAGACACCTTCAGGTTAGGTGACTTAATCCTGACAAATGTCATTCATTTGTTGAAGAACGCTATTGCAAAAAAAAAGACTTTTAAAAACTTCAACAAAATTTAAACTACAATGTTGTCTTATCTAACATTTTACCTTAATCCAAATCATTGCATGCCTATATTAATTTCTCTTTAAAAATTCCCCAATAGCTGTACCTCTGTTACGTTTCTCTCTCGTAATGAAGCCAACTCATAGGGATCCACAAAAAGTCCTGCTGGGATGTGATGTTTAATCAAGAGCCGGCAAGTCTGTAAGTCCTCAATGCTTTCTCCAAATTTCACTTTTACTAAAAGGTCTCTGTAAGACAAGGACATTCAAAGTAAATCTCTTCACTCAGTTATTAAATAAGATAGATTAACATAACATCCATTATAGCATAGACACTACATTTCAAACTCATTTTCCAAGAGTAGATTATCATGTCAAGTGAAATGTTTACACCACAAGAGATCACCCATTGGATATCTCATAATTCCTATCGCGAGCCACAGCACAGCATTAATGTAAAAACAGATGAATATCAACAGAAAGAAAATCCAAAAGTCACACACATGTTAATATTCCAAGAAAAGAACTAATATTATTTGACAGGAAAGCGGGGTCTTTTCAACAGTGGTACTGACACTGGCTATCGACAAAGAAAAGGAGCAATGACGTCATAAACATCCACAAAAATTAGCTTAGGTCTGCAGATGGTTCCGTTAAGAGTGCTGCTCTTGCACATGACCTGAGTTCAGTTTCCAGAGCCCATGCCAGGTGGTTTACACCAGTCTGTAACTTCAGCTCCAAGGGATCAGATGTCTCTCTTTAGGTACCTGCACTCACATACACATACCCACAGGTACACACATGCCCACAGGTATACACACACAACCGCACTCACATACACATGCCCACAGGTACACACATGCCCACAGGTACACACACACACAACTGCACTCACATACAAATGCCCACAGGATACACACTTACCCACAGGTACACACACACAACTACACTCATAGACACATACCCACATGCACACACATACAACTGCACTCACATATACATACCCATAAGCACACACACCTGCATTCACTTACACATA
>NC_022010.1:41304037-41304758 GCF_000317375.1 Microtus ochrogaster
TACACATACCACAGGTACACACACCTGCATTCACGTACACATACCACAGGTACACACACCTACCCAGCTTTCTGTTCAGAGGCAAATTCTGGACTATAGTGCAGAGGAGACCCAAGCACAGCATGGTGGCTTCTGCTTAGGTGAGAAATAGCAAGATGGGCGGCTAGAGACTGTAGTGGCTGGGAAGCCACATAAGAAAATCCAGAAAGGAAGGAGCTTATATTAAAAATAAAGGGGGAGGGGGACTGCCATTGAGATATATGATATGAGAGGATAAATGAATAATTTTTTTAAAGTTAAAAAAAAAAGCTGGGCAGTGGTGGTGCACGCCTTTAATCCCAGCACTTGAGAGGCAGAGGTGGGCAGAGCTCATGAGTTCGAGGCCAGCCTGGTCAACAGAGCAAGTTCCAGAACAGTCAGAGCTGTTACACAGAGAAACCCTGTCTCAAAAAACCAATAAAGTTTTTAAAAAAATCCAACTAGAAATTCCTTGCTCTTGCTGAATGCTAAGGTAAGTGTAATTAAGTCAAGAAGAATGGGAAACAAAAGTGACTAAGGAGCTGAAAAGTAAAACATTCCAAACTTTCATGAACGATCAGAAAGCATTCGAGTTCTAACATCAAAACGTAAAACAGGCCGGGCGGTGGTGGCGCACGCCTTTAATCCCAGCACTCGGGAGGCAGAGGCAGGCGGATCTCTGTGAGTTCGAGACCAGCCTAGT
>NC_022010.1:41304865-41306153 GCF_000317375.1 Microtus ochrogaster
AAAAAAAAAAAAAAAAAAACAAAACAAACAAACAAAAAAAACGTAAAACAGAAACATTCACAGCAGACCCCAACAGGGTAAAGTCTTAGACAGATTAGCCCTGAAGCGAAGAGCACTGTAACTTTATAACTGAACAAAAAGCTTATAGGATCAGGACGATAAATTAAAACCTTTACTAACAGGAGAAGAGACCAACAGTCTTTAAAGGAAGAAAAACAAAGTCTACAACTACCAAAGCTGCTTTCTGTCTTGTCATGTAATTGATGCACTGAGCTACCCTTTGATTTGATCAGCAAGAAAACCACTACCAGGTATGGCCTCTGGGGCTGGTTAGGGTTTTTGTTTAGTTTTTGTCAACATAAGTTAGGGTCTATGGGAGGAGGATACTTCAGTTGAGACAATGCCTACATCGGATGGCTTTAACTGAGGTTTGATGTGGAAGGGCCCAGCCCACTGTGGGTGGTGCCACCCATGGGCAGCTGGACAAGATAGCAAACTGAGCAAGCCATGTGGAGCAAGTCAGTGAGCAGCATTCCTCCATGGGCTCTGCTTCAGTTCCTCAGTGATGGAGTGGAACCTGAGAGTTGTAAGATCAAATCAAACCTTTTCCTCCCCATGGTGCTTTTGATTCAAGTGTTTGATCACAGCACCAGAAACCCTAACTTAAGACATAGTTGAACCTCGCACCTCCAGAATAAAGGGCCTAAACAAATGTCTTTTCTTTATGCTGTTAAAAAAGAAATGGAATAACAGGTGAACATTAAAAGTCTTTATATGGGACAGGAGAGATGGTTCAGGGATTAACAGCACTGGTTGCTCCTGCAGAGGACACAGATTTGATTCCCAGCACCTACAAGGTGGTTCACAACCGTCTGTAACTTCAGTTCCAGGGTATCCAATGCCATCTTCTGACCTCCTTGGGCACCAAGCATGCATGTGGTACGCACACACAAACATACATGCAGGCAAAAATATCATAAATTAAAATGAATAAATTTAACAAAAATTTTAAATTTTAATAACAAATCTTATAAATATACCTAATATGTGAAAGGATTTAAAGATAAACAAGAATATTATAAGGAAAAGGGAAGCATTTTTTTTTTTTATGATTGTTCGAGACAGGGTTTCTCCGTAGCTTTTTGTTTTGTTTTTTGTTTTTTTTCATGTTTTTTTAAAATTTATTTATTTATTAAGGATTTCTGCCTCTTCCCCGCCACCGCCTCCCATTTCCCTCCCCCTCCCTCGATCAAGTCCCTCTCCCTCATCAGCTTGAAGAGCCATCAGG
>NC_022010.1:41306498-41307659 GCF_000317375.1 Microtus ochrogaster
CTTGTAGACCAGGCTGGCCTCGAACTCACAGAGATCTGCCTGCCTCTGCCTCCCAAGTGCTGGGATTAAAGGCATGCGCCACCACCGCCCGGCTTAACGGGAAGCATTTTAAATAATTATTTTCTTCTGTGTGTACACATGTGTGGGCATGCACTTGCCCTGGTTCACAGGTGAAGGTCAGAGGACAACTGGTGGGAGCCAGTTCTCTCCTCCACATCTGTCCTAGGGCCCAAACTCAGGTCATCAGGCTTGGTGGCACGCACCTTTACCCACTAAGCCATTTAACAGCCCAAGTTTGTTTTTAATTTTTAAAGACTTGATTTATGTAAATTCAAATTACATAAAATAAAATTTCTAAATGTATGATTAGAAGCAATTAAACATTGACTAATAAAAGATGGTTTGGAGGAAGCCACAAAAAACAAGGAAAACTGGAGCATAAAAAGGAGAAAAATAAACAAACAAACAAACAAAAAAGACTGGCAGGGAAGAAGGAACTGAAGCAGTGAACTCAAAATAAAGCACACAATCTAGGAACCGCTTCAATGGTACCCGGGAAAGACAGGGCAGGGAACAGAGACATATGGCCCCAAACTGTTCAGATTTCATGAGAACTATGATTCCTCAGGCAGGGAAAACACAGACAAAACCACACCAAGGCATGTTACTGTACAGTCAGTCACTGGAGACAAAGGTATCAAAACAAAAGTTCATACAATATAGAGAACAACAAAGACAAGAATAAGCCAGAAGAGAAAGTCTGGAATGAGCTATCGGGAACAAAATTCTACAAATAAATAAATAAATAAATAACATGCATAGTATACTTAATCATAAACAGAATGCTGAGAAATGATTTTTTTTTAAAAAAGAAAAGATAATTGATAACAAAAATAAAAACAAAGTCAGTCAGGAATCATGGTATATATACACCTATAATTCCAGCAAGTTGGAAGGCTGAGTCAGAAGGATTATTTTAAGCTCCAAGCCAACATGGGCTATACAGCAATACTTTGTCTCAAGAAAGAAAAAGATAGGGGCTGGAGAGATGGCTCAGTGGTTGAGAGCATTGCCTGCTCTTCCAAAGGTCCTGAGTTCAATTCCCAGCAACCACATGGTGGCTCACAACATGGAAAGAAGGGTGTTAAAGCAAAACTGCCT
>NC_022010.1:41307938-41308806 GCF_000317375.1 Microtus ochrogaster
CTTAAAAAAGCAAAAACAAAAAGAAGAAAAAGAAAGAAAATAATAACAATAATAATAAGTCAGGTTTGGTGGCACAAACCTGTAATCCCAGTACTTGAATGAGCAGGAGGATTAGGAGTTCAAGGTTATGCCAAACTACTTAGCAAATTGGAGACCAGCCTGGACTTTATGAGATCTTGTCTCAAAACAAACAAAAATGAAAACAATTTTTCAGCTTATCCATATTTCAACTATCAATTTCTTGCTGTAAATTATGAGCCAATATTTGAATATAACTAGAAATCAGTGGGCAACTTACCTGTGGAAACCATCTTTCAAGAATTCTTGCCTCAAAATGATTTCAGAACAAGTGGCCCTTATACCTATAAAGATCAAGCATTAAAAATGAAAATAAGCATATTAAGAGAACTATTAAACAATTAGAAAATAACTATTAGAAAAAGCTTTACTTGTTAGAAAAATCTAATCATTTAACGGAAAGGTAAAAATTTTAAATGCAAGCAGTTTGAGCTCCACATAAATCTATTACATATAAATCATGGAGGTTGAGAATGTCTGGTTTCAGATCCTAGTCCACCACTTTAACAGCTGTGTCTTTGAGTGAGAGTCCTTCTCTGAGGTTGTCCATCCTCCTAGCTCACCAAACCTCATCAGAGACATAACAGCACCCTCTGTATTCCCTGGTCCATGCCTACACATCTTGGCATGCTTCACATGCTTTGTGAAGATGTTCGGAGAGTTAAAGGGGGAAAAAAAAGGCAAGAAAAGGAGAGGCACCTGAAGATTCAAAGAGTTCATTTACAAATGCGGGGTAAACAGATGTCTTCATAAACTGATTCCATGTATATTTTGGATATTAAAACTATTA
>NC_022010.1:41309658-41320485 GCF_000317375.1 Microtus ochrogaster
CGTGTGTGTGTGTGTGTGTGTGTGTGTGTGTGTGTGTGTGTGTGTGTGTGTTGCATCTCCCTGAGAAGTCTGTCACGCGTCACACTACCTCACCCCTTCTCCTTTACATGCAGTTTGGGCATTCTCACACGTCCCGGGACTCGAAAGGTTCCCTGGCCTCTCAGCCTGCAGAAAGCAGCTTCGGGGGTACCATAAGCATCCCAAGACGCTTCGTGGCTGAACTTGTTTAGTACTTTTGCTACAGTGTGGTCAGTCCGCCTCGGAAGGACAAAGCCCGGCTCCGATGTCCGGGATGGAACACCGCTCAAAGATCACGGGGAGGGCAGGGGCGCACGCGGCCTTTGTTGCTAACCTCCTCCCGGCCCTGGTACCCGTAACACCGCGGGTACTCCCCACCCGCGCCCACGCCCCGGGCCCTTACCCGAGCTGAAGGGGGCGTCGCTGATGTCAGCGGCGAGCCTGCCGACCAGCCCAGCCGCCCAGAGGAGCAGCCAGGCCACAGCGTCGGCAGCCAGGACGCCGGAGCGCCGACGCCCGAGAGGGGCGCGCGGGACAAGCTGCGGTCGCGGAGGCAGGCTGTACTCCCACCGGCCCCGGTGACTGGGATGGAGCGCTCCGTGCGCGAACGTCCTTGAACCCACCGAGCGCTCCCACTGGGCAGCTCAGAATCCCAGTAACTCCAAGTTCCCGAGAGGACAGCATTTGACTCCGCCCCTTGCCGTCCCAGCAGGGGCGGGGCGAGAAGCTGCGCAAGCGCTGTCTGCGTGCCCGCGCTGTTGCCTTGGAAACCATCCTAAGGGGGCGCCCGACAGGCCTCTAGACCGAGCACGGTCTCAGGACCACACTCGCAGAGCTCTGGCCGGCTTCCTGTCCGCAGCCGGGTGAGTGTGGGCTAGGCCTCCTGCCTCTGAGCTCACCCCATGGTTACCCCTGTAGGGTATGGCTGTCGCTTCTTCCTGCAGCGCCAAGTTCCGCTCCACCTCAAATTCGGTATAATGAGTCCTCTGTGCAATGCGGGTGGATGGAAACGACCCTCTCACTGCTGTTCAGATCTGCACTTCCTGTACTTCTTCAAGGGTAAGAAGGGTCACCTTGCAGTAGTGAGGACATCAGGAGGAAATCCGTACCCCCTTAGGTGCTTGAGGGGCAATCGTTGATCCCTGGGACTCATGCGGCCAAGAACAGTTAGGGAAACATGCTGTCACTCCTCCCAGCTCTGGGACCATGTTAGCAGTTTTGGAGAGTGCTAGTGCTGACCAGGCATGAGGTCTCGGAGTGGGGAAGGGTGTAATATAACACTACAAGCCTGCAGTTAAGAAATGCGGACAGCCAGGTTAGTCCCAGCACTCGGGAGGCAGAGGCAGGAGGATCTCTGTGAGTTCAAGGCCTGCCTGGTCTACAAGAGCTAGTTTCCAGGACAGCTAGGGCTAGACAGAGAAATCCTGTCCCTAAAAATAAATTCAAAAAGGAAAACTCTATAGTGAACGCCCTACATTATCGTCAGTTGTATTGACAAGTGTGGTCATCTGCTATAATGTGTTTAGTAGTCGTTTTAGGAAGTACACTAACATCATACTTTAATGAGGTGACCTGGGAGTAGACTCAGATCAAAGGCAGGGCACAGCAGTCTGAACAGCAGCTCTTTATTTTGCCTACTTTCAGAGGAATACAAATTCTCACCTCTAACAACAGAGGTGAGACTAGGTCCTGTATGACAAGTCTACTTGGCAAGCATAAAACATAAAAATGGAAGTTAGGTGAATATTTCATGTTTTCCTCCTCTCTTTTCTCCCTATTTTTCTGTAATGAACCAGTACAAATACTGTCAACTTCTTAAATAATGTGCCTATAATTGTTCTCCAGCAGAACTAAGTTACAGCTCCTGGGGCCTTGAGTGTCTCCATTCCTGCAATGGCTGGTCTTACTGCTGCTGGACCAGGGTACAAGAGCCCTAAGCCCTCCAGGCCTGGAAGCCCCCCCGAAACTCTTCGGCACCTAGGCCTCATAACTTCTCTACTATTTCTGCTTCAGTTGCTTTCTTAGGGTTTCTATTGCTGTGAAGAGACACCATGACCACAGCAACTCTTATAAAGAAAACATTTAATTAGGGCTGGCTTACAGTTATCGTCACGATAAGACATGGTGGTGTGCAGGCAGACGTAGTTCTGGAGGAGGAGCTGAGAGTCCTACATCTTGATCCTCAGGTAGGAGGAAGAGATCTGTGACACCTCCTCCAGCAAGGCCACACCTCCTCCAGCAAGCCCACACTTCCTAAGAGTGCCACTCCCGATAGGGGCCATTTTTATTCAGACCACCACAGGTACCTACTCTTGGAACCTTCAGTTGCCTTCGTGGGGCTGTAACTGCTGCTACCAGGAGGGAGGCTGCTCCCAGTGTGCCAGTTTTACCATGTCTTCTTGGAATTGAGAGCTCAGTCTGGTCTGCTAGTCCTAAAGATCAAAAGCGGGAAAGAAAAGACCGAGGCCGTTTGCAAAGCCTTTGAATGAGCCTAATGTTGTAATGAAGCACTTGGAGCAGAACAAAGGGGGTGTATCGCAGGTGACTCCAGAAGAGAGCGGCCAGATGGATGCTAGGCAAGGATGCTTGCACCGAGGATGTTTACACAGCCCTTCATGCAAGTGGATGTCGTGATCTGCATCCCAGAGCTGCTGCTGAGCCACCGGGATTACTGCACACTGGCACTGTGAACCTAGGGTTACTAATGCTCAGTGAGGCTTTGCCGAGCGTGCACCTTCCAAGGCCTGTGCCTGCCTGCTGGAGAACTCACCATGGCTGTCTTCGGCTGTGGTTCTCTGGCATCCTCAGAGAAACAGGAAGGAAGGAAGGAAGGAAGGAAGGAAGGAAGGAAGGAAGGAAGGAAGGAAGGAAAGCTGGGTCTGCCCAGTGAAGGCGCTGCTGACAGGTCCCCGTTCCAGGCCCTCGGTGTAAGAGAAGGACCTGTGAAGCCGCTGCCCTACATGGTCTGAATCATTCACAGAAAGAAGCCACACAGAGCTAACAATCTGAGTAACAGTTAACAGTGCTTAATATTATTTCACAATGTGTAACAGCACTCAGCTCCTGCCCCAGGATAATATATAGAAACCTTCATTTATATGAATGCATAGCATTAAATAAGTATTACCCTTCTTGTGTTGCAGATATGTGCTAAGAGCTAAATGAAAATGGACACACTCTTGCCTCCCTAGAACAAGGAGACTAACAGGGACCATAAATGGTAAGTAATGGTTTTTAAAATAACCTTTTTTGTTGTTGTTGTTTTTTCAAGACAGGGTTTCTCTGCCTAGCTGTCCTGGAATTCGCTCTGCAGACCAAGCTGGGCTTGAACTCACAGAGATCTGCCTGCCTCTGCCACCCGAGTGCTGGGATTAAAGGTGTGCACCACCATCTCCCGACTGCTTAAAATAACCTCTTGATAAATAAAAGAGTTCATAAAGTACAGGGTGGGGTAGATCTGGTCTAGTGAACATCTCTGTATAAAATGTTTATTTAAAAGAAAAATGTGGGAGAAGCCGCAGCGCCGCCTCCCTGCTCGCCCGCCGCCTCCTCCTCTGCGTCCTCCTGCACACCGGGCTTCCGCCTCTTCATTGATTTCCGTTTCTCGCGCTGCAGCCTCCTGACACGGTGATCCGGGCGGGCCCCGCAGGAATTTTATCCCCTCACCGGCCTCACACTAGTGTCGCATGTCCACTATCCAGAACCTCCAATCTTTCGACCCCTTTGCTGATGCAACTAAGGGTGACGACTTACTCCCGGCAGGGACTGAGGACTACATTCATATAAGAATCCAGCAGCGGAACGGCAGGAAGACGCTGACCACTGTGCAGGGCATTGCGGACGATTATGACAAAAAGAAACTAGTGTGTAGTAATATGAGTGGTGGGGCTGCTCCCCAGCACCCCGCTGCCTGCATGGCTAGCTTTATACCCTAAATAATTACACGGACACTGTATTCATTTAATCACTGCTTGGCCATTTCTATCTAGCCTCTTCTAGGCTAACTCTCGCACCTGGACTAGCCCATTTCTAATCATCTGTGTGTAGCACCCCAAGGTGCGCTTACCGGGAAGATTCTAGCCTACGTCCATCCTGGGTCAGAGCTTCATCGCGTGTGCCTCAGAGAGCAGAGCTCCTGCCTCTGCCCGCAAGAGTGGAACATCGTGTCTCTCTGAGGCGTCTGCTCCTGAGAAGAGAGCTGTCGAGTCTCTGAGCTCACTTCCTCTTCCTCCCACCTACGTTCTAACCTATCAGGGCAAGCAGCTTCTTTATTTAATCAACCAATGACCTTCCTCCATCACTAGTGAAAGCCTTCAAAAAGAAATTTGCCTGTAATGGTACTGTGATTGAACATCCCGAGTACGGAGAGATTATTCAGCTGCAAGGTGACCAAAGGAAGAACATTTGCCAGTTTCTTTTGGAGGTTGGCATCGTCAAGGAGGAGCAGCTGAAGGTTCACGGATTCTAAGATGAACCCAAACGTGTGGCGAGTTTCTTAACTGGTTTTTTCCCTCGACCCGATTTGGCTGCCTCGGGAGATGACTCTCCACAGTAAACGACGGACTTTGCGTTTATTTAATGATTCAAACTCGCACTCACACCTGCGTGCCTGCAGGAAACACGGGGTATGGAGGCTCCTGAGTCATGAGAAAATCGCGGTCAGGTGGGAACAAAGCCCGAGTTCATCCTAACATGTTTCCAATGGAAAAGATTTTGTTTTGAGTGTTTATTGTTCAGTTTTTCACTTAATTATTACATTTTTTGTTGTTGTTGTCGTTGTATTAAACCGTGTACGTTGCAGCTTAAAAAAAAATAAAAAAATAAAAGAAAAATGTGCTCAGGAAGTAGCGTAGCTGGCAGAGTGCTTGTCTGGTATGCACGAAACCCTGGGTTCCATTTGCAGCACCCCATAGACCAAGCCTGAAGGCACATGCCTGTAATTCTAACACTGGGCGAGTAGAGACAGGAGTATCACAAGTTCAAGGCCAGTCTGGGCTATATGAGAATCTGACTCAAAAAAGGAAAAAGTTTAAAGACCATAATATTGATAGAGGGTGATTCAGGCATCCTTTAAATGAAAAATCAAAATGCTTCTGTAGGCTAGTCAGTCACCTGTTGGGCTTGCTTGAGGTTCCTGTGGTAGAATTCCTCTGGTAGAATGCTGTACACTAAGGGGCCAGACCGAAGAGCGTTATCTAGCTCATGCCCAAACAAGCAGAGATCCAACAAATGAGGCTAGCCTTGGCCAGCTGAACTTTCAAGGTGGCCCTCAAAGTCTTGAACTTTGTTAGCTGAGTGTGTAGTTCCAGGGCTGAGACTTCAGTCAGATCCGCTGAGGAGAAGGAGAAAGCAGATTTATGCAATACCGACCTCAATTTGGGTTTTCTTTTTCTGAAACTTGTTCCACAGCTATCCCGTCTTTCTCAGAGTTCCTCCAGTTTACACTGAATTGTATGTCAACATGAAATGTGTTGCCAAGAAATGTGGAATTAGATTCCAGCCCCCGGCTATCATCTTAATTTACGACAATGAGACCGAGGGAAAGAGCCGCCAGCGCATTATGCCAGTCCGAAACTTCTCGAAGTTCTCAGGTACCCCTAGTTTATCCTGCCTCTTATCTTGTTTTACTTATGTATATGTGTCTCTGTGAGTGTTCGCCATGCATGTGGGTGTCTATGGAGCCTGGAAGGAAACTGGAGTTACGAGCCTGTGAGTTGCTAAACTTGGAAACCCTGCAGGAACAGCAGGCACACCTAACCTTGGACAAGCTCTCCAGCCCTTGCCTCCTGTCTAAATAAAAATAGCCTGACATAATCAGGTCTGGTGGCATATACCCATAATCCAAATACTTTAGGAGGCTGAGGCAGGAAAATTGCAAATTCAAGCCTGGATAGCCTGAGATAACCAAAATTTGAAACAAAACCCGATGGGTTGGGAAGGGAATGTAGGTCAGTGGTGGAGCACTTACCTAACATGTAGGGAGTCCTGGATGCAGTCCCACTGAGAGGGAGAACCAAGGGAGTGAGGAGGCAGAGAGAGACAGAGAGGGGGAGGTTTTAGTTTCATGCAACGGAATGAGAGGTTCTTCAGAGTTAAACTTAGGTTTAAATCATGACTATCACAGACTAGATTGTCATTCATAAACTTCAGCTTCTGTACTGGTATTTTTATGTCAGCTTGACACAGGTTAGAGTCATTTAGGAAGAGGGAGTGTCAATTGAAAGAATGCCCCCAACAGCTAGGTCTGTAGACAAACCTTTGTGACGTGGGAGAGCCCAACTCACTGTGGGTGGTGTAATTCTTGGGCTGGCCATCCTGGTGGAATAAGAAAGCAGGCCAGGCTGAGCAAACCAGAGGGAAGCAAGCCAGTAAGCAGCACTCCTCCCTGGCCTCTGCACCAGCTCCTGCCCCCAGTTTCCTGCCCTGTTTGAGTTCCTGTCCTGACTTTCTTCAATCATGTACTAAATGACATAGAAGTGTAAGCCCTCCCACCGCAACTTGCTTTTGGTCATGGTGTTTTATCACAGCAATAGAAGCCCTGACTAAGAATTTCCTAATCTGTACTTTTTAACAGTCAATTGATGATTTAACATTTTAGAATGATTACATGAGTTAAATGATATACTACTGTTTAGTAATACTAAATTTCCTTCTATCTCCAAATGTTTTTTATTTGTAGACAGCATTTTATTAGTGTCACATGGCTGCCTTTTAAAAACTATAGTTTTTTTTTTCACCAGCTATGTATGCCTTTAATCCTAGCTACCAGGAGGCAGAGGATCTCTGAGAGTTGGGGGCCAACCCTGGTCTACATATTGACCTCTAGGCCTACAAAGGCTACATAGTGAGACTCAGTCTCTAAAATAAGTAAAAATTATGGCATTTTTCATCCTTAGACAGTTTCTTCAGTTGACAGTTTTTAACATCCCACAAAGTAATTTTTGGTTAAGAAAGAAAAAAAAAAAGAAGAAAAAAGAAAAAAATCCATTTGTCTTTCTCTACACCAAAACTAGGTTTGTTTGTTTGTTTGTTTGTTTAAAATATTTCATTTGGGGGCTAGAGAGATGGTTCAGCAATTAAAAGCACTTGCTACTATTATAGCTGGGTCCAGTTCCCAGCACCCACCTGGTGGCTCACAATCATCTTCTAACTCTAATTCCAGGTGATCTGATGCCCTCTTGTGGTCTCTCCTGGCACTGCACACACATGGTATGCATACATACATTCAGGCAAACAGTCACACTGAAATTAAAGGTGTGGAATTAAAAGCATTGACGCCATCAGCCGGCTCCTTTGGGTATTTTATGACACAGGAGCTCTCTAGGTCACCTCCCTGATGCGGGGATGAGAAGCAATTATGAACATGCACCATCATACCATGCAGTTATGGTTTCATTTATAAGGCAGGATCTAGTAAGTAGCCCAGGCTAGCTTCAAACATTCTTTCTCCCCAGTTCTTCCAAATGTGAGGAGTGCAGGCGTGTACTCATCGTGTGACAATTGTTTCCTAGGGAGACACTACATATTTACGTGTTTATCTCAGATAGGGAGGCCATGACGGGTAGCATGAAGTTCAGCTTGGTGAACCAATGAGCTTTAGTGGGGTTACTTAAAGGAATATGATGATAGTAGATCCTTACTTACGGGAGCAGAAATGACTCACAGGCAGCTGCATCACCGACATCTACCCCAGCATGGGCGACAGCTCACAAAACTGGGAACCTGGAGCACACAGTCTGCAGACAGCTCAGCAGGTGGGAGAGCGTCCTTTTTAGTTGACTCCATTGGTCTGAGCCTCTTGTAGGCAGCTCCACTGGTGTTTGCTTCATTGGGCTGTTTGGCTGGTCTCCGTGTCTTGTGTAGCTTGGCTCCTCTGAGAGTGGCCCTCAGCCACTTTATTCTGGGGGAGGAATGGGCCTAGTGAGTCTGGTCAGCTTTAGGGATTTCCTGGAGTTGTTCTAGATTGTTTAGTTTTTGTGTGAAGAAGCTTCTCTATAGGATGGAATGCTTGATTTGTTTTTAGTTTATTATTTATTTTACATTCTAACTGAAGTTTCCCTCCTTCCCCTTCTTCTATTCCCCCCTCCTCCACCAGATTGTTATGTTTTAATCTCAGGAAAAAATAAATAAGCTGCTATATAACAGCATGATTATACCCTACAAAACTCAGTTTACTATAAAACTATAGTTCTAAAGAATAATTATTGATTTCTATAGGTCCCTTTAGACTTGGAACTGGTGGTCTCAGGGTTTTGGTCTATCTCGGTCTTTCCAGTATTGGTGACGAATGTGTCTGTCCATACACATTTCTTCCTCCCAGACTGTACCAGAGCTGCTGAGCAATTAAAGAATAACCCACGGCACAAGAGTTACCTGGAGCAGGTGTCCCTGAAGCAGCTAGAGAAGCTCTTCAGTTTTTTACGAGGTTACTTGCAGGGGCAGAGCTTGGCAGAGACGATGGAACAAATTCAACGGGAAACAACCATTGACCCCGAGGAAGACCTGAACAAACTCGATGACAAGGAGCTGGCCAAAAGGAAGAGCATCATGGATGAACTTTTTGAGAAAAATCAGAAGAGAAAGGATGACCCCGGTTTTGTGTATGACATTGAAGTTGAGTTCCTGCAGGATGAGCAGCTGTCCTGCAGCTGGGACACAGAGTCAGCTGACGAGTTCTGAGACCTCCTGCTCCTTGTCCACGAAGAAAAAACCTCGGTCCCAGAAAATCTGTGAACGCTAACAGAATATAAAACCAAGATACTTGCATGTGTTGCATAGGCCTATGAGAAACACAGCTTAGGAATCCCGTTAGAGATGGCAATCCAAAGGGAAGGTAACTCAGAAACTTGTAAAAAGATATTTTAATAATATTACTTGGGAAAGAGATTAGAGCCTGATTTCCGATGAAGGCTGAAAAGGTGAGAAAACCTGGATTGCTGCGGGAAGATAGCAGGGAAGACTTCCCTCAGCAGAAAGGGGCCTGTGCATGCCCCCCCCCCGAAGGCCACAGATGTTTCTAGATGAAGCAGAGGGGGAGGACACGGCATAGACATTTTTGAGAACGAGTGAATAATTGTAGTCAGACAAGATTGGAGTTAACCTGTGTTCATTATGTCTGCGAATTTAACCCTGGGGTAGACAAAAGCACCTGCAAATGCCTCACAGCTGCCGGTGCATGCAACGCAGCAGATGAAGGCAGTTCTGGCCCTCCACGCTCAGGAAATGTACACTAAAGTTGTTCTGAAACCCAGAACCACTTCCTGTGAGAGGCTGGTTTACACGGTGGGAAGTCCACCCACAAGTGAGCAATAGGTTCTGCCTGTTGAAACCTGCCCAGGAATTTAGAGGTACAGTGTGATCTCTGTTTAACAAGGCCACCGTGTGCAGGTGTGTTTGCTCTTACTAGAATATTCTCTGCGATAGAAAGCATCTGTTTTCTACAAGGAAACTACTATTCACTGAGTAAAGCTGTGCCTGTGAGTCCTGAGTCTTACCAGTTTTTCTTTTCCTTTCCTGCAGTCTTGTCTTGTTTGTCAGGGTTCAGGTAAGTTAGCAGACAAAGCAGCATGCTTTGTTATGGCATTTTCACAGTTGCATCGATGTCATCTGTTCCTGCTCCACCCCCACTCTGAGTCCCCATGTCTTCTTGCTGATCCCCTTCTTCCCAAGTCACCCCTTTTTGCTTTCGTGTCCCGTGTGTGCCATTACCTTCTGCACTCCTTAACGCTCATTCCTCCCCCTTCATAGTGTC
This sequence comes from Microtus ochrogaster, assembly GCF_000317375.1. Lineage (NCBI taxonomy): Eukaryota > Metazoa > Chordata > Mammalia > Rodentia > Cricetidae > Microtus > Microtus ochrogaster. The sequence goes on from NC_022010.1 coordinate 41,319,428, forward strand.
CTCTCTAGCCCCACCCACCCTGACACACATCCATACCCATATAAAAAACTAGAGTTTGGCCAGGTGGTAGTGGTGCACCCCTTTAATCCCAGCACACAAGAGGCAGAGACGTGAATTTCTGTGAGTTCGAGACCAGCCTGGTCTACAGAGTGAGTTCCAGAACATCCAGGACTACAGAGAAACCTGTCTCCAACAACAATAACAAAAACCCTAGATGTTTTATAGGAGAGAAAATGCAGACTTTGTCTTTCTAAACTTGTTTATTTTATATAGCATGATGATTTCCTTTTGTCTCCACTTCCTGTAAATAAAATTACATTGTGTGTATGTATACATTTCCTTTACTAATTTCTTGATGGATATCTAGGCTGGTTGCATTTCCTAGTTGTGAATACAGCAGCAGCAGACGTGGATGTGTGAGTGTGTCTGTAGTTGTTGACTTAGGAGCAGCAGACGTGGATGTGTGAGTGTGTCTGTAGTAGTTGACTTAGGAACAGCAGACGTGGATGTGCGAGTGTGTCTGTAGTTGTTGACTTAGGAGCAGCAGACGTGGATGTGCGAGTGTGTCTGTAGTTGTTGACTTAGGAGCAGACGTGGATGTGCGAGTGTGTCTGTAGTTGTTGACTTAGAGTCCTTTGCGTCTTCCCCTGGGAGTGTGATACCTGGGTCATTTGGTTGTCCCATTTGTAGATTTTTTTTTCTGAGCCTTCATACAAATTTCCACAGTGGCTGTTCCAGCTTGCATTCCCACCCTTGTGCACAAGGGTTCCTCCTTCCTCTCATTCTCGAGTCGTTCTGACTGGGCCACAAAGCAGTTCAGTGTGTGGTTCTCTAAGGGCCACAGATGGGAACACTTCTCAATGAGTTACTTGCTATTAGTATTTCTGCCTCTGAGAACTGTTTAGTCAGCTTTTTTGTTGATTGTATGGTTTGGGGTGGGAGTTTGTGAGTTCTCTATAGAATCTAAGGTCTTTAATAGAAGGTGATAGATTTTTAGATATATAATGTGTAGTTGACAAACATTAGCCCATTGTTTTTAGATTTTTTTTTTTTTTTTT
>NC_022010.1:41320585-41332343 GCF_000317375.1 Microtus ochrogaster
TGTAGACCAGGCTGGTCTCGAACTCACAGAGATCCGCCTGCCTCTGCCTCCCGAGTGCTGGGATTAAAGGCGTGCGCCACCACCGTCCGGCTGTTTTTAGATTTTTTTGTCATTGTTTGCTTTCTGTTGCTATGATAAAACACTGATCAAAACAATTTGGGGAGGAAAAGGTTTATTTCATCATATAGTTTACAGTCTACTGCAAAGGCAGAAACACTTCTAGCCAGCTTGCTCCTCCTGGCTTGCCCAGCCTGGACCACCTGCCCAGGGGCGACACCACTCATGGTGTGCTGCATCCTACCATATTAACCACAATCAAAATAATGCCTCACAGACAGGCCCATAGGCCAATATGATGGATGCAATTTCCCAGTGGACATTCCCTCCTCCCAGGTGACTCTAGGTTCTGTCAACGTGACAAAAAAACCAGCACATTTTTTTTAAATGTGTGTGTGTGTGTGTGTGTGTGTACACAGAGTTTTTTTTTTGTCTTGTCAGCTCTTTCCTGCCACCTGGCTCCCTAATAACAACACAGAGACTTATTAATTATAAACGCTTAGCCAAAGCCAGAGGGTGATGGCACACACCTTTAATCCCATCACTAGGGAGGCAGAGACAGGCAGATCTCTGTGAGTTTGAGACCAGCCTGCTCTACAGAGCAGATTACAGGGCAGGCTCCAAAGTTACACAGAGAAAACCCTTTCTTGAAAATCCTAAATAAATAAATAAATAAATAAAACCTTGGTCGATAGCTTAGGCTTATTACTAACTAGCTCTTACAACTTAACCCATATTTCTTACCTATGCTCTATCACATTGTGCTACCCTTTTTCAGCACAGGGTGTTCATCTCCTATTTCCTCTGCATCTGGCTGGCAACTCTGTTCTCCTTCCCAGCATTTCCCTGTCTGCAAATCCCACCTAACTTCTTCCTGCCTAGTTATTGGCCATTAGCTCTTTATTAAAACAATGAAAGCAAACCATAGTCATGGTGTACAAAAGGATTATTCCACAGCATACTGTTAGGAAAGGTGCTTGGGGATTCCAGAAAAGAGCATCACGTTCCCTAGAGCTGGAGTTACAATGTAGCCACCCATTCCAATGAGCCATCCAATGCAGGTACTAGAAACCAAACTCTGTAATAGAAGGAGTGGGCTGCTTGTCCTCCTGGCCACCGGCTATCTTATACCCGAAATAATCACATAGAAACTGTATTCACTAAATTACTGCTTGGCCCATTATCTCTAGCCTCTTATTGGCTAATTCTCACATCTTGATTTAACCCATTTCTCATAATCTGTATGTCACCACGAGGTCGTGGCTTACGGGGAAGATTCAGCATGTCTGACCTGGCGGCTCCATGGCGGCTCTCTCTGCTTTCTTCCTCCCAAAATTCAGTTCTGTCCTCCTGCCTACCTAAGTTCTGCCCTATCAAAAGGCCAAGGCAGTTTCTTTATTCAACCAATGAAAGCAACACATAGACAGAGACCTCCTACACCAGAACTCTGGGCCTCTGCAAGAGCGGTATATGTTCTCACTCCTTACTCCCATCCCATAGATTATCTCTGTATTGCTGATTGTCTCCTTTTCTGTACAGAACCTTTGTCAAGTTTAGGGTTATTTACTATGCCTATGCTGGGATTAAAGGAGTCTTTTCCACAAAGTCCTTGCCTTACACCTAACTTTAAAGTCTTTTCCTTCAGCAGTGTCGGAATTTTGGGTCTTACATTAAGGTCTTTGATCCATTTGGAGCTGGTTAGATTTTTGGAATTTATTTTTATGTAGACTACAAGATACGAGTCTGGTTCATTTTCTCTATGTGGGCATCTGGTTTTCCCAGCGCCATTTGTTGAAGAGGCTTTCTTTTTGTTCTAATGTGTGTTTTAAGTACCTTTGTTGAAAACTAGACAGCTGTAGTTACGTGGATCCGCTATTCTCTTGTGCCGGCTGACATTCTTGTTTGGGTGCTAGTCTCATGCGGATTTTGTTACTATGGCTCTGTCGCGTAGTTTGAGAACAGAAATGAAGCATTCACCATTGTTCTTTCTTTTTAGGATTGCTTTGGCTCCTCAAGGTCTTTTTCTTTTTCTTTTTTCTTTTCTTTTGTTTTTTTGTTTTTTTTGAGACAGGGTTTCTCTGTGGCTTTGGAGCCTGTTCTGGAACTAGCTCTTGTAGACCAGGCTGACCTCGAACTCACAGAGATCCTCCTGCCTCTACCTCCTGAGTGCTGGGATTAAAGACGTGCGCCACCATTGCCTGTCCTCAAGGTCTTTTATGCTGTCATATGAATTTTAGTAGTTTTTTTTCCTACAGCAGTAAAGAATGTCACTGGAATTTTGATAAGGACCACATTAAATATCAAAACCATTGCACAAAGCCAGCCTTACGATGATAAGGACACAACAACAAAACCACACACCAGAGGGCTGGAGAGACGGCTCCGAGGTTAAGAGCACTGGTTGCTCTTCCCCAAGTCCTGAGTTAATTCCCAGTAACCACATGGTGGTTTACAACCATCTGCGATGAGATCTGGTGCCCTCTTCTGGCCTGCAGACACACATGCAGGCAGAGCACTGTATATATAATATATAAATAAATCTTTTACACAAACAAACAAAAAATCACAGACCAATTTCTATGAACATACATGTAGAAATTTTAAATAAAATACCTCAAAACTCATTAAGAAAGACCAGCTACCATAACCAACTTGGCTTCATCCCAGGAATGTAAGATTGGTTTAGTACATGCGGATTAATAGATGTAATACACTACATAAATGGATAGAAATCACATGACCAGTTCAGTACAGAAATGGCTTTTGACAAAGTTCAACATTCTTTCATGATTAAGCCCCAAAGAGACTAGAAATAAAGGGAGATATCACAACGTGACAAACACACTACTGTTGCCTTTTGCAATAGAGAGTGTGCTTACCTTGGCTTTTCACCTGCTCAAGGAAATATGGTTATTTGCTCGAGTAAAAAAATAAAATAGATGTACATATGACAAGCCTTTAGGCAGTATAATTCCAAACAATCAGGAATGAGATAAGGGCACCGGTAGTTGGAGGGTTTTTGTTTTTTTTTTTTTTTTTTGGCCAAACAAGCAGGATGTGTAGAAAATGAGGTAACAAGCCCTGAGCCACATGTAAACACAGATAGAAATATGGGTGAAATTTAAATATAAGAGCTAGTAATAAACCTGAGCTACTGCTTGAGCATTAATAATTAATATAAGCCTCTGAGGGATTATTTGGAAGTGGCTACAGGACAGGGTGGGACAGAGAAACCTCCATTTACATTAGGCAAGGCAATAAAAATGAAATCTTAATATAATCCTCAAGTTCATTTTATCCCAAACCCCTAATCCCTTTTTCCCCGTTTCCTCTTTTCCCATCACTCCTCACAATTCCACCACACCCTAAAAGTGGGGTCACCAGCTAGTAACAAGAGGAAATGTATCTACTTACAGTGATTGTCCACATTTCAATTTTATGAATGAGGCAAGAGGTAAGGCCATGTGTCTTCTCTAAGCATTTCTTAGAAGTTCCATTTGGGATTTTTTTATTGTGAGGTTCAGACTGAACCCAGCACTCTACCACTGACCTAAACCCAAACCCTAGTCTTCTGTGACATAACTGCTTAACTTTGCTGTTTACATTTTTTTAGAGCCCAGGTATTGTGCATTTTTATGTTAACTTGAAGATCTCTGTCCAATAAAGAAGATAGCCATAGGAAATATGGCTTATTTTCCTATTGCCATTAGCCAGTCTATGTCTAACCCAAAAAGCATTTTAACATCTTCTATAAATGCCTGTAAATTCTCAGTTCTTCAAGATTATCTGAATCAACAAGAAGAAGGGAAAGGCCACATAAGTTGGGAGAGAAAATGGTGGAGGGGAAGGGGAAGAATTAGAGGGGAGGAACAGAGAGTGATTTGACCCAAACACATAGACACACACGTGAGATATTTAAAGTACGTAAGCCAGACTTGCCTGTTATACTAGTCACTAATTAATATTTTTTTTCTGAGACAGGGTTTCTCTGTGTAACAGCTCTGGTTGTCCTAGAACTCGCTCTGTAGACCAAGCTGGCCTCAAACTCACAGAGATCTGCCTGCCTCTGCCTCCTAAGTGCTGGGATTAAAAGCACATGCCATTACCACCTGGCCCAAGTTAATACATCTTAATATGTATCCATTTTATATTTACATGAGTTCTTTATTTTTCAGTTGCATTTGTATGTGTGTATGTGTGTGTGTATGTGTGTGTGTATGTATGCACATGCAAGCACAAACATGCTTGTGTCGAAAAGTCAGAGGACAACTTGTAGGAATCTTTTCTCATCACTATGTGAGTCTTGGATTGTTAGACTCGGTGGCAGGCGCCTTTTCTCACTAACCCATCTCACCGCCCTCCTCCCACACACAATGGTCTAACTGTGTTGTCCAGACAGGTCTGGAGCTGCTGGGCTTAAACAGCCCCTCTTCAGTCTTCCAAGGATCTGGGATCACAGGTATGCATTATCATAGTCAACCCGAGTTTTATCCTTGTTCTTTTGTGACATAGTCTCACGTAACCCAGGCTGGCCTTAAACTTACTCTGTAGTCAAGGCTGGCCTTGAACTCCTAATCCTTTTACCTCCACTTCCTGAATACTGGGATTACAGACGTGTACCACCATACCTAGCTTGAGTTTCTCTCATGTGTAGAGATCAGAGGACAGCTAATGGCAGTCTGTTCTCTCCTGCCACTATATGTATTTTGGAGCTTGAGCTCGGGTCGTGAAACTTAATGCAAGATTCCTTTACCCACTAAGACATCTTAGACATGCCTTCCTAATTGCAATTTGAAACTTATTTATTTATTGGTTTTTCAAGACTGAATTTCTCTGGCTGTTCTGGAACTCACTCTGTAGACCAGGAGGACCTTGACTTCAGAGAGCTGCCTGCCTCTCCCTCCTGAGTGCTGGCTGGGATTAAAGGCATGTGCCACCACTGCCTAGCAAATTTTATTTATTTTATAATTTGATAGGCACGACTGTTTTGCCTACCTGCATGCATGTGCACCACATGTGTGTCTTGTATCCCTGAAGATCTAAAAAGGGCCTTGGATACCTTGGGACTGATATAGATGGTTGTGAGCCACCGTATGGGTGCTGGGAATTGAACTCAGGTCCTCTGGAAAAAAAAAAAAAAAACCACAGGTTCTCTTAACCACTGAGCCAAACCTCCAGCCCTACCACCCCTGTTTTGAGACAGCATCTCACCCTATCTCAGGCTGTCCTCAATCGCCCTCATATCTTAGCTTCCAAAGTGCTGGAAGCTGGAAACAACAAGATCCAGCACCTCACCCTAAGATGAGGTGTCTCTGTATAGCTCTGGCTGTCCTGGAACTTGCTCTGTAGACCAGGCTGGCCTCGAATTCATAGTGATCCACCTGCCTCTATGTCCAGAATGCAGGGGTTAAAGGTGTGCGCCACCATGCCCAGCCTGCACTCTTAACATTTTCACCACAAGAAAAGCAGGATGTTTATTGCTGCTGAAACAAAAAGTGGAAGGAAAAAAAAACCTACCATCAGAGGGCAGTATTTGTTTTTCACTTATCCAAAGGCCCCCTTCACTAGGCAGCAGAAGGATGTAGGCAATGTGTTCTCTAACCTAAGCAATGTGCCTTAGTCAACCTCTGTGGTGAGCCTTGCTCAACCTCTAGGTGCCTTTTAACTGTCTTTTCGGGATGCGGGGATATCTGGATGTATTAGAGTCTTCTTTAGCCATCTGATCCATTTCAAGCCCTGACAAGCGCTGTCCCCAGTAAACAAACACCGAGGACAAGCAGCTCACATTTCAGTAAGGAGAAATGTCAATAAAAATATCAGATGGCCGTAAGTGCTGTGCAGATAGAGTGGGTGCCGTGAGGTCTGTCCTCCGCCATTGTCACTCCTGCCGCAGGGTCTGAAAGCCAGGCAGAAAGAGCCAGCCAGGGAGAGCCGCCGTTTGCCATCACTGCACGACCAAGTCACATTTTATAGAAATTTATGCTTAAATCCAACTTTATCCTTGTGGTTTAGCATTCTTTCCCTCTGGCTTCATTCACAAGGCCGGAAGCCTGTCACCCCGTGTGGAAAGGGCCAGCAGCTCTTTCTTCTTCCAGATCAGAGGTCGTCATCTGACCCCTGCTAAGCCTGGCACCTCCTCCTCCCCTGAGGTTGTAGGCTGCAGCTCAGGCATCTGCATAGACAGCAGCATCCGTATGCTTGGTCATCCCTGAGACTGGTGGCCCCAAAAGAAAACCTCAATGAAGAAAATACTCCTCAGTTCTTGCCTGGGCACCAATTTTATTTTTGAACTCATACTTCTTTTGGGGATGGGGTTTAGCACGTACCAGGAGCGTGGGTGGAGGTCGGAGAACAGCTCCCAGGAGTCCGTTCTCTCCTTCAGACATGGATTTCAGGGCTCAAACTGCCTTTATTTATTTATTTATTTATTTATTTATTTATTTATTTACTTATTATGTATACAATATTCTGTTTGTGTGTATGCCTGCAGGCCAGAAGAGGGCGCCAGACCTCATTACAGATGGTTGTGAGCCACCATGTGGTTGCTGGGAATTGAACTCAGGACCTTTGGAAGAGCAGGCAATGCTCTTAACCACTGAGCCATCTCTCCAGCCCCCTCAAACTGCCTTTAGCTTGGCGGTGGGTCCCTCCCCACTGAGCCACCTCACTGACACCCACTGGTGCAGAAAATGGGATAGTAGTAATTGTTTTCCACTTTCTTCACATTTCTGGGACTTTTGAGTCATATCAAGACATGACCTTCGAGCCTCTAACTCAAGCTAGTCAGGGTGGGCAGACCCACCCGTCACCGCTCGGGTCACTGGCCCAGGGCTTCCGACTCCACAAGCCTGGGGAAGGACAGAAACCAGCATTCTTTTTGTTTGTTTGCTTGTTTTGTTTTTTGGGACAGGGTTTCTCTGTGTAACAGCCCTGGCTGTCCTGAAACTCGCTCTGTAGACCAGGCTGGCCTCGAACTCACAGAGATCCACCTGCTTCTGCCTCCCAAGTGCTGGGATTAAAGGCGTGCGCCACGATGCCTGGCAGTCTAATAGTCCCCGGACCACACTTTGGGAACCACTGTACTAGGCTTTTGTTCTTCAGTTTTGAAAATCCACAATTTTCCTTTGTTCTGGTAACTCCACCATATCTCACTGTGGTCTCTGCTTTATGGAACATTCACAATAATTCTACTAGATCCAGGTTTACCTATGGCTCTCCATTCAAACCTCTCCACAGCCACAACCCTCTGGGCCTGTGAGGATTCATCCTCACACAGGCTCTGTGCAGAAGAAGGAGTGAGGTAGGCTGGAGACAACTGGGACACTTTAAAAAGCAGACTAGGTTCAAGTTCATCCTCCAAGGGAAATTTATCTCTGCAGGAGGAAGAGGGAAGGGCATTGCTGACACGGGAATCGTGTTGTTGGTGACCCGGAAAGCAGGAGCAAATCCTGGGACAGCACATTATTCCATGGGAGGGCCCGTCTGCTGCCAGGACCACTGTGACCTGCGCAAATCATCCTGACTTTTGTCCCGGCAGATTATTGAGCTCTCGGGGAGCCCCTGGGCGAGACAGTGTGCAGCCACTAGGGGAACCGGTATGTTTCCTGGGGCCCAGGGCAGATCCTTCTACTTCTTCTTTCTGTGGAAAAAGGGCTCGCCCCTGCAGGGTATGGCAAGAACTGACCTGGAGAGGAAGCTTTGCTCAATAGGAAATGAGATACAGTGGTAAAATGGGGAAGCGAGACTGCCCGCCAGTTTGACGGTTTTGAAAAAAAAAAAAAAACGAGTGAGAAGTGACCATTAATGGCAGGGGGCCACTGGAAACAACCGACCACGTAGCCATCAGGAAGACATCTGTGAAATCAACTGTGGAGCTGTGGTAGCTGAATCACCTTCATTCCAGCTCCAGCGATAAAGTGTCCTTACAGAGCATAAACTCCTAGCTTCCACTTGCAGGCTGCAGTTCTCGACAGCAGCGAGGTCCCGGTGGCAAGGGCTTGGAAGAGCAGGTCACATGATAGCCAGGCGCTGAGAGAACCTGTGCATGCGCACTTGTCGGCTCAGGAGTCCTTTTTACTGTCTAGCGCCCAGCCAATGAAACAGTTCGCCCACAGTCAACAGGAGTCTTCCGCCTCAACTGGGAAAATTCCTCACCTGAGGGCCACCCTAATCTGGACTTGAGACTCCCTTCTTGGGCCAAACTGATGGTTAAGACTAACCCATCGGGCTGGAGAGATGGCTCAATGGTTAAGAGCATTGACTGTTCTTCCAGAGGTCCTGAGTTCAATTCCCAGCAACCACATGGTGGCTCACAACCATCTGTAATGAGATCTGGCGCCCTCTTCTGGCCTGCAGGCATACAGGGAGGAAGAATGTTGTATAAATAATAAATGAATAAAATCTTAAAAAAAAAAGACTAACCCATCATGCTGCTGGAGGGTGGTGGCGCACACCTTTAATCCCAGCACTCGGGAGGCAGAGGCAGGTGGATCTCTGAGGCCTTCCTGATCTACAGAGCGAGTCCCAGGACAGCTAGGGATACACGGAGAGACCAGGACTCAAGAAGGAGGAAAAAAAAAAAACCTATCACTCTATGCACGCACCGGAGACGCTAGCAAAAGCAGCGAACGCCAGAGCAGTGACCCGGAAAGAGCTTCGGGCTCTATGACTGACTGAGAAAAGGGCGTTGCCAAACAGCAGGCATATTCTAAATCCCTCCCACCGCCCACCCCACCACCTGACCAGCCCCCACTATGGCAGCCAGCTGCAGAGGGACAGAACCAGAGCTGGGGGGCAGCACTTAAATACAGAGACTTGGTTTCTGCCTCTTCTTCACTCAAACCCCATCTCTAGACTCTTTCTCCCCCCCTTTCTTTCTCTTCTCTGTTGTTTGCGTCCCCCTCCCATCCCAGCTCCACACACATATATACAAATCAGATACTGACTTTTTAAAGGAGAAAGCCGCCCTGCCAGCAGGGTTGGAGTTGCAATCCCCTTTCCTTGAGTTCCCCTGAAAGCCTGACTGACTCCTACTCCTGCACCTGCTATGGTTGGCGGGACTTCCATAACTCAACTGCTTTTCCCCTTAATTAAACCCAATTAATCACTTTACTGCTTTGTTCAATCTTGAATCCATTCCCTGTTCTTCTAGCTGCCCATGTCCTGTAGGGCCTACTCATTTAAATTGCTCTTGGTTGGATTTTGTTTCTCTCCCAAGGCTTGGACTCTGATCATATCCCCTAATGACAGGAAGACAGGAACAGATCCAAGTTCACTAAAGGAGAATTAAAACTTTTGACTTGCGGGCTTCTTACCCACCAGACCATTCCTTCTGTAGCTCAGGAGAGCACCCCAGCCCCATCTGCTCGCAGTACCCTGTAATTTCTGCTCTCACTGAAGTTCTTTGGGTTCCATATTTTCCTCATTCCCCTTCAAGTCTAGCTGGATTGCAGAGTTAAGTTTATGATTATGAATAAAAACTAAGTAAGAAAAAAAAGCTGCGGAACTTCAATTCCTGTGAGTAGGTGGGCGGCTTCTGGAACTTCCTGCAGGGCATAGTGGACAGTGATGGCATAGGACAGGACAGGGAGGCAAGAGGATTTCATTCAGTGGTTTCCCCCTCCCCCCATGCCTCCGGCCTTGTCCGTGCAGTTCTAAATATTACCACCAGGGGGCAGTAGTGTTCTGGTGACTCACCATCTTAGCCTGCAGGGTTGGGCCTTCTGTGAGATCCTTAGTAGGAATTTCTGGATCCCTTATACTTAGGAGTGGGTGAAGTGAGCAGTAGGTGACCTAGAAACTGGCGAATGGCAGAAGCAGCTCAGTCCATGGCTTGGAGCTCACTGGAAGTTATAACTGACCTCTGCAACCACCCTCTTGCTAACTAAAGAAAACAACAGAACAAGTGGAAGCTCACACCTTTAATCCCAGGATTTGGGAGGCAGAGTTAGGCAAATCCCTGCAAGTCAGGACAGTCAGGGCTGTTGTTACATAGGGAGACCCTGTCCTAAAAAACTAGAAAAAAAATTTAAATCTAAATTAAAAAATTAGACAATGTTACTGTAATTTTTCCTGTTCTTTTCCCCATTTACTTTTATTTATGTGTTTGTGTACGTGTGTGAGGTGTAGGACATCAAATCTCCTGAAACTGGAATTGCAGGTGATTGTGAACCGAACCCAGTCCTCTGCAGGAGCAGCAAGTACTCTGAGCCACCGAGCCATATTTCCAGCTCTCCACACCCGTCCCCCTTTTAGAGAGAGTCCTGTGTACCCCCGGCTGGCCTCAAGCTCACCACGCAGCTGAAGAAAACTGTGCCCTTCTGAGCCTGCTGTCTCCCTCTGAAGTGCAGGGGTTACAAGCGTGCAGCACCTGGGATAGCAGTTTTATCTGGTGCTCCGATGGAGCGCAGAGCTTCACACATGCTAGGTGAGCACCCTACCAAAGGAACCAGATCCCAGCCAAGGTTTTGTCATCTCCAGTCATCCCTGCCGTGTACTGAACAGCAAAGAGAGAGGCTTGGCCACGTCCACTAACCTTGACGTTATGTCTTCCGCTGAGAAATCACGCCATTGCCAAGCAGGGTCACAGGCCTGTGGCACCCATGCCGTAGACTGAAGGGCATTCTAGCCTCTTCTAACCGGTCCTGATGACCAGAAAGACTTGACAAGATGGCAGCCGCCTCCTTGTGGGAGAACAGGGGTGCCTGGAAGGACAGACACCCAAGGCCTCATAAACCCACAAAGCATGTTTTAAGATGATTTCTCTCTGTACCTTATAATAAACATTGTACACATGTGACCAAATTTGGGCTATTTCCTTCCTTTGTGGCATCGAGGTAGCAGGTCAGTAGACCCTAGTACCTGTAATTTGCCTTAGGCTGTTTCACGATATCTCGTTCACACCTGTTTCAGCAAAAATCTCCCTAGCGAACATATTTTCCAGGAGAGAAAGGTCTTCATGTCCTAGTAGAGGAAACCTCTACCCTTTCCCTGGCTGTCCTGGAACTCACTCTAGTGACAAGAGTGGCCTTGAACTCACAGAGATCCTCCTGTCTCTGCAGGAATTAAAGGCACTAACACAGCCTGTCTGAAGGACCATTCTCTACAGCACACATTATACACAAGCTGTGTTCAGTAATGGACAAGCCCTGCAGCAAATTTTCCTAAGGTAGAGTGTAACATTTAGGTAATCCTTTCTCTCTCTCTTTTTTCTTTCTTTCTTCCTTCCTTCCTTTCTTTCTTTCTGGTGTTTATTTTTTGTTTGTTTTTGCTTATAGGGCTTGCTTTTTGGCCTTGGCTGGCCTAAAAAGTGCTACATAGAATCATAGAATTGAATTCAGAGATCCCCTTGCTTAGTCTCGATGTGATGGGATTAAAGATGTGCTCCACCCTTCCCAGACTTTTGTTTCTGTTTTTTGAGTCAGGCTTTTATTGTGTAGCCTGGCTAGCAGAGTACTCACTCTGTACTCAGGCATCTGTACTGGCCTGTCCTTGGGGTCCTGACAGGACACAGCCACTGAGAGCACCTCCTGTGGACTCTTGCTATGGCTGTCTTAAAAGGGCCCTCCCACCTCCCCCCCTCTTTCTCTGTTCCTTTCTCTGCTTCTTTGTCGGTCTCTCATCCCCCCCCCACCCCCGCTGCTCCTGTCCCCAAGAGGCCGGTCTCCCCCACACACCCGCCTCTCTCTCTCTCTCTCTCTCT
>NC_022010.1:41332443-41340374 GCF_000317375.1 Microtus ochrogaster
TTTTTTTTTTCCAAAAAAAGGTTTCTTTCTTTGTGTTGCCCTGGCTGTCCTGTAACTCACTCTGTAGACCAGGCTGGCCTGGAACTTACAGAGTTTTTTTTTTTTTTTTCCAAGACAAGGTTTCTCTGTAGCTTTGGAGCCTGTCCTGGAACTCGCTCTGGAGACCATACTGGCCTCAAACTCACAGAGATCGCCTGCCTCTGCCTCCAGAGTGCTGGGATTAAAGGTGTGCGCCACACCACTGCCCGGCCCCCTTCCCTCTTTTTACATTCCCTTTCCCTTAATAAAAACGGTGTCTTTCTCTCTTGCGCTGCTTTTTTTTTTTTTAACAACAATAACAGACAGGTGCTACCACACCAGTTGGTGATTTGCCTTTTGAAAAATGTTTCTATTGCCGGCAGTAGCGGCGCCTGCCTTTAATCCCAGCACTCGGGAGGCAGAGGCGGGTGGGTGTCTGTGAGTTCAAGGTCAACCTGGTCCACAAGAGCGAGTTCCAGGACAGACTCCAAAGCTACAGAAAAACCCTTTCTCGAAAAACCAAAAGAAGAAAAAAGTTTCTATCAAGTACTTAAAGAATCAGTATCCTTTCAAATGTAAGATGAATGGGGCAAAGAAAGTGCGCTTATGCGTCATCGCTGGATGCCTAATTTTAGCCCTTCCTTTCTTCTAAGGCGATGTCCTTGTCGGTTCTTCCACGTCTCCAAGGATCAGTTTCATGAACCTCACCTTGTCTCCACATTTGCTTTCCTTGCCTGTTGTCTAGTTGTCTGTCATTGTTCTCCTGTAGTTATTTTCACTTTATGGAAGTACAGCAAGGTGTACCTGCTTCAGTGTCCTGCCCAAGGAATGCACACCTGTGTGGTCACCTCCCTAGTCAAGGTTTAGTGCCCCAAAGGCACTGTTCTCAGTTGCACACACCGTTGTTTCCATCTTAAATATCCCTGGATCTTGCAGTGTGCACTCCGGCGGCTGATTTCTTTGCTCAGCCCAGGACAGTGAGATGCAGATATTCAGTGGCATGTGACACGCAGTGGCAGCCTACCATTTTGAATTGCTGTGTGGCATTCCATTGACAGCTGTGTTACAGTTTGGTCATCTAGCCCCCTCATCTTGCCAGTTGAGGGTGATTGTGAATAATGCCAAGTGTTCATCTAAATGCCTTTGTCAGGCTTGTTTTCCCTTGTGTGGTAGGAATGGCATTGCCGGATCATAGAAAACATACATATCTATCCTGTATTTGCTTTAGTAGATGATATCATAAAACTTCCCCAGATTGCCTCCGTTTGCCTTCCTACCAGAGATTAGTAATTCCCTATACTGAAAAAATTGATATCACAAGTGTTTTTAAGACAAGCCCGAGGCTGGAGAGATGGCTCAGCGGTTAAGAGCATTGCCTGCACTTCCAGAGGTCCTGAGTTCAATTCCCAGCAACCACATGGTGGCTCACAACCATCTGTAAGGCTGGGCGGTGGTGGCGCACACCTTTAATCCCAGAACTCAGGAGGCAGAGGCAGGCGGATCTCTGGGAGTTCGAGGCCAGCCTGGTCTACAAGAGCTAGTTCCGGGACAGGCACCAAAGATACAGAGAAACCCTGTCTCGAAAAACAAAACCAAAACCAAAAACAAAAAACAAAAACAAAACCAACCATCTGTAATGAGGTCTGATGCCCTCTTCTGGCCTGCAGGCATACATGCAGTCAGAATATTGTATACATAATAAATATTTTTAAAAAAAGACAAGCCCTTTCTTGTAGGGGGGTGTTAGTAAATTATTGGAGGTTGAATCTGCATCTTATGTGTTTTCTGCTTTATTTGGAATCCTCTGATTCTGAGACAGGGTCTTGCAACACAGCTCTGGCTAGCCTCAAACCTGTGGCAATCCTCCTGCATCTCCCTCCTGAGTGCTGGCATTTTAGGAAATGAGCCACCTTGCTCAGCTGGACACTGGAGCTGCAGAGATGCTCAACATTTAAATGCACTTGCAGCTCTTCTAGAGGATGGAAATTTGACAGCCAACACCCACATGGGGAAGCTCACAACCACCTGTAACTCTAAGGGGTCTGTGGTGGTTTGAATAGGACCAGCCTCCATAGACTCACGTGTCTGAATGCTCGGCCTAGAGGGAGCGGCACTATTAGGAGGTGTGGACTTGTTGGAGGAAGTGTGTCACTGAGGGGACAGGCTTTGAGGTCTTCTATATGTTCAAGCTACACTCAGTGTGGCACACAGACTCCTGCTGCCTGCAGATCAAGATGTAGAACTCAGCTCCTTCTCCAGCACTGTGTCTGCCTGCACACTGCCATGCTCCCCACCATGATGATAATGGACTGAACCGCTGAACTGCAAGCCAGTCCCAATTAAATGTTTTCCTTTATAAGAGTTGTCCTGGTCATAGTGTCTCTTCACAGCAATAGAAACCTAACTAAGACAGGACCTTATACTATCTTCTGATCTCCAAGGAACCTGACCTCACATGGCAGACACTCATACAGATATATAAACATTAAGTTGCTTAATTTTTATTTTGTTTCGAGACAGGGTTTCTCTGTGTAGCTCTACCTGTCCTGGAATTCTCTCTGTAGACTAGACTGTCCTTGAACTCTGAGATCTGCCTGCCTCTGCCTCCTGAGTGCTGGGATTAAAGGTGTGTGCCACCACCTCACGACAAAAAGGTGTTTGATTATTTTTTTTAGATTTATTTATTTTTTATTTGGTGTGTATTTGTGTAAGCAGAGACTGCTCATTCATTTCCAGGCTGCTCAGACCCAAATAATCACACAGAAACTATATTAATTACAACACTGTCCAGCCAATAGCTTAGGCATCTTTTAAGCTAACTTTTACATCTTAAATTAACTCATTTTTATTAATCTGTGAATCGCTACAAGGTTGTAGCCTACTGGTAAGGTTATGGCTGGTGGCTTGTGTCTTTCTCCTTCAGCAGCTACATGGTGTCTCCTTGACTCTGATTACTTTCTCTTTATATCTCTGTTCAAGATTTCCCACCTGGCTTTACTCTAACCAATGGTAATAAAACATATAATAGAATATAATAAAATATATTCATAGCATACAGAGGGGAATCCCACATCATCTCCCCATTCTTTCTAAATAAAAAGGAAGGTTTTAACTCTAACATGGTAAAATTACACAGGTATCAAGCAAGAATTGTAGTTACAGTGTTTAGTCCATTTACATTTGACAAATTAAGGAAAATGTTCTACCATCTATCCTATTTTCATGAGTCTAAAGTTTTACATCTAATTTATCCTTTATTATAACTAAGGAAAACTATAATTTCAACTCTTCAAAGACCCCAGAAGGATATAATATTACCTAAGTTAACAGAAAGTACATTGTAAGCAACTTCCAAAACTCTAGAATTGACAGAGATATCTCACTGCCTGGACAGCCACCCAAAGTTCTTCTGTAACATTGGGGCATCCATCTTCAGCATGTAGGCCCATAATATCCAGCAGACTTTTCCAAAAGACTTTTCCATGAAGTGGGAAATTTGAAAGACTGTTTTGTCTGTCTTGGCAGTTTGTCAGTCACTTTCTTCTGTGTCCTGCAGAATGTCTGGCAGACTCTTTCATGAAGCAGGAAACCTGAAGAACTGTCTCACCTGTAGGCAAGTTCAGCAGTCATTTTTTCTGTGGGTCCTGCATGTCCAGTTTATACAGCATACCATCAAACCAGTCTAAGCAAGAGCAGTTTCTTGCCCAAATGGCTAACAAACTCCATAAGGAGCCTCTTAGATGCCCATCATCCTCTTGAAGTAGATTGGTGCTGCCAGGAGCAGATGCATCTCATTGTTGAGAAAAGTCTAAGATCTTAAAACATTTAAATGTCTTATTCTGTAAGTGTTTGAAAGGTTTGTAGAATACCTATCCTTCAGAAATATATCTCTGTACATCTAGAAAACCTAACATGACTACAAGCTTGACTATTATAGACTATCTATTAACTTGTATTTCTTAATTAAACATTACAGTCTTAAATGAGTTGCACAAACACAATACCTTAATCAAGAGCAAAAATATACACATAACAAAATTGACCTTAAATCTGTATCAATAAATCAAAATCCATACCAATGTATTCATTTCTATATCGTATCCCAATTTGAATGAAAAAAAACATTTATAAACAATATTTGGGAATTTGGATGTAGTTCTCTCCAAACTGATTCCTGCTTTTTGTTGGGCAAAGTATTTTTGGGGTTCATGGAGATGTTTTGGGGATCTTGGTCCATCAAACCACATTAGCCTGGGAGGAATGTACAGGTTCTTGTTCTTCCATGGAAACAAAAGCAGAACCTATTTTCCAAAGCAACATATCCTTACAGTCAAATTTTGAAGTCAAGATACCTTTAAAATGGATATGGTGGCTTAGCTTACCAGCCCTCAGAATCAAATGTCTCTCTGCAGTCAATAAATTTAAAAAAAAACACAATAGTATACATAATCCAGACTCTCTGTGTGTTTTCCAACTTTAGGTGGCTTTTTAAAAATTACTTTTACTCCTTTAATCTATGTTTGTCTGTGCTCTTTTATATTACTTTTACTGTCTCTTTAAAGACTTTGTTTTTTTAACTGTCTATATTCTTTTTTTTCTTCTCTCTCCCAAGCCTACGTATATTTATCCAACACAATGACCCATTCAGAGGTATTTTTCATCTGAATCTGTCTTTATTGCATATCTGTAATAATTTTCTGACCAGGAGCACTTTTTTAAAAAAAATGCTAAGCGAGCATGGCTAGAATTTGTTCTACCCAGTTCAACATGGCAGAGGCATGTTCACTGCCTCTGTGAGCTGTGCACACTGCCCCAGCTCCAGGGACTCAGTGGGTCTGTCACCATTAAACAATTTGTAACATGCTGCTCACAGACCCCATTTAAGTGCAGGACCTCCCAAAAGAGCCAGAGTTCATTCTGTCAGCATGAACCAGGAAGCCGGATCTTAAAGGAGCTGTGCCTCTGCTCACTGCCAGAAAACAGAGTCTATCCCAAAAAAGTGTGGCTACCAAGAAGCTGTGCTTAACTCTGTTCTTTTGTGTCTAAAATTTCTTCTCAAGCTCTCTCAGTTTTTATATGGATGTCGTTGCCTTGTGTTGGTGTGCCATTTTGTAAACGGAGACTACTTGTTTGTTTCCCAGCCACTCAGACCCAAATAATCACACAAAACTATATTAATTACAACACTGCTTGGCCTATTAGCTCAGGCTTCTTATTAACTAACTCTTACATCTTAAATCAACCCATTTCTATTAATCTGTGTATCAGTATCAGGCTTACTGGTAAGGATCTGACATCTGTCTCCTTTGGCAGCTACATGGCATCTCCCTGACTTTGCCTACTCTCTATATATCTCTTCCAGCCTGGCTATATTCTGCCCTGCCATAGGTCAGAAGAGTGCTGCAGGATGCCCCAGAACAGGAGTTTTAAGTAGCTGTGAGCCACCACGTAAGTGCCGAGAGTTAAACCCAGGTCCTCTGCAAGAGCAACAAGTGCTCTTAACAGCAGAGCCATCTCTCTAGCCCCTTTTACTGACTTTTTATTGATTTTATAAGTTGTTTATATATACAGATAGTGAGTCCTTCATTGGGTACACACATTAAGAATCTCTTCTCCCAGGTCAAGTGATGTGGGATTCCCCTCTGCATGCTATGAATGTGTTTTATTACCATTGATTAATAAAGAAGCTGCTTTGGTCTGTGGTAGGGCAGAATATTGCTAGGCAGGAAAACTAAACTGAATGCAGGGAGAAAGAAGGCGGAGTCAGGCAGACACCATGTAACTACCCAAGAAGCAAGATGTGAGGTAACAAACCATGAGCCTCATGGTAAAATATAAAATAATAGAAATGGGTTAATTTAAGATGTAAGAGCTAGCTAGGAATAAGAGTGAGTGGTTGGTCAAACAGTGTTGTAATTAGTAGAGTTTTTGTGTGATTATTCGGGTCTGGGCAGCTGGAAAGTGAAAGTGCAGTTCAAGGTTTGCCTTTTCACTTTTTAAGTAGTGCCTTTAATAAATAATCTCAATTACTTATTTTTATTTTCTGAGACAGTCTCACTCCATAGCCCAGGTTGATTTGGGTTTTGCTCTTTTTACTCTATAGCTCAGAGTGACCTTGAACTCAAAATCTTCTTCTGCTTTGTTCTTCTAAGTAGTCACCTCAATTTTCTTGTGTATTTGGGTGAGCATACACTACAGTCTTACCGTCATGCTTCTGATATCGGGGCCATGAAATGACATTTCAGTATTAATGTATTGAGTTTGGCACCTATAAGCTTTTAATAGATGCATACAACTTATTAGAGAAATTTTTGCTATTGGTTTCCTAAGCATCATGACACAAACAAATGCCATGTTCTGTCCAGGCCTTTGACACATGAAGGCAGTTGCAGCTGCTCTTAGCGTGTTGCTGGTAGAGTGGCATTGCTGGTTTTGGAGTGATATGTTGATCTCATATTCCTTGGATAAACCTGGCATTCCTAATCCAGGTTCAAGGGACACTTGAGTGTGTGGCTGGCTCTGGTAGGCCTTGCCCTTCTCTCCCATTCCCTCTGCCTTGTTAAAAAACCGGTTAGATTGCAGTCCTAAGGCTAGCCACCAAGGTCTATTCTCTTATTTGGCCATTTCCTCATCCTGAGGCTGACTACCAAGGTCCAGCTATTAAAGTATTGAAATCCAGCAATCACAAGCCTCCTTTGGCTCACCTAATTAACATGCCCAATTAAAACTAAACACCTCATCCTAACACGGGCTTCCCCTTACCTTTAGAAATCATCATTCCCTATGCACCACACCGGTGTCCTCTCTATCCAGAGGCAGTCTTTGTCCCTCTGGGACAGGTAGCCCTTCCTCTTTCCTCTTCAGCACCACTGCATCCGAATGCACTCCAGCACAGAAATGGCACCTACAAGGTCATTGCTGCTGGGTTTGTTTTTTGTTTTGTTTTTTTTTTTGCCTTAGCCAGAAAGCAGCCACTTTAACTTTTCTTCTTCACTTAATAAAGGATCTCTCCGTGAAAACCAGTGTTTGGGTGTGGTTTGTGCCTTATTGGGGTCTAGGAGGAAGCCCCCACCATGTGTGTGTGTTGGGGGTGGGTTCCTTAAAAGGTATTGTGTCTTTTCTTGATTAATTCTGGATTGATTTGTTCTATTTATGTAGAGTAGTCGTGTGTGGGCTCATTAAAGGTATCATTCAACAATCTTCTGTTTTGACAATGTCGTTTGTAGTTCTGATATTAGGATTATGCCTATTTCAAATCAATTTGGGTAGGGCACAGTGGTGCAGACCTTTAGCCCCAGAGATCTGGAGGTAGAGACAGGTAGATTTTTGTGAGTTCAAGGCCAGCCCGGTCTATGGAGCAAGTTCCAGGACAGCCTAGGGCTGTATAAAGAAACTCTGTCTTGAAAAATCAAACCAATTAAAGTAAGCATGATGGTACATAACCCCAGCACCTGTGAGGCTAAGGCAGGAGGATTTCAGTTTAGAGGACAATCCAGGCCACATAGTAAGAGCCTGTCTCAAAACAGAACAAACAAAACTGAAGTTGAAAAATATTCTTTTCCCCACTACTGAAATGTTCTTGAAGAATATATTTCTTCCTTAAACATCTTGGTAGCTGGCAAAGCCATCTGGAAATGGAATTTTCTTAGAGGGAAGTTTTAATTACAGATTCAGTTTATAGCTCTGCTCAGATGTTTTTCTCTCTTTCGTATCCATTTTATTTACTCGTGTTTTCCAAAGAACTTGCTAATTCCATTCTATATTGTTCCATTCAGGCTGAGACAGAACAATATTTTTGAACACAGGATTCACTCTCTCTTTCTTTCCTTCCCTCCCTCTCTCCTTCCTTCCTTCCTTCCTTCCTTCCTTCCTTCCTTCCTTCCTTCCTTCCTTCCTTCCTCTGTCTGTCTGTC
>NC_022010.1:41341804-41400175 GCF_000317375.1 Microtus ochrogaster
GGGGGGGGGGAAGAGACAGAAATCTTTAATAAATAAATAAATAACAACAACAAAAAAAGACTTAAACATGGCTGTGGAATTACAACCCTTTAATCTCAGCACTTGGCAGGCAGAGGCAGGTAGACTGTGAGTTCGAAGCCAGCCTGGTCTACAGAACAACAGAGTGAGTTCCAGAACAGCCAGAGCTGTAATACAGAGAAGCCCTGTCTAGAAAACAAACAAAATATAAATAACAAACAAAAAATGTAGCAATATTCTAATTTTCATTTTTGTTTTTGGGATTTTGTTTTGTTTTGTTTTGTTTTGGTTTGATTTTTGTTATAGAGTTTTTCTGTGTAGTCCTGGAATTTGCTCTGTATACCAGACTGGCCTGGAACTTAGAGATCTGCCTGCCTCTGCTGAGTTCTGGGATTAAAGGCCACCGCCTGGCGAAAATCAATCTTTCACTGGGTATTCAAGGTCAGCCATGTCTACCAAGCAAGTTCTAGGACAGCCAAGGTTACACAGAAAAACCTTGTCTCCAGAAAACAAAAACTCCAAAGATTTATTTTATTTTTATTTGTGTGTGTGTGTGTGTGTGTGTGTGTGTGTGTGTGTGTGTGTGTGTAGGTCAGCAGAGGGCCTGAGTTCCCTTGGAGCTGGGATTACAGGCTGTTGTGAGCAGCCCAGGCATGGGTGCTAGGATCCTGACTCAGGCCCTCTGGAAGAGCAGGAAGTACTCTTAACCACTCAGCGGTCCCTCCAACACCTGCTTTTCTCTTTACATTGTCTGTTCTTTTGAGATGAGTCACAAGCTCCAGCCCACACTCAGAAAACTAGGAAGCGGGGTGGAGGAGGTGTATGGGGAGGGAGTTAAACCTGACATCCCAGATGAAGGAGCATTCATATACATTCTTGGAACTTTGTAAGGAAGAGTCTCCCCCTCGCACTTAAGAATTTATCTGAGTGGACAGAGAGGAAAGCAACCTGGGAGGAAGACAGGTCTAAAAGGAAAGAGGCCGTGGACCGGTGTCAGGGCGAACCTGATATTGTTTAATTTCTTTATGATTCAGAGATGGAATGACTAAATCTGTGACAGTTTGATATTCTGTGTCGCCCAGCTTTGGGACCACTAATAAAAAGAGGCAATTGTGTTACATTGTGAAGCGAATGCACAGATCATGCAGGGACAGAAACTGGTTTCTCTCTTGGGACCTCACCGAATTAAGAAAGCTGAAGGGACCACAGAGGGACGGTGTTCCCACACACAATCTCCTTGCTATTGCCCACCTGGGACCGAGTACCTCAGCCAGCACTAGTTGGTTCTCAGCTCTCACAGGTGCAGGTGCCAGAGACAAACACAGTGGAGGCACTGGGGATGCAAATGAGGAGAGGGGATTTGTAAGTGACAAACCAATGAGAAAAAAACCCCAAAGTCCCCAAACCCAACTCTGTATGTCTTCCCAGAGCTAAGCGGTACGTACCACCACGTTGGGGCTCTAGCAATGTTCCCACGTGGATGAGCGACCATTTCCTCGTTGGCATACACTGAGGGGCACAGAAACAACAGTACAGTATTTCTGTGTGTTCAGACTTAAGTCAAATTAATAAATGCGTGTTCCTAAAGAGTGACATGCTTACTGTTCATGACGCTGAACTCACGGAAGACCCTGAGCGACACGTAGCTCGCTGGTCTGAGGATATGTGGGTGGCCTGATGAAGCTATTTCTTCTCTAAAACACCACTTGACAGATACCAAGAAACCCGTGGGCAGTTCTCTGGGGAGTGCCCTTTGTCATGCTCAATAACTCCCAATCTTTCTCTAACCCTGTGCTCTCTGCTTGCTGTCTGTCCGTTTGGGGGCTGGGAGAGGGGAAGGGGGGGAATTCCAGCCTATCTGGGGAGCACTTAAGAGGGAGGTTCCATCCTGGTCTTCCTCTACAGGTGGATCCTGGAACTCCCCTGGAAGGGTAGGGCTGAGACCCACCTGTCCTCAAGAAGGTTACTGGGTTTGTGAGCAGGATCCAGCTTCATACTGAGTTAGGTAAAACTCTCAAGCATGAGAAACAAGAAGAGCCATACAGGTGTTCCCACACACCTGGAAGCTCACATTATATACAAGGAAGAAAAACGGTGAGTATAAGCAATGCAGTAAGGCTGGCCAGTGTGCTGGCCTATAGCTGTATTCCAAGCGCTCGCAGGAAGATTTGCTGCCTGCCTGGGCTTTAATAATTCCAGACTAGCCAGAGCTAAAGTGCGGGATGTTGTCCTGGTTAGTTATTTATCAGCTGACACAAGCTAGAGCCCCTTGAGGAGTGGGAGCCTCAGTTGCAAAAGCGCCCCCCAACAGAGCAGAACAAGAAGAATCTGACTCAAAGATTAAGGCAGCAAAGGTGACAGACACAGCGTTGTTGACAGAGGTTTCTGTCCCACCAGGTCCCACAGCCATTTAGTTCCAAATAAACACACAGAGGTCTACATTAGTTATAAACAGATTGACCTATTAGCTCAGGCTTCTTATAACTTATATTAGCCCATTATTCCTGTCTGTGTTAGCCACGTGGCTTGGTACCTTTTTCAGCGAGGCAGTCACATCTTGCTTCCTCTGTGTCTGGATGATGACTGCAGACTGAAACTTCCCTCTTCCCAGAATTCTCCTGTTCTCATTACCCCGCCTCTACTTCCTGCCTGTTCACCCTGCCTCTACTTTCTGCCTGGCTAATGGGCAATCAGCATTTTATTAAACAAGTACAAGAAACAAATCTTTACAGGGTAAAACCATTGGCCCACAGCACAGTATGAAGCGATGTCTAGCCTTCCATCCCATTCCCGTCACCATAAGATGTCTGCAGGCCCAAGAGCCAGCGCTTCAACAGATGTGGCCCCCAGGTCCCTGAAATGTAACCCAGGCAGCTGTTATCACAACCTGATGTGAGAAATGTCACACAGCAAAGCCAGCACACAGGTGACAATGCCCTGCCCAGCTGTGTGACAACTGAGTGAGGCAAGAGTAAAAGGAGTCCTGGGGTTTGCCCTCAGTGACAGGCAAGCACAAAACTCAAGAAGGAAAAGGCAGATTATGTGAGTGATGAACTACTGGGGTCCAATCCTGGGCATGGGTCCGAGCATCCAAATCAACAAGGACCAGGCTTCTCTCCCTCTGAAGCCCAAGAAATAGATTGCACTTCCTTATAAGATTCGTTTTGTTTTGTTTTGTTTTTGAGACAGTTTCTCTGTGTAGCCCTGGCTGTCCTGAATCTCACTCTGTAGACCAGGCTGGCCTTGAACTCAGAGATCTGCCAGCCTATGCCTCAAGTGTTGGGATTAAAGACGTGCATCCCATCACAGGGCAATTTATAAGATTTTAAAAGACCAAAAATAAAGAGTGCTCAAGTTAGCCATCAGAAGAGGAAAAAGCAACAACAACAAAAACAGGAATGTAACTCATTTAGTAAAGTGCTTACCTACCAAACAGGAAACCCTGGGTTAAATCCCTTGTACCACATAAGTAGAGCATGGGGGGGGGGGCATGGCTGTAATCTCAGCCCTCGGAGGTGGAAACAGGAGGGACAGGAGTTCAAGGCTACTCACAGCTTCATAGGAAGCAGAAGGCCAGCCTGAGTTACTTATGACCATTTCTATAAAAACCAAGTTGCTGGGGTTGGACAAATGGCTCAGCGGCTAAGAGCATCAGCTGGGACGAAGTTACAGACAAGTGTGAGCTGCCATGTGGGTGCTGGGAACTGAACCCAGGTCCTCTGCAAGAGCAGCCAGTGCTCTTAGCGGCTGAGCCATCTCTCCAGCCCCTGGGCTTGGTTTGTGTGATAAAAATAAGCATATAAATATTCCATCCCCCGTCAGCAGCGCCTGTGGTAGTCTGCTCAGAAACCAGGACACTGTTTAGGCTGTTCCTGCTAAATCCTATGAAACAGTTTGTGGAAGCAAAGCTGTAAGGACAACAAGCAGAATCTGATATTGAAACGGTTATTTCAGACACTGCAGGACGCTAGAAGGGGAATGGAGACAGTTCAGGGGAGCGTTGGGGCTACGTGTATTCCTTTGACAGCCTCACCCTGTACGTAGCTCTTCTTTCAAGATCTTCAACTGTCCTGACATTCAGATGTTTGTCAAGGTGCTTTTTTCATATGGAGAAGTTATTTTCTCGGTCTTGATTGATCTGATCATCTGCCATGGGGACAGTGCCTCTTCCTCTACACTTCCTGGACGAAAGCCAGCTTGGTTCTCCCGGAGCCTGGCATCCTGACCTGGCCAGAACTTCCCATTTCCTCCTTTTTCCCCATTTTTCTTCACTTCTAGTTTGTTTTTTGGTTTTTTTTTTTTTTTCAGCATTGGTAAGAACAGGAAGTACCGGGCTTCCGTAGAAGGGATGTACTCACCACATCGAAAACATCAGCCGGAAAGAGAAACACACACCCCCTCTAGAAAGCATGGCCCTCTCTGCCCACCCTACCCCCACCCCGGGCCCTCCCATTCTGGCCCCAACATACCCCCAAGAGCCTCAGAGGTCCGGGGGTTGCACTACAGTTTGGGCCACAGCGACACTCAAGCCAACTTTAATCCCACTGAAAACTTCATTCACAACACTGGGGAGATGGTTCAGCATATGGGTAACATGCCAACAAACCCGACAAGCTGAGTTAAATCCCTGGGCCCATGACAGGAGAAGACAATGCCACGAGTTCCCTGACACGCATGTGCATGTCACACACACACACACACACACACACATGCACGCATGTTCGCGAATCAGGCAAGGGGCTGGAGACACACACACACATGAGTCATCCTTGAAACAAGATCGCCCCTTCTATTGTGTTGCAGGGCAGTGTATATAGGGCTCTCCTTGACTAATGGCCACGCCCTGACTCTCGGGACTTTTCAGCTGCAAGCCCACCAGAACCCACTTCCCTGCCATCAGGAACTCATGAGGGTCTCATGCTCAGAGCAGCCGCAAGCTCAGTAAAACAAGTTGTTTACTTCAGCAGGCAAGGGGTCACAGAAAATTTAGGGTCTGAGGGTCTGCAGTCCCCAGCAACTGACTGCTGAAGGATCTCCGGGCTGTCTCTATGTGAGTCAGCTGGTGACAACTACTGTTCTGAGTGTCCTTTCCTCTGCCCCGGGTGGACGGTGTCCAAATCTGCCATTTAGTCAGTGAACGTGTGTTTTTCAGGGACCACTAAGGACCCCGGGCTGACAGTTTGACGTGCCTGGCTGCAGACGCTGATAACATCTTGACCTTAATTCCATATGACCTTCGGCAAATCTTAACTGCTCTCAGCCCAGGGATTCCCTCAGGTTAAGTGAAATTACCTAAAACCTCAGCATAAAAGAAGTGTTTGGAAATTGTCCAAACACTTGATGGAGGAGGAGATGACAAGGGGGGGGATTTCTTAAGTAGACTGTAGTTTACTGCAGTATCCTGTTTAATTTTGTCCAGAGTTTTCCGCTGTATCCCAACAACGCTGTCATCTTTCACTCCTTGGAGCAGCGAGGTCTGTGCTGAAACCCCACAGGGCACCTGGAGATACGCAGGACCGGCATGGAGTCAAGTTGCTGTGAACAATAGTTTTGTCCTCATTAAAAAGAAAATGCATTAAAAAAAACCCACTTTTATATTTTTTACTTTCTCTTTTTCTGTAGATAAATATTTTGACTGCAAATGCAGTGACACCCTTTCTGTTGCTCTTTCTTCCCCGGCACTCTTGTGCCCCTCCCTCCTCCTTTAGTCATTCTTCTTTCATTTCATTTCACACACACACACACACACACACACACACACACACACATACACACCGCACACACACACACACACACAGAGGCTCTATGTGCATAAACACAGTCACTGGCAAATTTTCAATCTAGATTTTGTGTCTGAGAAAAAGTGTGATATGGGAGTGTCCTGGTTTTTTATTGTTATTTGTGTAAGTATGTGTGTCCACAGAGGCTAGGGACATTGAATTCCATGGACAAAGATGGTTGTGAGCTGCCCAGCATGGATGCTGGAAACTGAATCTTGGTCCCCTGGAAGAACAACAAGTGCTCTTAAACCACTGAGCCATTGTTAGGTCTCAGGAAGTGCATGTGTCCATAAATGAGAGCCTTGGCTTAGCTCAGACTGGATTTCAGAAGGATTCCTGGTGGTTAAATAAAAGCCAACCCTCCTCAGGAATTGGTGGAACGGGTTTTCTATCCACCAAAGGAGTCATTTTCCTTGCCTTTGGCGTAAGGGACACGTGACTCTGCATTAACATGTACCTATGGTGGCCCAGGCTGGCCTCCAGGCCCCTCAGTCCCTACTTACAAGTCCCTGTACACATTTCAAAGGCCTCTGGCTAGTGTCCGTGTCCTCTGCCCTGAACTCACAGGCCTGCTCCAGGTCCAGGTTTCCCTTCTTCAGTTACTCGTCCTCCTCATCACCTGCACGATTTTCCCACACCCCTGCCCCACCCCTGGCCATGTCCAGCTGCTTCCTCTGGGCTCTGGACAGTTCCAGTTGCCTCTGGAGATTCGCTCCTACTCACAATAAAGCAGCGGCCCTTTGGTGAGCACATTACACGCTGACACCATCTTCCAAGCCCCAGGGAGTATTCTCTTTTCTTTCTTTTTGATTTTCAGAGAGAGGGTTTCTCCGTGTAGCCCTAGCTGTCCTGGAACTAGCTCTGTAGACCAGGCTGGCCTCGAACTCACAGAGATCCGCCTGCCTCTGCCTCCCGAGTGCTGGGATTAAAGGCGTGCGCCACCATCGCCCGGCTCAGGGAGTATTTTTAAATAGCATCTTCCCCTAGCTCCACTGTCCGCTTCCCTTAGCCATCACCACACCTACACTCTTCAGGCTAGAAATATCTTTCATGGTGATTTGTAATTATTTGTAATATGATGAGATATGTCAGCTATTTATAGCCACTCCTTCCTCAAGTTCACCCTTAATGAGTCAGAGGGATGCCTG
Source organism: Microtus ochrogaster (assembly GCF_000317375.1). Taxonomy (NCBI): domain Eukaryota; kingdom Metazoa; phylum Chordata; class Mammalia; order Rodentia; family Cricetidae; genus Microtus; species Microtus ochrogaster. Next base: position 41,348,751 of record NC_022010.1, read on the forward strand.
CTTCAGGTTTGGCCTTCCAGGCTCTGGCTGTGTTCTCAGCATCCTGTGGCTTTTTGATGCAAATGCTAGGGTTTCCCAAGCAAATATTACTAAAGAAGGAACTTTACCACCCAGGGTCCCCAAAGGAACCAGATAGTACATTCAAGCAAGAACAAAGCACTGTTTACAAAGCGGCAGTTAGGGACAGGTACCCCATAAAGGACAAGGCACTGACACAGGTGACCCAGAACTGCTACCCATCCCTAAACCCATAGGTAGGGACCAGTAGAGTCAGTGGGGCCTGGACCTCCAGGCAGAGTTTTGAGTTTAACAGAGAAGTGATCTCTGGCTGATAGGTGTAGCCAGCTCAAGACAAATTCACAAAATGTCAGAGAAATAAAATCCCTCATCTCATCCCCCCATCCCCCCAAACCCACTCACCCCCAACTCCCCTCAAATCTTCTGAGGCTCCTATTTAGCCAAATCAGCCTCCCAGGAAGGGTGGACTACAGATCTGGTGCTGTGGAGAAAATTATCAGACATGATAAACAAAAGCGAGTCAAGAATGGCTAAATGGTGCCCAGACGGAATCAAACTAAGGGACGTTCAATTCCTCAGAACTGGGACTATCTGAGCTCTGATAACTCACTTTGCATTTCTAGGAAGGGACATTCAATTCCTCGGGACTGGGACTGTCAGAGCTCCGCTGAGCTCTGATAACTCGTTCTGCATTTCTAGGAAGACCTCAAGCTTTTGCTTTGTGACTCAATCGTCAAAATCTGAGAGCTTGTGCCAACAAACAAGGCTCCCATTTTCTCTCTGCTTCTCAGTGCTCTGTCATCTGAACATTCTGGCATGTGGCATTGTCCTACCCACAGTCTGGCTGTAGAGGAGATCTCAAGCAAACAGCTATTTAGGTTCCACCAGAGAACTCTGGTAACAGGCTCTGTGACTCTCCCTCTCCAGTGGCCCGAGAGAATGTTATAGTGTACTCTTAGGAGAGAGGTGGGTGGGAAATCAGGGCAAAGGGACAGGATTTGTTGGAAGAATCCACAGATCAAAACTAGAGACAGAATTTTACCTGGGGATGGAGGGCATGGCTGAAGAGATGGCTCAGCAGCTAAGAGCATGTGCTGCTCTTGGGAAAGACTGGAGTTCAATTCCCAGAGCCCAAATTAGGGGCTCACAACCACCTGCAACTCTAGCTCCAGGGCGCGCGCGCACACACACACACACACACACACACACACACACACACACACACACGATTAAAATTACAATTTTCCTTTTTTAAAAAAATCTACCTGCCCAAGAACCGGACCCTTCCTTGCTCATCCCTGCAGGGGGTGAACCTGAACTAGTGTGAAGAACTTGAGCTAACTCTGGTGCTGAGGACCCGGGAGAGCTGGAGGGCTGAACCACTGTGCCACTTCCCAAACCCAGAACCAGGCTTGTGAGATGGCCTAACCCAGCATCCACCTCATCTGTGATCTGCAGTAGCACTGAAGGGGCCGGTCCTGCAGACCCAAAGCTGCAGAATCTCCCTGACACAGGATAAAAACAGGATGTCCAAGAGGAGTCCCAGAGAGGGCCAGCATCAATAGCGTAGCAGAAACCAGAGGCCTCGAACCAGACCAACGACTCTCTGCAATGAACACTTACAAGAATTTACTGTGTGACTCACTATGTTACACTACAACTTCCATGGGGAGATTTTTTTCTTTTCTTCTTTCTTTTTTCTCTTAAATTTTATTTTATTTTGGGGGAGGTTGCAAGGGCAGTGGGCAGATATGAAGGGATGGGGAAATGAATGGGATGGAGATGCATGATATGAAATCCACAAAGAATAAATAAAAGGAAAGTTAAAAAAACCAACTCCACCTGCCCTAACCAAACTTCTCATCCCTTTGAAGGGAGCCTTCAGACACTAGGGATAAACCAAGCTAGCAGGACAGCCACAGCCTTCCGAAGCTACTGACAGCAGCCAGAGAATTTGTCCTAAATTCCCAATCTGCAGTCCTGTGGGGTGGGGTCCTAAAAACAATGATTACATGCAATGATTGGAGGGGCTTCAAAGGGCCTCATAGACCCCAAATATCTCCCCAGTGGACTCAAATTACCTTTGAAGTTTCCATCGTTGTTTGTGCCCAGAACCTGCTTTTAGAAGTCTTCTAAAATATGCACAATCACCCAAAAAGGCATGATGCTTTTTGGTTACTCTTTTGTCTTTTCGGCATCTTTATTCATTCCCATGTCTAGAGACCCGACATGAGCATATAAGCATCTGCAAGAAACACAGTCTTTTTTTTTTTTTTTTTTTGCAAAAACATCTCACCTAGAAGCACATCAGATGCTCAGTCAGGGCTCATCCTGTTGGCAGCAGGCAGGGTCACAGGACCTAGGCTCAGTTAGCCATGCCCTCACTCCGGGCTGTGCACCAGCTGGTGGTACAGGAGAACGCAGGGACAACAATGGCTCTGTGGCCCTGGCAGCAGTGCGACTGTGGGTCCAGGATGAAGGGCTGGCTGCAGTCCCATTCTCAAAACCATTGTTTCCGGCATGGTTTACTGTGGTCCCTAAGAGTGACACGCCATTCTCTGTTCCCACCCACTTTCCAAGGTGGATCCTACTCAGAGAGTTCAGAACGTCCCAGGATCCTCTTGCTTAAATTCCCATAATGCTTTAATCGGGCAGAATCGATCTTTTATTGTGAGAAACTAAAAGCACCAGCCGACATAAGACTGGCATACTAACTCAAGAGTAGTCACGGATAAGTTCCTTTGTTGTTGTTTTGGGACAGGGTTTTTCTGTGTAGCCCTGGCTGTCCTGGAACTTGTTCTGTAGACCAGGCTGGCCTCGAACTCAGAGATCCGCCTGCCTTTGCCTCCTGAGTACAGAAATTAAAGGCGTGCGCCACCACCACCACCATCCAGCTACGTTCCTTTGTCTAAGCAGTTAGCCAGCACTCTGGAAAAGAGCAGGAACTTGTTCTGTAGACCAGGTTGGCCTCGAACTCAGAGATCCGCCTGCGTTTGCCTCCTGAGTACAGAAATTTAAGGCTTGTGCCACCACCACCACCCAGCTACGTTCCTTTGTCTAAGCAGTTAGCCAGCACTCTGGAAAAGAGCAGGGCCCCAGGGGATGGGTCTTATTAAATGGGAGATTGTGAGAGCCTGACTTTGTGAACAGAGACTGAGAAAGCTCGCCCCGCAGAACAGGGCAGAGGCTTCAAGGCAGCGTCAGGGACACAGGAAGCACTAGGCAAAGGTTACACAGGATATGTCTAGCCACTGACAGAAAAGGTGGATGGCTGTAAGAGCAACATCTAATGTCACCTAAGGGTTGCCACTGATGCCACGGAACATGGTGACTTACTGGGACAGCTGCGTACAAAGCAAGGAAGACTCTTGCCTTGCCAAGACCACCAATTTTCTGATTTACCTTAACAGTTCCGTTGACATCAGTCTGCTCAGTAACAGAAATCAGTTTCTGTCCCCTCAGCTGCACTTGCCCCTTCGTATGGTTCAAGACTGACTTAGAAAGTGGAGATGAGCAGCAGCAGCTGTGTAAACTCGCGCCTGCCAGAACGATAGGCACGTCGACTCTGTATTGTCCCCAGGGAGGAGCATGGGGATATTCTGCTTTTTCAGGAAGCCGGTGCTGAACGTTACGAATGTGCTGGATGTGAAGTAGGAAGGTCCACAGGTGGCAGGATGTGGCTTCCTTCCTTTCTGCATTTCCTCTGCTTTCCCTCAGAGCAAGCACAGCCCCTGGCTCACAGACAGGCAGAACGCAGGCTGAGTTACCATTCTCCTAGCTTGTGTATGGAAGCATCATGGCTGCCAGCTAGGGACTCCACGTGTGAACCCAGTGCCCTTGGAAAGGGCCCCACCGCCGGCTCTTTCTCAGCCATGGCCAGAGTGGGGAGTGCCCATCTGGTGCCACACCCTCCAGCAGAACCCTTGGGATTCTTGTCCTGGGCAAATCTCCTGGGCATGCAGTGGGAGATGAGGCGTTGTCAAATAGCATCAGGCTGACAACCTTTGCCTCCATAGACGTCACCAAAGAAAGATCATTGAAGAATAACCCGAAGAAAACCATTAAAGGATATTACACAAGATACATTTGATTTAAAAATATTTATGAGCCACGCCCTTTATTTTAACAGAATGCCACTTAATAAATAATTCCACCAGGAGGATGAGAATAAACCACAAGGGTGGGAGGAGAATTTAAGGGGACGAATGATAGAAATTTTATAAAATTTTAGTTTAACCTTCAGTGGGTCACACTCAGCATTGACAGATGTGGAGACCCGTCAGAGAAACCCATTCCTATGCACACCGATCAAATTTCTAACCTTGACACATAGGTCAGTATATGGAGGACCAGTGACACCGGCTCTTGATGACCTGAAGCAAAGGCTTCTTAAAAGTGAGGAAGATGACGGTACAGGCCACCAGCAGGGTGAGGCAGCTAGGCAAAATGAGGACAAGGTAGAACAGGCCAGTGTCCACCTGCCCCCACTTACAGTCCCGAGGCATGCCTTCGGGCAGCTCGACCACACGAATGATCTTAGAAGAGAGGTTACAAGTGACCATGGCCAAGTCTGCAACCGTCTTGAAGTGCTGTAGGGCCCCCCATCCTTCCACCCCGCAGCAGTCGTAAGGGTTCTGGCTGAGGTAGATGGCCTGCAGACTCCTCAGTGGCTGCTCAGACACAGCCCTCTGAGGAAGGGCTGTGAGGAAGTTTCTGCGGAGGTCGAGAGTCTGCAGGGCCAAGTTGCCACTGAGCTTTGGGAAGCTAGTCAAGGAATTTCCCGAAAGATCCAGCTCCCTCAGATTCCCGAACCCAGAGAAGTCCATCTCTGCAGCGCCAGAACTGAGGCCCACATTCCTGAGAGCCAGGACCTGTAACGTAGGGGCGACAGCCCAGAGAGGGCTGATGCTCCCATTCAGAATCCCCCAGTTGCTAGACAAGTCTAAATGAGTGAGGGAGGTACCCTGGAATGGGCGGTCTTGTAATGCCTTCAGCCCACAGCCCTCCAGAGAGAGGCTCCTCAGAGAGGCCATGTTTCTAAAATCCACACAACGGGAGGATCCCGTCCAGTCTAAGGGCACCATCTGGGGACAGAGTGAGATCTGGTTGTGGCTCATGTCAATTGTAGTGATGTTGCTGGCATTGTCGAACAGGCCAGTGGGAACGCCCAGGAGCTGGTTGGAGCTCAGGTTGAACACTTGGAGGTTCTTGAGGCCGTCAGTGAGCCCTGGAGCCAGGCGCAGCTCTGCCAGCTGGTTGTGGCTCACGTCTAGCTCAGTGAGGGCTCCCGGGGGCTCATGCTCTCGAATGTGGAGCATCTTCAGGCAGTTCTGGTTGAGATTCAGGTGAGAAAGGGATGGTGTTTTCTTTAGGAAACCATCCGGCAGGTGCCTGAACTGGTTTTGGCTCATGTCCAGGAAGCGAAGGGCTGACAGGTCACTGGAGGCAAACTCTTCCCAGAGGTTGACAGTGGTGATATTAGTCACATTGCCATCCACAAGAAGGAACTGGGCTACCATCTCCTGCGGCGAGGACGTGTTATACAGGTCCCTGTAGAAACCCATGTTGTTGTCCTGCAGCAGGAGGGTGTGCAGCTTGCTGCACTGGGGCAGGAGGGGGAAAAAGAGCAACTGGTTGTGAGACAGGTCCAGCATCTCCAGTTCGAAGGTCGCCTCCTCCCTGGCTGCCAGGAACCACTCCAGGATGTTATAGCTGACATTGAGGAACCGCAACTGCGTGAGCCTGAAGTCCACAATGCAGGGGAGGTTGTTGTAGGCCAGGTTGAGGTGCCTCAGCTCAGTCAAGCCATCAAAAGCACCACCCTCAATCTCAAAGATATAGTTCCTCTGCAAATCCAGTTCCCTGAGGTGCTCCAGGCCCTCAAAGACAGAGTCATCCAGTCTCATGAGGGTATTCCTTGCCAGGGACACAGCCTCCAGCGAGGAGAGGTTCTGGAGCATGAGGGCTGCCATGTCTTCAGTCAGGGAGTTTCCAGACAAGTCCAGGCTCCGAAGTCCTAGCAGGGTATGGAGAGCTGCTGCGGTCTCCCTGCAGTTCTCAGAGAGGCGGTTGTCTGCCAGGCCCAGGCTGCGTAAGTGGCCTTGCCCTTGGAAGGCGTAGTGGCCAATACGGTCCAGGTGACAGCTGTGCAGGCTGAGGTTCTCCAGGTGTGGGTAGGCCTGGAGGGAATGATTCCACAGCACCCTGAGAGGGTTGGCATCCAGAATGAGTGTCCAGGAATGTAACGGGAGGCTTCTGGGTACCGAAGCAAGGTTCCGCCCCCGGCAATCAGCAACTCCATCCACCTAGGTCCAAAACCACACAAGATTTAGGCACACATATGGAGTCTGCAAAAGCAATTAGCTAGCCAGAAGATGTTAGTTAGGTATCCAGGAAAAAAAAAAACTGTTAAGAAGAGCAATGCCATTGCTGCCTATAGGTTGGCCAGTAGAACAAGGTGTTTCTTACTAACAAGTGAGTACCAAATGGCCCAATCTCCAAGGACAAAGTGGAGTGAAAAGAAAAGGCCCAAGAAAAGGACAACACCCAGGTTTGGAGCCAGCACTCAAGTCTGAATGTCTACTTTGCAATATGTTAATTTGACCCTCAGCAAAGAACTAATCTCTTAAAGTCTCAAATTCTTTAATAAGTTATTAAAATAAAACATAATAACTAAAAAATTGTTATTATATTAAAATACAAAAAAAAGGTAACTGGGCATGGTGACAGTACTCAGAACCCAGGAGGCAGAGGCAGATGGATCTCTGTGAGTTTGAGGCCATCCTGGTCTACAGAGAGAGTTTCAGGCCAGTCAGGACTATATTGAGAGACGCTGTATCAAAAGAAGAAAAAAAGAAACTCATGTAATCTCAGCTTCTCTTTCAGATAAAAGACACAACCATTATACTTGTAGTTCGCTCATAGGTTTTTTTGCCCCCCGAGGACTGAGTGTGATTGCTTATGTAAATCATATTTATTATGGCTAATGAGTGTTGGCATATCAGCTGTAATTACCAATGTGCACTAATTGATTAGGCTGCTCATTGTTGAACACTTGAGTTGTTTTTAATTTCAGGATAGACTTTAGAATGAATTTGCCAGGTTCCTCCTACCTCCATCCCCCCCCCCCCCAAGCCCACTCCATTTACCTTGGGATTGTATTAATGTGTGGAGAACTGACAATTTTACAGATTGAATCTCTGCCCTGGGACCGTTGTCATCTCTGTATTTTCCCGAGGCCTCCCTGGAGACCACTGTGCGTAGTGGCTTTCCTCAGCCTGTGATGGACCCTGTTCCTCCATAGTTGCTGTAGTCCAATGGGGGGTTCAGACCTTTGCAATTCCCACGGATCCACCAAAGTGTTGCAAAGGACCATGTGGTTACCAGAGCACACAGGAAGCTTTCCCGTGGCCATTTTATGGTCAGGCCAGATGGCTGACGTAATGGAGAGTAGCATAGGAGTTTTCAGACTCCTCAAATCCTAAGAGCCAGAGGAAACCCTTTCTTTGACCTCCTTGATGGTCAAGCTCTACAGCTCCCCACCAGACTGAGCCCTAAAAAGTGGCTGGTGACCTCATGCTCTATTCCCTTCTCTTCCTGTGCCTGGTCACCCCCAAATAGCTATTGTGATGTGAAGTCACTCGTTGCCTTTGGAGGGGAATGGTGGCAGTCACACATAGCTGGGCTGATGCTGATAATAACATAATAATGATAACTGGTTAAACACATGGCACTCACTACATATCAGGCATCATTGTGAATGCGTGCTGTAAATTCATTCAATCATCAAAAGAGCCCGGTATCATGATATCATTGCTAGAAATTAGTTATTACCATTGTTATCATTACTGATAGGGTCTCATATTGCTCAGACTGGTCTTGAACTTGACTGGTCTTGAACTCTTGACTCTCCTGCCTCCATCTCCTGAGTACTGGCTTGACAGGTGTGTGCCACCATGGTCAGTAGATATTATTATTATTATTATTATTATTATTATTATTATTATTTCTATTTTATAGATGAAGAAACTGTCATAGAGCGACTTCAGGACCATCAGCTAAGCAGTGATGGGGCTATAGGGTTTAGGCCTGGCCAGTTTGGCTGGTGACCCCTGCACTACCTTAAACACATTGGCTACTGTTGCCACAAGAGGTTTAGAACCACAATGGCCATGATGTTTGAGATTAATCAGCTTCAAGAACACTATCTTTCCATGGCACCAAATATACTAAAAAAAAAAAAAATCCTGAATGTAAGTATTAAGCGTGGCTTCCAGTTTGTCTTTCCAGTTCTTGGGCTTGAGGAATGCTGAGTGGGCGTGAGTTTCTCACGCAGACCCTTGACAGCCTTCAGTTATAGGCAAATTTCTGGAACGGAGCTCAGTGATGACCTAAATCTCTGTTCATGTGCAGGTAGGGAGTCTTCAAAAGACAACCGTGAAGGCTCGGCGCAACTTGCCTCTGGACTATCAGAAGCTTATGCAAAGCTCACAACCCAACCAAAATGGCTCTGTGATACAGTCTGGGCAGTGTGCTCTCCGTTGGCTCCCACAGGAACTCGCAGGCAGGACTTCTCCAGTGCTGGTGTGTCCCTCAGGGACTCTGGTAACATTAGGAGCTCTTTAGCCAGGTGTTCTGCTCCTGGTGGCCGACTAGGCCTGTTTGTGGGGCCTCCTGCTGTCAGTACACATGAAAAGGTGGGGCGGGGACTTCCGGGTCCTTCCCAAGTGCCGTCCTGAAATCTCCTGCTAAGGAGTAGTAAGCACACTGCACTGGGCAGGTATGCTGCTAGACAGGTACACACTGAGTCAGACTGCCCTTTGATTGACAAGGCATCAGCTTTCCTAGCAGACTGAGGACAGGGGCCAAAGAGAGAGCAGAATCCAAGGGGAAACTCACCACCTTGCAGCCTCCTTGGGAAGCTGCAGCGGCCGTCCCACTTCCGTTCCTCCATTCCACAACCAAGAAGTGAAAACCCAGGCAGAGCCAAAGGGGCAGGAACTCCATCTCAAGCGCAGCACTGTGGACAGAAGACCAGGACAAAATGAATAAGACAGGTTAGCCACGAGCTCAGCACGGGCACAAGGAGTCAGCTAGCTTCTGCACGTATCTCTCGGGGGCCCACAACTACAAGGAGGTGGAAAACCACAAATTATTCAAGTTTCTCAGCTCAGTCAACACGTTCAACCTTTCACTGACACCACCCGTGAGAGCTCATTTCATTTCGTCTATGCCATTCAATGGGCAGGTGGCTGACCTCTGAAACCCCAAAGGAACAGGACAGGAGATGGTTGAGTACCAGGCCTGAAGTCACCGAGTTTCCTGTGTTTTGCCAGCCTGCAGTTTTCTCTCTGTCTGAAGCTCATCTCTGCCTGATGCAGACACGAGCTCGAGACCTATGCCATGAATGAATGAATGAGTGAATGAATGAATGAGAGCATGGGCAAAGGAAGGATAAAGTAGGATAGAAACGCTGACTGTAGCCTCTGGACTCTGACAGATCAATTACTTTGCTGAAAGAAGGCTTTGAAGCCTAGTAGTGATGGTGCCCACCTTCAATCCCAGCACTCAGGAGGCAGAGGCAGGCGGATCTCTGAGTTCGAGGCCAGCCTGGTCTACAGAGTGAGTTCCAGTACAGCCAGGGCTACACAGAGAAACTGTGTCTAGGAGAGCAACCACAAACAAACAACAACCAAAAGAAGAAGAAGAAAAAAAGAAGAAAGGCTTTCAGAAATAAGTCTGTCACATTGGTTGGCTCATTTAAATATAGCCCATCCATAAAAGGATATTCATATTTTCACCTAGATAAGGAAAAAAAACTTGAGAAAATGAAAAAGTAATCCTTGGGTAGATTAAAAAATTCTGGTGTGGTTATGGCCCTCCTGCCTGGCCAGTGCAGAAAGAACAGCAGTGATGGATGGCTTGAAATGATACATCTATCAACAGAGTCTCCAATGAAGAGGTAACAGCACCACCTTCACAAATTTCAGGGCAACAAAGGTCCAAGTGTAATGCTGGTCTATCCAGGGTTCCAAATCTGAGTATCGAGGGATGAGAGCAGCCCGGGTCCCCCTTCTGAGCTCCAGGGTGGGTAACCAGGGAGCTTTTCCCCCTAGATGGAATTTCATGAGAGCCCAGTGGCATCCTCGCCCTCCCCCACCCCATCAACAGCAAGAGCCTGGTCCAACATCCCATCTGCCCCATTCTTGCCTGGATATCTGCAAGAAGGACCAGAGAGAGAACAGCTCTTCAGTCTCTGCCTGGGTCAGCAGCAGCACCGTGTTTAACATGAACCACCCCCGTTCCATGCCAGTCACAGACCTTTCTGCTAACACGCGGACCACCGTAGGGCCCCTCCTTGCCTTCCTTCTAGTATGTCTACTCATCCCAAAGGGTGATCTAACATCTTAGATTTGAATGTTCCCTGTTGAAAACAGACTATCAAAAAACCAAGTGAAACCAATCAAGTCAAATCAGCTCCAGTGCTGACTGGAGGCCAGACCGGTTCTCTATGCCACAGAAACAACCCCGGGATCCGTCCTCGTGAGCCTCTGGGAATCCCTTCCAAGGCCCTCTTCCGATTCCTGCACCTGTGTGGGAATTATTACCTCACGGCCGGCACAGGACACAGATGGCATATGTGGAGCCATCTGGACTCCTGTCCTCAGTGTCCTCCGGCACCCTCCCACACACACACACAAGCACCCCTGAAACTTTGGGATCCCCGCCCATCCTGAGGTAAGGCTGCCAGATTCATAAATGCCAAGGACGATAAAAATTGCTCACTCACGTTCTCATCTCACGGAATGTCCTGAAGCTCTTGGAGGAGAGATGGGGAAATGGGAATTGTCAGCACAGTAAAGTCTTTTCTCCACTTCCTGTCATGCGTGGGCTGCTACACGCAGCTGTACGCCGAATACTGACAAGCTAAACTCTGGTGTGTGAAGGGCAGGAGGGCAGCTCTCTAAGGGCTCACGACACCTCAGACTGGCACGCTAGATGAGCACGGGTCACTATACCCAGGGTAATTTAAATTTGTGAGACACCAAAATGTTCGCAAAATTTAAAGGTATTCTCTCCTCCTAAACTCAGCCAACTAGCCCAGAAAAAAAAAATGCCAGGCCTACAGGGCAACATCTGGCATTAAGTAACAGAATTGTCATGAGATTATAGAGTTTGGAACCTCAACAGTCCAAAGTTTAAATTCTGCCTCCACTCTCCATACCTTCTATAGAGTCTCCAAGTCTTGGCTAATCCTCCCGTAAAACGGGCGCACTAATAACCCCTCGCAGACTTCATGAGAGCCACACAGGATGCACTTATGTTGTAAGTGCTTCATCAACAGTAGAAGCTGCTGAGAACCTAATTATTATTTATGAATTCCAAATGGCGCTGAGAGCTTGTGTGGCTGTTGTTCTTAGGTATCGTCTCTAGGATGGTACAGGAAAAAATACAGTGAATGACACGGCTAGAGGGGTGACTGCTCGGCTATGCCAATTCAACAATCTACTCGGAAAGGCTGGATTAAAAAAGTCTGTATTGAGAAGCAAGAATAAGACAAGGGGCCAGGGAGATGGCGCAACGGTTATCGTGTTTACTGCTTTGGCAGAGGATTTGATTCCCAGTACCCATATCGTGTGCTCCCAACCTCCTGCAACTCCAGCTCTAAGAGATCCAATACCCCTGGCCTCAAAGGGCACCCCCCCCGACATACACATAACTAAAAATAAATGTTTATTTTATTTGTTTGGTTTCAAAGAAAAAAAATAGGGTGGCCCAGGGGCAGGTGACTGCGCTGGTAGAGCTCTCCATCCTCAGAGTGATGACCTCATCCTGCCTTGCCCTGCTCCTAAGCAGGCGCAGAAGGCTCTGCAAGCCCGTGGCAGCTGGCCCACAGCATCTTCGGCCATCAGGAGCGCTGCTGGGGAGTTAGAAGGCAGGAGAGTGGAGGATCCAGAATATCTCTCCTTTCCCTCTGCCCTTGAGATTTCCCTGGTGACCCCAGTCTCTGGGACCGCCATCCCTCCTCCCTCCCTCCTCCCTAGGGCACAGATTCCTACACAGCAAGAGGCTGTTATTTATTTGGCTCAGCCTCTGCCATCATCTTCTGCCAGTCTCCCGCACGACATCGCCCATTTGAAATACGCCAAGTGACCTCTGTTTCCTTTCTGAGCTAACGATGCAAATGAAATTGACCTTGAGGGGCTGGAGAGACGGCTCAGTGGTTAAGAGCACTGCCTGCTCGTCCTGAGTTCAATTCCCAGCAACCACATGTTCCATTCCCAGCAACCACATGTTCAATTCCCAGCAATCACATGGTTGCTCACAACCATCTGTGATGAGATCTGGTGCCCTCTTCTGGCCTGCAGACATTCATGTAGGTAGAACACTGTATACATAATAAATAAATAAATACATACATGCATACATCTTAAAAAAGAAAGAAAATGGTTTTGAAGCAGTGTCCAATGAAAATATAGAACCAGAGGTGATGGGCTCCTGCTGAGGCAGAAAGATCACAACTTTGAGGCTGGTTTCGTTGGGCCAGGATGTAGCTCAGCAGTCAAGTGCACCAGATTGGTTTGTGTTAGGGCCCAGGGGCAAGCCCTGGGACTGAACCGAAACTGAGGCATGGACTTATCGAGAAAGGGTAACGGGCTCTCAAAGCAGTAACTGTCAGGTTGGAAACGCTCTTCTGGACCAGAGATCTGCAGAAAGCTCCTTGGACACACCACACCGCAGTGGTCAAGATGATCAGTGCAGCTTTCAGGTCTCACTGGAAAACCCCAGCAACAATCCCCCCCCCCTCCACATCTGCCTTCTTCACCTCTCCACCCCTCCGGCTGTGACTCCCATACCATGGCTGCCAGGTAAGGGGCTGCAGTGTCTTTGCTGAAGGAGCTATTAGCAAGTGCCGTGCATGAATTACCACATAATTGAGAACTTTCTCCTCAAGTAATCAGAGAAGCGAAACAAGCCTTAAGGAAAGAGGCTTTGTAGAGAAATGTATGCATTCTTTGTAACTCAATAATTCTAATTCAAAAAGTTTCTTATTCAATAAAATGAGACTAGCAGTGCTCAAACCTAAACTGGATTAGGTTCTAAAACAATGTCTAGAAGGCAGCGTCCTGACAACACCTCACGAGTTGCCAGCCAGCCTATGCTCAACACATCTAGGGAAGGATAACGTCTTCATACCGCTCCCGTCATGCTGGTCTCTGGGACATGGGTTGGACAGCCAGGTAAAGACTTGAAGCACGCCCGGTGGTGGTGGCGCACGCCTTTAATCTCAGCACTCGGGAGGCAGAGGCAGGCGGATCTCTGTGAGTTCGAGGCCAGCCTGGTCTACAAGAGCTAGTTCTGGGACAGGCACCAAAGCTACAAAGAAACCCTGTCTCAAAAAACCAAAAAAAAAAAAAAAAGAATTGAAGCAGACCCCTCTAGCAAATAAGTTTTAATCCAAGTTTTGTAGTTGGCCACCCCTTTGAGAAAAGGTAGCATTTCTGTCCTGGCTAGGTTTCTAACAAACTCAACATTTCTGTCATAAGCCCCATAGCCAAATTAGCAACTCAGGGAGGAAGGGGTTTATTTCAGCTTACAGCTAAGGGAAGTCATGGCAGGAACTCAAGGCAGGAAGCTGGAAGCAGGAGCTTAAGCAGATGCCATGGAGAAGTGCCGCTTACCGACTTGCATACATGGGTTGCTCAACCTATTTTCTCATGGCATCCAGGACCATATACCCAAGGGTATCACTATCCCCAGAGATCTGGGCCCTCCCACATCAATAAAAAAAATGTTCCCCAGACTTGTCTGTTGGGGGCTGCAGATCCCTGGCCCACTGACTTTCTTTGCCTGCCTCACTGCTGGAGTAAACTAAGCAAAACAACTTGTTTACCTGTGCCTGCAGCTGCTCTGAGCACGAGACCCTCATGAGTTCCTGATGGCAGGGGAGTGAATTCTGGTGGGTTTTACAGCTGAAAATCCCAAGAGCTGGGGCGTAGCTATCAGTTAAGGATCCCCATATAAGCTGCCCCTGAGCACAATAAAGTTGGCATTCTTGTATCAAGGATGACCCGTGTCCCCACATCTCCTCTGTCTATCTCTGTATGTTTTTAAGGCTCCAGCCTAGTTCCTGGCTCGCATACCGTCCTGTAGTGGCACGGGCGCTACAATTGCCTGCGGGCGGTCTGATGGAAACATTTTCTCAAGAGAGGTTCCCTCTTCCCACATGACTCTAGTTTGTGTCAAGTTGACCAAAAACTAGCAGCACAATTTCCCATGGGATCACTCAGCACTGTTTTATAGCTGGAAATCCTAACATAGGGATGGAGCGATGTGGGCAGTCAGCCTGTCAAAGGCCATGAAATAGCCCCAAAACATTTGTCAAATGCGGATGTCAAGGTATCTCCTGGGCGAATGAACCAGGTCCCGCCAGCCTCCACCCTAGCCTCTGCTTGAGTAGAGGCTTGAGGACCACAGCAACAGTTCCCCTCATTGAGCATTTCCTAGAGCGAGCAACTGCTTGCTTTGAGCACTTCCTACCTCCTCAGACTCCATTTCTCAGGGCCACAGAGAAGTAAATGGACTCCCCATGTGGTCAGGGCCAGCCCGTCCAAACCAACAGAGGTCAGCTTACTTTGTCCAGTCTGCGGCCACAGAACGTATCTAGCCACAGATCTTCAAGACTGCAAATGTGCTCCCACTTTGAGAGATCGCATCTGGCTGGCAGTGGGTTCCCAGTGTCCCCTCTGTACATGAGAAAAGAATCTCCTCAGGCACCCAACCTGTATTGCATTAGTTTCTCAGTTCCTTTCACACGTTCCCCCCCAACCCCGCACTGGTGACTTCTGCAAGAGTAAGGGCAAGCCACCATGCTTCTTCAAGAGGAAGCAGGAAAGAATAGTGTAAAGGAGGGGGCTAGGGTAAGGCCTAGCTAGACCCACGTGGCTCCTCTCCAGTAGTGGCCACATGTGGCGATAACACAGCAAAAGGTTGGGTCAAGACAGAAGTAAAAGAAGGTGCGTGCAAAAGCTTTGTCTTCATAAGGAAATGCCAAGGGTTTCCATGTAAGCACATGGCATCAGGGACTACAAGCGCCTCCATAGCCTCCAGCCGTGCCCTCTCCTGCCACTCAGAGGGCAGACGCATGCCTTGGTGAAGCTAGATAACATCTGAACCAATGGGAAGTGGAGGTAGGTCTTCTGAGCAAATGGAGTCAGTGTGGAAAAAAAAATACGCCGAAGGAGCTGTTCTGTCCCATTCATGGGAGATGCCTGTGAATCTTGGGCTTCCTGGGGAGGTGACACCCTGAGTCTGTGGGCCCTCTGCACAGAGACCACAGAGATTAACCACAGCTAATTTTATCCTGGAGTGGGAATGAAAATATCCACTCCCCAACACAGCTTCTTTGAGAAGGCACAAAAGAGCAACAACTGACAGGGACTCCTAACAGTTGCCCAGATCAGTAGAAATGCTGGCATCTCTGTGGGGCATCCCTGTGGGACCTGAGCCACGCAGGGGTGTGGCCAAATGCCTGGTGAACGGAGAGCCTCAGTTCAAACTCAAGCCTGTGAGTTCCGCATCAACTCAACCTCAATACCACAAACCCCAACCACCCTGGGATGCATGCAGCCCTTGGCTGAATCACACATTTCACAAGCTGTTTCCTCTGCAGGAAAGACCCTTTCTGTGGTCTTCTTTTACCAAATTCCCATTGATCCTTCAGGCACTTTCCTCCTGTTCACAGCCGAACAATCCGGTTGAAGACTAATCTGACAGCCCACATGCTCTGATGGATGGATGGATGGATGGATGGATGGATGGATGGATGGATGGATGGATGGATGGATGGATGGATGATAGATAGATAGATAGATAGACAGACAGACAGACAGATAGATAGATAGATAGATGATAGATAGATAGATAGATAGATAGATGATAGATAGATATGTATATAGAAAATCCTATCTATCCTTGCAGTTTTTTTATTAACTTTATGTTTATGAGAAGCAGTTTGAGTAATTATTAATCATTAATAACTTAACTTCCCTCTAATATTTACATATGAAAAAAACTGGAGCATACAGCCAAATTGGAAAAAGCCTGTGATCAGTGACCACTGTATTCCCCAAATACTTCAGAGTGCATATTAAACAATTCAACACTTTAAACCTTCCTGTAAGAAGGCTGGAGACGTGGCTCAGTAGTTAAGAGCTCGATTCTCATCACCCACATGACAGCTCACACTATTGTCGTTAACTCCAGTCCCAAGACATTCAAAGACATCTCTGGCCTCTGTTCAGGCACATTAGAAAAATAAATATAAAATTTCAAAAATCTGTAAGACCCACACTGAGGAGGCTGAGGCATGAGGATTGTCATGAATTTGAGACCTACAGGGGCTACATAAATTTCAGGTTAGCCTGGGCTACAGTGTGAGGTCCTGTCTCAAAAATAAACTTAAAAAGATCCTGTCTCGAAAAACAAAAAACAAAAAAAAAAAGAAAATTAAAATTCTCCTGATGCCAGGTGGTGGTGGCACAAGGCTTTAATTCCAGCACTTGGGAGGTAGAGGCAGGCAGATCTCTAAATTCAAGTCAGCCTGGTCTATAGAGCAAGTTCAAGGACAGCCAGAGCTACACAGAGAAACCCTGTTTCAAAATAAACTGGAAAAGAAGAGGAGGAGAGGAAGATTTGTGAATTCACAGAGGAATGAGAGTATTATGATTTTTTTAAAAAAATCCTTTCTAAATGAGGCATGCTGATACAAGACTGTAATCCCAGTACTCTGACTACTGAAGCAGGAAGATGGAGAACCAAAGACCAGCCTGGGTTACATAGTGAGAGTCTATCTTTTTTTTTTTTAAAAGTTACCTTCCTAAAAAATGAAAATTTAAAAGATTATTGCATAAAGCCAAGAGAATTGTTGTAAATGTGTTCAGTCAGTAACGTTAACGCCAGAGCTTGCAAAGACCCCAGCAGACCCCCATTCACGACTTAACATCAGCAGCAGGTTCTATGCACTAGGGGTGACTTCTGTGTTCTTCTTATTGTGGTAACACGTGTGTATAATTTACCACTTTAACTCTCTTGAGCATAATTCCACGGCATTAAGTACCTTCACATGGCTAGGTAACCACCCCACCTCAGCCACAACCTTCCCATCAGCCCGCCCTCAAACCCTTGTCATCTGAAAGCACCCTCCACACGTCCCTCTCTGGCACAGCTGTAACCACGGATTTTCCTCCGGGGATTGCCGGTTCTAGAGAGAACCGGGTTGTAGTTATTCTCTTGCACCAGAAGCCTTCCTTCCAAGGTCCGTCCGGTTGCGGCACACACCAGGATTTCCTTTCGAAAGCTGGGTGCTGCCCCTACCAAATCTTACGCATTCATTCATCACTCATCCCTTTTCGACCAGTGTGAACAGCGGTGCTGCATTTGAGCACAGGCACACAGATGTCTGCTTAGTTATTTCCACTTTTCAGATAAGGAATCCACGGTTCTAAAAGGCCGGCGTCAACTCCTAGTGACTCAGGTCCTGTAGAGCTGAGTTCAGTCCAGGAAGGAGGTGCTGGAGGGACAGGGACACTTGCTGGGGAGCCGTTTTGTTTGTCATTTAAATGTTCAGCTGGGGTGCACAGGTAGATATATACTTGTTGGTGAGTAGCCAGGAGCCTCTAGCCAACTCTAGCCTCTTAGACCTCTCGGGGTGCCGCTATAACTCAGCGGGCCAAGAGGTGACATCTGACCCTTAGGATCCTATATCTAACCACAGAATCTATTCTCATTGGTCAGAGACCAATGCCATGCTAACTTTGACAATCTGATTAGCACCTTCGTGGAAGCAGGAACGAGCTAAATGACTAGAGAGCCTTGAAGCCCTGGGAATTAGGAAGAAACAGGCCAAGATTATTGCTAAAATAGAAGATTTAATTCAAGGACTAGAAGAAGAGCTTAATAAGCAGAGCAAGAGAAAGGCCATTAGGGCTGTCCCACATGGAAGTTTCAAGTGCCTTGCGGGGTTGGGGGGTGAGTGAGAGTTGGGAGGTGGGGTTCAGGGACCATTAACTCGCCTGAAGCTGAAAAAGGTGGCCCCAGGCCAGGCAGGGAAAGAGCTATTCACCATCGATTCTGCAATCTGAGGGACGTCCCTCAGTCTTCTCACCCAAAGGAAACAAGAAAAGCCAGGAAAGACCAACTGGGGCTACCTCAGATGTCTAAGACTAACTGAGAAGAGGCAGTGGGCAAAGTCAGGGCCCCAAATGCTATCTCCTGAGGAGAAATCCCCTCCCCGATGGTTATCTTTCTTAGAGGTAGGAGCAGGCAGTAGCGCAGGGCAAGCCCAAGTACAGAGCCTGATTGTGGTAAATGTGGGGGCTGGGGCTGCAGGAGGGGAGTCCTCCGGGACCTCACAGAATTCTGTGGCCACACTGAGCCCATCACTGGTCCCAGCCTTGTTCTTTATGCCCATCTCACTGGTGACCATCAGGGCAAAGTTTCTACTTCCTCCTTTGTCCCCTCTGCTGAGGCTGAAGTCTCACACCGAAGACACACAGTTTGGTCTCAGGCCCTGATTCTGTTAGTCCTGGAAAGTTCTCTCTGCCCACATTCATTTCTCCTGCTTCTGGTAACAACTGCTGGGCTGCTTTTTGGGGAAACACACACATTCATCCTTCCTTCCTCCCTCTCTTCCTCCCTCCCTCCCTCTGTTGTATCATATAGAATGTATTACTGTAACCATTTTAAGGTATGCAATTCAGTAGGCAGTACTTTTCACTGTTCCCCTACTCCATGCCTTCTTTTTTTTTTAATATTTATTTATTTATTATGTATACAATATTCTGTCTGTGTGTATGCCCACAGGCCAGAAGAGGGCACCAGACCCTGTTACAGATGGTTGTGAGCCACCATGTGGTTGCTGGGAATTGAACTCAGGACCTTTGGAAGAGCAGGCAATGCTCTTAACCTCTGAGCCATCTCTCCAGCCCTCCATGCCTTCTTAAGAAGCCTAACTTTTTGTTTCTTTGGGTTTTGTTTCTTTTTGGCTGACCCCAGCTCCTCACTGTGGGACTATGAAGGAAGCTGTCCCTGTTACAACCTCCTGTGCCCCTAACCAGAGTGAGTGATTGGCTTATGTCAGACACAGCATCAATCCAGGGATACCACTCAGGGGAAAGCCCTTGTCTCTGCTTCACATGTCACACTGGTGGGGATTAACCTGGAAGCTGAGGTGGCCTTTGTCTCTGTCTCCAGAACAAGCCCAGTAACAGCAAAGCCAAGCCAGATGAGGACAGAGGATTCTTGGTGGCATTTTTTATTTTTTATTTTTTAAGATCTGCATCCAGACATGCCGAAGTAACTGCCTTTAGACTTTTTAGGTATGTGACAGAGCAAATCCTCTTGTTGGGATGAACCCGTTTTTAGGTGGGTTTCGTCCGTCATCCGCAGTTTAAATAATCCTATCTAGGGCTGATCCAGTATGTACCTCACTGGGACAGTCTTGGCCTAGCATGTGCAAATACCTGGGTTTGATCCCTCAAGCTCCCGAAAGTAGAAACAAATAAATAAATAATAAAACCATCTTATCTCTAGATCCTTGAGACCAGGTTTGCAGTTGCACACAGCATTATGAGGTCGAAGCTTCATGGTCATCTTTATTTCTTCTTCGCCTCTCTAAGCTTTCAGAACCACTGGCTAACTTATCACGTTGCACACATCACCTTTGCTCAGCTATGAGGCTGAAAAGAACGGTTTGGAGGGAAGGGAATAATAAATCCCACCAAGGGCAAGAGACACATCCATAGGTTAGTGAAGTCGTAGCTGAAATGACTCCTGAGCAGAAGTCAGTGGCCCTTGTGTTACAGTCAAGTAGGTCCCAGGGAAGATGATCAAAGCTCTCCTGACATAAGTGGTTATCACATGGATGGAGCATGGCCCAAGCTACCAGTTACCCACAGAAGAGTCTGGCCTCCACTCCGTGGTGGGATCTACACTACCAGGAAGCAGCTTGGGGTCTGCACTGGGTCTTTTTTTCAAGTCTGGAAGACCAGGGACAGACGGGCCAGTGTCCGTGTCCCTCAGGACAAAGACAAAGGGAGCCAGCTCTGTTTGGGATGCCCCTGTAGCCCTTGGATAGCGGCTTAAGAACTAGAGGGTAGTGGGTTCCAGGACAGCCAGGTGGAGTCTGTGTGAGCGTCCACAAAGCTCCCTTGGGGGACCCATCAAATGAAGGCACCTTCTCAGTGAGGCTGTTTGGTTTTGTTTTTAACCTAAAGGCAGGTGTTGAGGTTTTTTTCCTGGGCCCATGAATCTCTACCCCTCTAGGAACTCTGAGCCTGACATATACAGCCTATGGGGGAGCCCCAGGCTAGAAAGGCCCCAAACACCTGCAGCCATGTGAAGTTTGTGCCTCAAGGTCAGTAGCAAAAAGGGACCCTGGAAAGCCTGTTCTAATCCTATCACAGTGGGGCACGTGTTCATCTCCGTAGAGCAAGCAACGTGGAGCCAGCTCTGAGGGCAATGCTTCTTCCTGCCCAGCTCCTGGGTGTTTATGGGTACATGGGTGTGTGTCTGTGCCCGGAGAGGACAAGAGGGCTACAGCAGAATACTGGACAGGAGTCATGAGCCTGGCTCCGATGCTGTAGATATGGAGATCAGAGTAACATCCTAGTAGATTTTATCCCGGACAAAGACTCTAGGAGAAGCGCTTTCACTGTCTGTTGGCTGAACACACAGCTGAGCGTGGAAGATCCGGATAAATCCTTATGACTGCCTGTGTAATAGTGGGTCTCAATTTATGTCTACGTACCGGCAAGAAAGACAACGCAAACACCCGCATGGTGAGTGTTCGCTGCCTCGTCTCTTTATGTCCGGTCACTCAGACCAAGCAAGGAGTATTAACCATTGTGCAGATGAGAAAACGGAGGCTCCAGTACGTTCAGTGACCTCTTCACATTCGCTCTGCTCAGGCAGGAATCGAACCACAGCTGGTTCTAAAGCCCTAGGTGCTTCTCCCACATCACACCCCCTTTCTCAGCTCTAAGAGATCCTGAGGGAGGGACTTCCACCTACACCAGAGGTGTAGCCCCCAAATCCAGCCCAGAGGCGGGGTATCTGGATACCGCAAACCCAACTCACAATGAGCCTGAGTATGCACGCGCTGGGGGAGGGGGCTGCCTGTCCTCCCACCACCCAATCCTTTCCCAGCTCGCCCACCTCGAGAAGCCTGGCGGTGCCCGGCGGTGAGCCCACGCACGAAATACTCACGGCTCCCGCAGGCCCAGGCGGCTCCGTGGGGCGCATCGTCTCCAGGGCCCCAGCCTCCTGGACAGCAGTTGCCGCTGCCGCGCTGCCTACTCGCTCTGGGGCATCAGATTATTTTAGCACTTGCGGAAGGAACCGACGGAAACTGAAGTCACATGGAGAGCTCGCTGCTCAGCGACTCAGCACTCAGCAAGCGTCTTAGAAGGAACTGCGACCGCGGGGGGCGCAGGAGGGGGATGGGACAAGGACGTGGGCCCCTGGAAGACCTGCAGAGTTGTCACCACGCAGGTGCAGTCTGCGAAGACGTTAGGATCGCTAAGCTCCCACCCCGATGGGTGAGCCTGGGAGCTGGGAGTCCTGGCTTGTGGTCGGTTATCCCAGGAACTCTCCACGCTTCTATCCAAGGATCAAGTTGGGACAGAATTTGGTGAAGGGCAATCCAAGTTTGTTTAATTGGAAAAGGGGACCAGTCCACCATTTAGAAGGGTTGTCCACCTATTAATCTTTGCTTTTATCTACTCTGCCAGTCTTTATCGATCGTTTTTATGGGCACCATGCTTTTTAAAAAAAGAAGGTAAATGAATAAATGGAAAAGAAAGTTGGGCATGGTGTTCCACACCTGTAATCCCAACCCTGGAGAGTCTGAGGCAGGAGGATCAGAGTGTAAGATTGTCCTGTCATAAATAGCAAGTTTGGGGCTTCCCTAGGCTTCATGAGACCCTGCCACAAACAAGCAAGAAGAACAGAGGAAGACAAGGAAAGGAAAAGTTTGGTTTGTTTCTAATGGAGCTTGCATTGTAGACTGTCAGCACCATCAATTTCTTGGCTCTACTGAGTACTGAGTTATTTGATTTGCTGTGTAAAATGTTCTCTGCCAATGGTGGTCATGTGCACAGGGCTTGCATAGATCCAAACCAAATCTGGGCAGAGATGGAGAAGCAAACATGAGCTCCCATCCCCAACCATTCTCAAAGGAAAAATTAGGTTCTCCAGGGGAGTGTCAGTGGTATACAAACCACACTTAAGGGCGGGTCCCAGACCTAGCAGTAGCAAAGTCCAGTCTTGTTCATCTC
Source organism: Microtus ochrogaster (assembly GCF_000317375.1). Classification (NCBI taxonomy): domain Eukaryota; kingdom Metazoa; phylum Chordata; class Mammalia; order Rodentia; family Cricetidae; genus Microtus; species Microtus ochrogaster. The sequence goes on from NC_022010.1 coordinate 41,371,106, forward strand.
CTGGTCAGACTCTGTCCTGTCTGGTTTAAGGATCACTGGTGTCTGAGTCCTAATTTTCTCATTCACTTCTTTCTCTTCCTCTTTCTTTCTCTCTCTTTGATTTTTTTCGAGACAGGGTTTCTCTGTAACATAGCCTTGGCTGTCCTGAAACTTGCTTTGTAGACCAGGCTAGCCTTGAACTCACAGAGATCCACCTGCCTCTGCCTCCCAAGTGCTGGGATTAAAGGCGTGCGCCACCGCTGCTGAGCTACTTTTCTTTCTCTTAAGACAGGGTTTCATTTTAGTCTCGGTTGCCTGGAAGTTCCTCAGACACACTCCATTCTCCCTCTGCTGAGACCTCCTTGGCGGGAATGATCCCCTGCCTTTCCCAGCCCTTTCCGTCCTCAAGGCATGGATGGGGCTCCCCATTCTCCAGGAAGCTTTTCCCACCTCAGAGGCCTCCTCCTCTGCATGCCTTGTGTACAAGTCCCCCGACTTCATGACAGGGCTTGTGCCTTGATTTCTCTTTTTGAAATTACATCTTGTTTCTCAATTACACTGTCAACTTTTAAGGACAGCAACCATGTGCTATTCAAAAAACCATACTGCCCAGTGTGCATAAAGAGGTTCAGTAAACATTTATTCAAAGAAGAAAGGGGGAAGGAAAGAAGAGAGAGAAATAGGCACTAAATGAATCTATCTTTTCTGTGATTCCCCGGTCACTGACTTCTGAGAGTTGTGTTGGAGTCTTGGTTGTTTAGATGATTGTGGCCCCCATGGGCTCTGACTTTTGGATACTTGGTGTTGTGCTGCAGTCTCCTTTGAGACTGAAATATTAAGGAAGCTCCTTAAACCAGAAAGTAAACAACTCAAAACAACTTCAGGAAATCCCTAAAACTGACCAGATTCACTAGGCCCCTCCCTTCCAGAGTAAGCGATAAAAACTCCTAAGGGTCACTCCCAGAGAAGCCAAGCTGCAAAGAAGGCTCTCAGACTAGGCCCACTGCCTGAGAGAAGCAGAACCCAGCTGAGCTTCCTGGAATAGCTTTAGACCAACTGAGGCACCTGGAAAGGACCCTCTCCAACCTGCTGAGATGCCTGCAGGCTGTGCAGTGTGCTCCTGGCCCCCAGCTTTTGTGAGCTGCTATCTGTGCTAAGGCAGTCTTTGGTCATGCAGCTGTCTTGGAGTCATTTCTGTCCCTGTAAGTAAGCCCTCACCTGTATTCTGTAAACAGTTTATAGTAGTTTGAGTGGAAATGACACCTATAGGCTCATATATTTGAGTGCTTAATCACCAGGATGTGGAATTGAGAAGGATTAAAAGGGTTAGGAGTCGAGGCCTTGTTGGAGTAGGTGTGGTCTTATTGAAAGAAGCGTTATTGGGGGTGGGCTTTGAGGTTTCAAAAACCTACAACAGGCTAGGCCAGGCGCAGAGTCTCTCTGCCTGCCTGCCTACCTTCAAATCAGGATGAGGTTCTCACCTACCTCTCCAGCTTACCAGACTTCCTGTTGTGACGATAATGGACCACCCTCTAAAATTATAAGCAATCCCCCAATTAAATGCTTTCTTTTGTAAGAGTTACCTTGGTCATAGTGTCTCTTTCACAGCAATAGAAGAGCAACTAAGGCGTAACCTGAACACAACTCATGGTTCACCAACTTTTGGGCTTTGATGGTATCCATACTCTGGTTTGTCGCGGCTCCCTCTCTGGAGTGATTAGATGTGTGTGTTATGTCTCCCCAGGAAGAGTCTTGCATTATACTTGGTCCCCAGTTGGTGGTTGTTTGTGAAGGTTTAGGAGGCATGGCTTTGCTGGAGGAAGTATGTTACTTAGGTGCAGGCTTTGAGGCTTCCACCATCTCAAGCCCTCCTCTGAGGTGTTTCTGCCCTCATGGCTTTGCTCTGCCATCATAGACTCTAACCCTCTGAAACCATACCCCCCGATTAAATGCCGCCTTGGCCGTGGTGTTTCGTCACAGCAGTTGAAAAATAACAAAACAAGTACCCTTTTTTTGTTTTGTTCTTTTTGTTTTGTTTCTGTTTCTGGTTTTGGTTTTTGTTTGTTTTGTTTTATTTTTTGTTTGTTTTGTTTTGTGTTTGTTTTTCCAGACCATGTTTCTCTCTGTGTAGCCCTGGCTGTCCTGGAACTCACTCTATAGTAGTCCAGGCTGACCTCAAACTCAGAGATCTGCCTATCTTTGTCTCCATAGTGTTGGAATTAAAGGCATGTGCCACCACTGCCCATCTTTTTTTCCTTCATGTATGTATTTATTTATTTATTTATTTGGATTTTCGAGACAGGTTGTCTCCGTAGCTTTTGGTTCCTGTCCTGGAACTAGCTCTTGTAGACCAGGCTGGCCTCGAACTCACAGAGATCCACCTGCCTCTGCCTCCTGAGTGCTGGGATTAAAGGCATGTGACACCACTGCCCGGCATTTATTTATTTTTTTAAATACTTATCTTGAAATTCACTCTATAGACCAGGCTGGCCTCAAACTCAATAAGATCCACCTGCTTCTATCTCTCAAATGCTGGGATTAAAAGTATATGCCGCTTTTAATCTATTTCTATTTGTTTTTTTTAAATATAGAATACTATATATACATATATACATATATATATATATATATATACATACACATATACATATTATTCTGCCAGCATGTATGATTACATGCCAGAAGAGGACACTAAATTTCATTACAGATGGTTGTGAGTCACCATGTGGTTGCTGGGTATTGAACTCAAGACCTCTGGAATAGTAGCCAGTACTCTTAACCTCTGAGCCATCTCTCCAGCTCTTACTCCTATTTCTTAAACTAAGCTTCCTAATAGCTTGTCACTTGTGGGCCCCTCAGGGTCAGGAGGTGCCTATAGTGGAGACTAAAATGCCACAGACATCTGGATAGGAGCAGGTAGGACAAAGGGGGCCAGCTTCTTCCTCCTGCAGAGGGGTCCATGGTAAAGAGCAGTCAGCATGTACACCCAGCCATGGAGTGGCAAGAACTAGGCCTGGAAGGTCTCCTCGGCCCAGAGATTGTCTGTTTGCTTCACCTCAGGTGTTTCCATCTGCCTTGGGTTCTCATCCCCTCACCACAGACAGGGCGACCTTCCTATCCTGGCCTTTCAGCTTGGCATCTGGCCTGGCCATGACATGCCTGGTGCATGCTCTACTTCTCCGGCCCCCGCACATGACAGGGAGGGGATTTCCTTTGAGGCCTTAACTGGGAATCGTCCTCCTGTCCCACGTCAGCTGGCTGCTGCAGGAGACTCTTCGCTAGTTTCATTTCCCTCATGAGGAATGAAGTTTTTTAAGAACCAAAAATCCAAACCACCGCCCACATTGGTACTTTATGGTGCCAACCCTGGGAAAGCTGGAGGTTAGTGTAAAGACCCCTGAGCTTTAAAGGGTGAGGGCTCCTCTTGGTGCTGGTCTTCCTCAGTCACTAACTGCAGCATGCCACCTCTTCCTGTTTAAGGACACACCGACAGTATCAACAAACAACCAGACATCGCATGTTGTACAAAGATAACAAGATGTGCTTGGAAGTCCCCTCTGAAGGCCAAAGCTTGGTGGGAAAGGGGGCAGCAAGGTGGAGCCTCACAGCTGACCACCATGATGGACAGGAATTGGGTGCTGGGGGCTTTGAGGGAGAGAGAAGGCATAACGGTGGAAGACTGCAAGCTAGCCCTTCTGGAATATCTGAGCTGGATCCTATGAGCTGGGCCTTGTGCGGGTCAGACTGACAAGATGAGGAAAACTTCAAATAAGGCCAAGGCCAAAAGGAGCAAAATATGGGAAAGAAGAGGCCTCTCTGTGCCTGTGTTCAATGGTGAAGTGGAATTGTCATCATCTGCTAAGGTTCCACACATCCCTGGAGACCCCGAGCTCTGAAATGCTGGAGCTATAATTTGGTCATGTTTATATGCTTCCTTAGCCTAAGCACCTTGTAGGGGCTGTGCAAATGTTTCCTCGCCAAATGAAAGTTCCCGTCATTTCCTCCCTCCACAGTGTTTGGAGAGGTTGAGGACTTGGGAAGTCATTCATTGGTAACTCAAGAGCACTTTTCCGTTTTGAAATATCTTTTACTTTTGTTTATTTTATGTGTATGAGTGTTTTGCCTGCATGTAGCACTGGCTGTCCTGGAACTCACTCTGCAGACCAGGCTGGACTTGAACTCACAGAGATCCACCTGCTTCTGCTTTCCAAGTGCTAGGATTAAAGGCGTGTGCCACCACCGCCCAGCTAAAATAAACATTTTTAAAGAATTCTGCCTTGCAGCTTTCACCTTTTTTTCTTCCTAGGTTTAGAATGTTCTTAGGCCCCTGTGCGCTGTGGAACAATCTTTGTACACTGTAAATACGCCTAACTCTCATTGGTTAAGAGCTGACTGGCAGGAAGAGATTGGGTTGGAGAGCCACACTCGGAGGACTCTGGGAAGAAGAAGGGTGGAGTCTCAGGAGTCACCAACCAGACAAAGAGGAAGCAGGATGTGTACAAAATGAGGTAACAAAATGAGCCACAGGGAAGCAAGTGAAGGAAGAGAAATGGGTTGGTTTACAATGTAAGAGCTAGTTAGTAATAAGCCTAAGCAATCAGCCAAGCATTTATAATTAATAATAAGTCTCTCTGTGGCTAGTTGGGAACTGGCTGGAGGGACAGAAAAGTCAGCCTACACCTGTGACCATACACCCAAACAGCTCACATCTTCAGTGCCTCTTGGGTGTGACATCTCCAAAGAGGGAATCTCTGATCACCCCCTTAAGTACCAACCCTCTGTCACTGTCTTTCCCCCAACCTTGCCTTTCCTTCATGATACCTTTCCTTATGTCACTGCACAATACTTTATTATATATAATTGCTGACTCATTATATTTTGCTAATTAATGTCTCTCAGTCACCTACTAGATGCTGTGCCGCTAAGGAAAACAGCACCTGTAAACTGTCCTGCTCTACCCCAAGGCTGACGACAGAGCAGCCCGGCTTGGACCAGGTGCTCGTGAGTTCCTGTGGTCGGGGATGAGTGAAGAGATGATCATACACGGAAGTTTCCAGAGAGTGATGGAGTGATGGAGTCAGAGCCAAGCTACAGTTACACATGTTGTTCAACTCCTAAAGTGGCGTGTTCGGGTGAAAACAGGGAAGGACGATTGCTCTTTAGAGGACCTGAGTTTGGTTCCCAGCATCCATATCAGGAGGCTCAAAACTGCCTTTAACTCCAGCTCCAGATCTGGTGCCCTCTTCTGGCCTCAGCAGCAAATATACTCACATAACTCATGTACGTACACACACACACACACACACACACACACACACACTTACTTAGAAATAATAAAACAAATTTTTTGTTTTGTTTTCTGAGACAGGGTTTCTCTGTGTATCTTTGGCTGTCCTGGAACTCACTCTGTAGACCAGGCTGACCTTAAACTCACAGAGATTTGTCTGCCTCTGCTTCCTGAGTTCTGGGATTAAAGGTGTGCACCACCACATCTAGCTTAGTAAAAACAAATCTTTAAAAGTGAGATATTATTACATAAATATATTAAATATCATATATAAATTAAGCCACCATGCACTCATTTCCCTGGCAAAACAGATCAGTGCAAGATGAGCAGAAATGGGACCTAGTGTCCAAAAAAAAAGGTTTAGTTTTGACAAAGTGAAAACTCATCTGCATATGGAGCTGTAATAGAAGAAACCTGAAAGTCCTGTTGAGCATCGAAAAAGACACACCCAGAAAAACACAGGTGCAGGCTGGGGCAACAGCTCGGCTGCTAGAGATGCACATGGCCAAGCCGACAACCTGAGTTCCACCCCAGAATCCATGTGATGGAGACCCAACTCCAGCGAGTTTACCTCGACTGTCATCTGAGCGCCCCGCTCATTCGCTCATTCACACTGAACAAAGGGAGGTGGTGACAGATTGGTGTCCTGTGGGGTCCCTCAGTCTGGACTGGTTTATGGCAGCAATAGGAACCCAGACCAACTAGGTTTTTAATAATATTGACTATGGTTTTTTTTTTAATTAGAAGTTTTGGGGGACTGGAGAGATGACTTGGTGGTTAAGAACATTTACTGCTCTCGCAGATTCCGTTAGTTCAGCTCCCAGCGCCCTCATGGCAGCTCACAACTGTTCATAACTCCAGTTTCAGGGAATTTGACACCTCCTTCTGACCTCCATGGGCACCAGGCCCACGTGTGGTACACACACATATATATCCATGCAGACAGAACCTTCATACACATGAAAAGTAAAATTGTAAAAATGATCTTCTGAGCCTGGCAGCGGTGGGCACATGCCTTTAATCCCAGCACTTGGGAGGCAGAGCCAGGTAGATCTTTGAGTTTGCGGCCAGTCTGTTCTACAGCCAAGACTACACAGAGAAACTGTCTCGAAACCCAGTGATATTTTTGTCAGCAAGTGATAATTCCCAATCTCTGGGCAATTAGACAAAGTGAACAAAAACCTTTCTGCCCCTTCAGGCTATGAAACCCGAACAACCCTTTGGTTTTCAGAGCTTGAAGAGCTCAGAATCCAACCCGACATGGTGACCCAGAGAGGAGAATACTCACTGGGGCCAAGGGAACAAAAAGGAAGGTGAATTCCTAGAACAGGGAGGGATGCGGGCCTGGGGGTGGGGGTGGTGGGTCAGCTGTAGCTTCCGGAGTTGTGAGGAAATGCACATGCACGGGCTAAGAGGAAGTTCTTGGCAGCCCAGAAGAGCCCTGGCAGTGGGGCACGGTGCCACTGCCACAGAGCCCCCCATCTCAAGTTCACGGTCCAACCCGCTCTCACCAGAAGCCATACACTCCTGGACAGGACCCCACAGAAGAGCCCCCGCGGAGCTGCCTGAGGAGGGAAAGCCTGGCACTGCTTCCTGGTGATGATGGCCCAGGGCAGCGCAGTGGGCAGGCTTTTCCTGCTCAAGTGTGGTTTACTGTGGAGTGCTAGCAGATTCTCCCTCACCCGGGGGAGGTGGAGGCAGAGGCCCAGAGAGAGCACTTTGCCCTGTGGTGAACCAGGGGTGATTGACTAAGGCCCCTTTCAGCTGAAGTGCAGGGTGAATGGAAGGAACTGAGACTTCTGAGGGGTGCAAGGCATGCTGGGAAATGTGGGTTTTAATTGGCAGTTGGGCAGTTTAGCCACAAGCGGGGAGCAGGGTGGGGTCGGTAGAGAAGAGAGGCCACTGAGGCGGAAACGGGGAAGCTTTTTTTTTTCTCTCACACCAACAAACCAGAGGAAGATGAACCCCAGAAACATTTACCAGCTTAGCTCTGAGCTCAGAAGCAAAATTCAAACCCCTCAACCACTTTTCCTCTCCACACTTCACACAGTGTTTATAAAAGCACGCTGATCAGAGATACGGCTCCCACTGCCGTCCTGAAGACGGGTGCTCAGATGCCACGGCCTGCTCCCCCAGCCTCCCCACTCCACCCCACCCCTGTCCTCCAGGTCCACTCTCCTTCGCAAGCTCTCCTGTTGCTCTCCTGGCCAAGTCTTTTCCGTCAGTCCTTCCCATTGCTTCCTTGAGGATTCCACAAATGCCCCCCCCCCTTTAGTGACCGTTTCCACTCTACTTGCATAAAATGTCCCCGAATTCTCCCAGAACTCAGATTTCTGACAATTACAGTTGCCTAAATTCTAGCAGAGAATTCTCAGAACAAGATGCCTTGTGTTTGGGAGAAGCCGAGTCTTGCTAAAGCGGTGGTTTTCAACCTATGGGTCGCGACCCCTTTGCGAGTCACATGACTCACAGGAGTCGCATATCAGATATCTTGCATATCAGATATTTATATAACGATTCATAACAGCAGCAAATTACAGTTATGAAGTGGCAACGGAACAATTTTATGGTTCCACGGCATGGGGAGCTGTGTTAAAGGGTCATAGCATTAGGAAGGCTGAGAATCACTGCCCTAGAGCTATTAATGTCTATTTAGAATTGTGTGGACAAGGATCAGTAGCAGAGGAAAAGGACACGCAGAAATGTGGTGATGTCATCTTCTATCTGCTTTTAACAGATTTTGTTATTTTTAATTGTGTACAGAAGGGATTATGTGCATTCGATTGCAGCGCCTACAGAAGCTGGAAAGCATTGGGTCCCAGCTTCCAGGAGGTTGTGAGCTGTTGGACACGGGTACTGGGATCAGGGCTGGCCTTCTAGAAGAACAGGACAGACTCTTTAACCAACAAGCAGTCTCCGCAGCCCATCAGCCTGCTTTCTCATTCTTTTTTTTTTATTAATTATTTATTAAAGATTTCTGCCTCCTCCCCACCACCACCTCCCATTTCCCTCCCCCTCTTTCTCGTTCTTGATAGCATCATGCCCCAAAGTCACTTCTCCCCAAGGGCCTTTGCATCATGATGAACTTCAAGAGATACTCCTCAAAAGACAGTTCCTTAGAAAAGACAAACAAAAAACTGGAAGACATCAACAAATCCCTGAAAGAAAACCAAGAAAAAGCAGCCAAACATAGGAAAGAAACTATTCAAGACTTGAAAACTGAGATAGAGACAATAAAGAAAACACAAGCCAAGGGAATTATAGAAACAGAAATCATGAGAAACTGATCAGGAACCACAAATGCAAGCATAAACAGCAGAATACAAGAGATGGAAGAGAGAATCTAAAAACAAAAACCATTTCCTCTAGATACAGCAGTATCACCCATGTAGGAGTTCCTAGACTGGAGGTCTAGCTCGGTGATGGAGTAATTGCCTACCATGTGCACCAGAACCATGTTTCAGTGTCCATAGAACAATGGGAGGGAGGGAGGGAGGGCGGGGAAGAGAGCAATCATGGGCAAAGGCCTGAACACACATTTTCTCAGAGATCTACCAATGGCCGATATACATGGAAAAGATGTTCACGTCCACCAGAAAAACACAAATCAAGCCACGTCTTGATATCCACTGAGGTGGGTAGAATGGAAAACTCACAATATCGACAAGACGTGGAGAGATCGGGTCCTGACAAGCTGCTGGTGGGAATGTGTGAAGGCACAGAAGCTTTGGGAAACAACCTAAGACTTACCAGTGCTTGCCGGTTCTGTTCCTGGGTGACCAAAATATATGCATGTTCACTGCGACATTTATGAAAATGGAAGCAAGTGGCCACCGCTGATCAGTGATGGAACATGGGACGGTCAAAGGACTGACTCCAAGGCGTCAGCATCCCTGGGAGCTCTGCTTCCTTATATAAAATGGTGCTGCAGTGGGCAGCATGGTAGAAGGAAAGAACTGACTCACACAAGCTGCCCTCTGACCTCTGTACATCCAGCATGGCAAGCAGCCCCACACAACTCACATATACAACAAATAAACGTGATTTTAAATTTTTAAATGGTGTTATATTTGCAAATAACCTATGAACATTCTCTCATCTACTTGGGTTTTTTAAATTACATTTATTATTTATGTGTGCACACACATGTATTTGTGCATGTTTGTAGGTTGGAAGACAACTTGCAAAGTCAGTTATCTCCTACTGTTTGGGTCCTAGGGATCAAACTCAGGTTATCAGGCTTGGTAGCAAACACCTTTACCCACTGAGCCAACTCACCAACCCCTCCCATGCACTTTAAATCATTTCCCTAATACTTCTACCATACCTAACATACTGTGAGTGTTTAAATGGTTGTTATACATATATTGCTTATGGATATGGTAGGAAAGAATCTAACCTTCCTCAGTAGATATTTAGTTTGTATTTTATTTATTTTTAGGTTAGTATGCAACATGACAGGTTTCATAATGTCATTGTCATACACATGTACCATAATACTTTGTCAGGCATGATTTCTTTCCTGTTTTGTTTTGGCCTCACACTTGCTGTGCAGCTGGGCATGACCTTGAAGCTCTAGTTCTCTCACCTGCACCTCCCACGTGCCAGGATGAGTGGCATGTGCCCATGCTAGTGAGGACGCGGGGAAAGAGGAACATTCACACAGCTGGTCGGAGTGTCAACTGGTGCAGCCACCATGGAAGTCAGTGTAGAGGTTCCTCAAAAAAGCTAAAAATAGAACTACCAGCCTTCCCACTCCCCAGATGTGCCACTTCTGGATATACACCCGAAGGAATCTGAGCCTGCACACCCCAGAGATACTCCTGCTGCTGGTAACATTAGCCAACATCTGGAACCAGCTCGAGGCTCATCAACAGATGAGAAGAATCTTTAAGTGACATACACACAATGGAAGTCTGTTGAGCAATAAAGAAAGAAATTATAACGTTTACAAGAAATGGATGGAAGGGAAGATCATTATGTTAAGCGAAATAATTTCAACTCAGAAAGACAACTATCACATATTCACTCATGTATGGACTCTTGATTTAAGTGTGTGTGTGTGTGTCCGTGTGTGTATTGTGTGCATGTGTAGCGTAAAAACATAAAAGGAACCATGGGGGATGAAATCTAAAGGAGGGGTGAGGACAAGAAAGTGTGATAGAAAAAGTGACGTGAAAGCAGAAGGGACATTGGGGAGGAGGACAGAGACTTGCAGGAGGGGGGTGAATAAGAGCAAAGTGCAATTACACATACACACATGTTATAGTGACACCCATTACTTTGTATACTATCTAAAATTTTTAATTAGTTTTTTTGGCTGTGTGTTTGTGCTTTTATTTTATTTGTGTGTGTGTATGTATGTGTGCATGTGTGTGTGTGTGTGAGTGAGAGAGAGAGAGAGAGAGAGAGAGAGAGAGAGAGAGAGAGAGAGAGGAAGGTAGTATGTATGTCATAGTGTGAGTGTCGAGGTCAGAGGACTAATATGTGACGTCTGTTCTCTCCTTCCAAGTTTACATGGGTTCCAGGGATCAAACTCAGGTCATCAGGATTGTGCAGTCACTGTTTTGGCCCATCTCCTTGGCTTTGTAAGTGTTTGTAAAAATAATAAAAATAATATTTTCTATCCATGAGTGTTTGAATCTGTGGATGTGGACTCATTAAACACACAGGGCCAATTGTATGTCCATTTAATGGAATAACAGCTTACCGTGAGGGTTGGCGAGGTGGCTCAGTGGGTGAGAATGCTTGCTGTGCGGGCATGAGGTATCCCTGGCACCCAGGTAAAAGCTGGGCACTATGAAGCACAGCTGAAATCCCAGTGCTAGGAGGGTGGATACAGAAGGTACCTGGCTCACTGGCCAACCTGGCTGAACTGGTGAACTCCAGGTTCAATGAGAGACCATTTGGTTATCTCAAAATCTAAAGTGGAGAGCCTCTGAGGAAGACACTAACCATCAACTCCCGAGCTCTACACACATGTATGTACGCCATGCACACAAACACACAGAAGGCGGTGCCATACCGGTACACATTGCAAACGGACAAATTTAAACCCTTAGGTTTAGTGAAAGGAGGCAATGACAAAAGATTGCTTATTTCTGATTCCATTTTGTGTGTGAAAAGTCCAGACTAAGTAACAGAAACAGAAATCATCTCGATTTAGCTAGATTTAGATCACGGGGTCTCCTCGTGGGTTGGTGGAAATGCTCTCAGTACTGATGGTTTCACCACGCGGTGATTATGCTGAGAAGAACGTTACCTCAGACATCTTAAATCTGACTTCTGTTATAAGTGAGTTACGGTTCATTAAAACATTAAAAGAAAAACACCAAAAAAAATAACTAAGCAGGAATCAAGAAAAGAATCTCCACCCACCCCGTCTTGATTAAAAAACATGTAAAAAAATTTTGTCTAAAAATTATTTACTTATTTTTATTTCATATGCATTTGTGTTTTGCCTGCATATGTGTCTGTGTAAAAGTGTCAGGGCCCCTGAAACTGGAATTGCAGACATTTGTTAGCGGCCATGTGGGTGCTGGGAGTTGAACCCAGGTTTTTTGAAAGAGTATTTAGTGACCTTAACACTAAACAATCTTTCCAGCCCCTGTCCAAAGATTTTTTTAATCTTAATAAAAAGTTAACAGTTGATACTTTCCAGTTATTAAGACAATCTATTTTTTAAACTTTAAAAATGTTTTAATTATGTATGTGCACTTGAGTGTGAATGTGTGTGCTAATCTCATCATCCTTTGCCTTTCATTTGACTTTTTTATTTGACTTTTAAAGCTTTTTTAAGGCATAAATATGATCTCAAAATCTGTAAGATTATTATGCATATGTAAACGCTCTGCCCTATTATTAGTGGTCATATAGAGTGTTATTTCTAGAAATAAGCTTCATCTACCTTCCTGTATGGGTTTTTGGGTTTGAGTCTGAAGCAGGTAAGTAGGAGCTAAGTTTGTATACCCTGGATGTATTTAACAGAGTGTGGTCCTTTAACCTCTCAGAGATCTGCTGCATAGGACATTGAAAATGTTTAAGTTTTCTGCAGTGAACCATGACATTCTTAGGAGTGATGTTAGAGGTCTCCAAGATGATGATGGGACCCTGTAACGACAACTCCTCCTGGACTTTAGTAAGGCCTCTACGCTGACAAACACCTCCCAAAGATCAGCTCTGGACTACAAACTGCTCAGGACAACTTCAAGGCAGTTAGCTAAGATGCCCCCCCCCCCATAGACTACTCCAGGCAAGAGTTGAGATAAACCCTGCACTTTCTCTTCACACAGAGACTGGACAACAAATGACACAGTTAGCTCTCCCAGGACTTAACCACTAGCCTTATTTTCTCAGGATCCCCTAAAGATGTCCTTGCCACCAGAAAACAGGAAGTGATTTTAAGAACACAATGTCCACATTCTCACAAGGTAGCATGGGTGTTTTTGGTCATTTGGTGGGTTATGGATGTCTGTCATCATTTAGGGGAGGTAGTTGCAAGTTGTTATTGGTTATGGCCAGGGAGGAAACCAAAAGTAGGTTAGATTTAGGAATTTCTTCTTTTCTTTCTTTTTCTTTCCTCTGTCTTTCATATAAAAAAAGGGTTAAAAGGGTAGATTATTGAATCTACTTTTAAACTAAAAAGCAACTACTAGTCTCAAATATTTTAAATTGGTATGGATTTTTGTATATTAACACAAATTAAGGTAATTTGTGTTACATCATACTGTAAGGTATTGTACCTTTGCAACTCATTTAAAAATGTAACATTCTAGTTCCTGAAAACTAACATTACAGACTGTTTAGGATAATTAGATAACAATTAAACTTGTAGTAAGGGTTTGGATGTAGACAGAAATAAGTTTTATTTAACCTCATGTATTTGTGGTTTTCAAATGTTTCAAAGTTATACAGAATATGCCAAAGATATTTGATGGAGGAAGGTCATTGGTTAATTAAATAAAAAAGCTGCTTGCCCTGATAGGTTAAAACATAGGTGGGAGGAGTAAACAGAACAGAATGCTGGGAGGAAGAGGAAGTGAGCTCAGAGACGCCATCCTCCCCTCTCCCAGGCAGACACACGCGATGAAGCTCCATCCCAGGATGGACGTAGGCTAGAATCTTCCCGGTAAGACAGATGCTCAGAGATTATTAGAGATGGGTTGATCAGGATATCAGAATTAGCCAGTAAGGGCTAGAGCTAAAGGGCCAAGCAGTGTTTAAATGAATACAATTTGTGTGTTGTTATTTCGGGGCATAAGCTAGCAGGCGGCCAGGGTGCTGGGGACGCAGCCCCGCCGCTCCTATTACTACAGATATTTTAATAACATAAGGCTTTTTATAACAGTGGGACATGTCTACTCCTGGCAGCACCAATCTACTTAGGAAAAATAAAAGGATGATGAGCCTCAAAGAATCTCCATATGGAATTTGCTTTCTCTGTGGCAAAGTTAGTCACTGGCAAGAAACTGCCCTTGCCAGGCAGTGATGACACACACCTTTAATGCTAGCTCTTGGGAGGCAGAAACAAGTGGATCTCTGTGAGTTCAAGGCCAGCCTGATCTACAGAGAAAGCTCCAGGACAGGCTCCAAAGATACACAGAGATACCCTGTCTCAAAGAAGAGAAAAAAAAAGAAAGAAACTGCCTTCGAATTGCTGCTGACAGTATGCTATACAACTTGGACAAGCAGGACACAAAGAAGTTGACTGCTGAACTTTGCCAAGACAAGGTAGGACAGTCCTTCAAAATTCCTGCTTCAGACCAGGCTGGCCTCGAACACACAGAGATCTGCCTGTCTCTGCCTCCCGATGCTGGGATTAAAGGTGTGTGCTACCACTGTCCAGCAAAACCTTTCTTTTTTATTTGGACAAAAACAGGGAAATGTTGTGTTAATCAAATGAAATCAACTTGGGTCAGGAGGCAGAGTCAGTGACTAATTGACAGAAGTCTTAGAGTCAGAGGGAGTTCAGAAGACAATAGAGAGACACATATGCAGGAGTAGGGGGGACTTTGAGTATGGTGGGCCTTTACGGTTTGGGGCAGTGGACTGATGTGATCTTTTCTGAGGTAACAGCAAAGGAGGAAGGTCAGCTAGTTGCTCCTCAACCTCTCTGAGCTAGAGGGTTTTACCCCAGCCTCTAACTGCCAAGCCTTCGTTGATGAAATCATAAGATATAAATTCAGAGTGTATAAAAATAACACCCTGGTAGTTACCAAATGTTTTTAAGTTGGTATTTGGCTTTTTTTTTTTTTGTCAGTTTGATACAAGCTGGTCATCTGGAAAAAGGAAACCTCACATGAGAAATGCATCCTTCAGCTTGGCCTGTAGGCAAGTCTGTGCGGCATATTTTTTCTTAATTAAGGATTCATGTGGGAGGGCTAGTCCACTTTGAGCAGTGCCACCCCTGGACAGGTGGTACCGGGGTTATACTACAAAGCAGGCTGGGAAAACCATGAGGGCAAGCCAGTCAGCAGTGTTCGTCCATTATTCTCCCTCAGTTCCTGCCTCCAGATTTCAACCTTGAGTTCCTGCCCTGACTTCCTTTCACGGTGCTATAAAAAGAAACCTTCTTCCCAAAGTTGCCTTTGGTCAGGGTGTTTATCACAGCCCTAGAAAGTAAACTGAAGCAGCCTCTTAAAGTAAAAATATTTACAGCCATTGGACTCTCCCTTTTTCATGTTTACATGTTTGCATGCTTACATTTGTATGTTTATGTGTTTGTGTGTTTACATGTTTGCACATTTTTAAATACTATGTTTTGAATATTTTGATGCTGTAGATTTATTTAAAATGCAGCCATCTTAGTCCTGTGTTGGAGACAGTTGTTAAGGAGATCATTAATATTTCAATTTCATTATTTTACATTAATAAAGTAAATATTTTCATATGTTGAATATGAGTATAGAATGGAATAGATAATAAATATTTATAAAGAAGTATAATTTGATTATATAAATTGATTGCACGTTGTTATAGATAAGAAAAGTCCAGAAAATTACTTTTTTTTTTATTTGTTTGGTTTTCAAGACAAGGTTTCTCTGTGTAGTCCTGGATGTCCTGGAACTCACTCTGTGGACCAGGCCTCGAATTCACAAAGATCCACCTGCCTTTGTGTCCCTGATGCTAGATGTTCTTCATTAAGAAGAAAGAGACACTTATCCCTTTGGGAAGAAGCTATTCCCTTCTCCCTTTGAGAAGAGAGGGCTATGTTCCTAGAGTTGGGTCTATAATAGTCACTATTTGCTGGGATTTTGAAGTCTGACAGCACCCAGGCTCCTCTATGCTTCAGGGAAGCATTTCCTTTCACAGTCTTAAGAAACAGAGCCATGCCCCTAGAAAATTAGAGAAATAAAATGTGGTTGTATAATCCAGGCTCTGTCCCCGACTGTGAGCCATGCCAAACCCACAGGTCTGGAGCTCACGGTGTGAGTATGCCGTCAGAGGTGGCAGAGACCTCTGATGCAGTCAGAGGCAGTGTTCAGCAGCCACGGTGACGAGGGCTTCCAACCAGCTGCTCCGTGGGTGTGATGACTAGGTTGTGCTCAGAGCTGCCTCTTCCTGAAGCTGCCTGTTTCCTCATCTGGATCCCTAGCCTTCGCACCCGTGTCTACCATGGTCCTTCCAATAAACTCTGTTCCTGCTGTTGTTGCCGGATCATCTTCTACTGCTTGGGATTAGGAGCCCTGACTCGTAGGGAACAACTAACTTCAGATCCAAAGATGGTTGGTTCTGAAGAGAGGTGGGAAAGATCATTAAGGAAAGATCATTGGGATCTGGAAGTCAAAGTAAACTTCCTCCTCAAGTCACCAGGAGGTAGTGGTAGCTACTGGTCTCCCAGGAGCAAACTCCTATTGCCCGTGGCTCTGCTGGTGCCCTGGGACCGCCGGGAAAACCAGGGCTGTAGTCCAGTTAGTTTACCCGTGGCTCTGAGGGTGCCCTGGGAACCCCGGGGAAACCAGGCTGTAGTCTAATTAGCAAACATTGAAAATGGCAGTCAGCTTGCTCCAGAGGAAACCAAGTCGCTTGAGAGGATGGGAGTGTCCCCCTCCAAGAGAGTCTCTTCTGCTGTGCTGAGGTGTTTCCTGGGGGATACTGTTAGGGCAAGTAAGACCTGGAAACACCTAGAAGTTCAGCGTTACTCCAGACTGAATAATAGAGGAAGAACTGACATATTCAAAGCATGCCCAACATGTAAGCAGAAACTTCAGTAGACAATCAAAGCATTTACAAGGGATGTAGTCTCAGCGCAGACTCAAAAAATAATAATGAACAGAATCAACTCGTAATGGATTATGAGATAGGCGCATTTGTAGTCTGGGTTACAATTACCATTGAAGCCATTCTGAAATCACAATTCTGTATCACTGTAACTCTGAGCACGATCATTGGAGTTATTAATAAGAAAACAGTATTGAGTTTATGATCATTTGCAGATTCAATTTGATAACAGTAAATTTCAGACTACTTTAGTAATTTTTTTTTTACCTAAATGCATAAATTACATGGAGCATTTGCAGATAATTCACGGAAACTTTGTTTGGGGGACCGGCAGGTTGCATAGACTGGATGGCTCCCTGCAGGACCGCCTGGCTCTGCCCCTATGTATGTCGCTCTGTGCTTCAGTCCACATTTATAAGGCATTTGACAGTAGAACATACTTCACAGCACTGTTGAGAAAATGAAATGTTGTCTGTCAAACCTCATAACTCAGTGGCCATTAGCTGTTTGTATCGTGACGACTGGGGCTTTGGTTGCCTGGCCTGAAGTTCAGCGTACTCTTGAGTTGCAACAGAAACAGAAGCTCACATGTGCACATGAGTGCACGCACACGCGCACACACACAAACATAATTTAAAAAATACAGACACACACACAAAAAAAAAATACAGACACTGATGGATAGTAGAGGCACATGCGTTTAATCCCAGCACTCAGGAGGCAAAGGCAGGTGGATCTCTGAATTCTAGGCTAGCCTGGTCTACAGGGTGAGTTTCAGGACAGCCAGGACACAACACACAAAGAAACAACCTGTCTCCAAAAACCAAAACCAAAAAACAAAGAAACCCAATGGAGTGGCATTGCACAAACACCTCCGTTTGTGGAGGAAAATACTCCACCTTTTAGAGGAGGAGCCACAGCACAGGCCATTTTCTTTGGAACTCACCACTAATTTAGTCCCCAGAGGCCTGCACAGTATGGGGGCCTCCCATGGGGGGGGAGCTCAGTGTGAACTGTCAGGATGAAGACTTCCGGAGGGCAACTGAGGAACTCACGTGAGAAGCAGAGCGGAGCCCGGGTCACAAGGATTGAAAGCCAAGGGCGCCGAGGAATGATGATATTTGCCCTTGGGAGGCAGAGGGACAATTCTGCACTGAAGCTGGGCCACAGTTGTCTGAGCCCGAAACTGGAGCAGTGCAGGCCGTCTGCCCACCACCACTGCGGAGCATCTGTTTGCCGCTCAAGGCTGCCGGAGCCTTCCTCTCTAGTAGAGAAACTGGCTGGCAGATGAGCGGGCATGGCTGCCGGGTGCTTACAGAGCAAGTATGTTGATTTTTTTTTTTTTGAGTTATTATTTAAAAGTTAATTATAAGCAGTTTCTAAACAAAAAAAAAACTTTGACACTTTGTAAAAGACAAGAAATGTTGGGTCAAAATGAAGCTTAATAAAAGGGAGGAGGAAGAGAAGAAGGACGAAGAAGGGAGAAGAAGGAGAAGGATGATGAGGAAAAAAGAAAGCCAAAGATGGGAGGAGAAATACCAGAAAGGAGGTATCAGAGATTCCGGGAGGATTAATAGAGACCCCAGAACCAGAACATGAACCACAAACCCCTCCACCTCCCATGGCAAAAGTAGCCAAAGCAGAGAGGTGCCTACTGCTGGCCTTGACACATTCAAGCTGCTGCGAGTCTACTGTGGAGGCCACCAGGGCTGTGCTCACAGATAAGCACTAGGGAGACCAGGGATGTCCACATGCAGGGCTGGCTCTTCAAAGGCAGGGATGTAAACTTTCTTCCCAGAAGTCTGGGAGCCGATGTAGTCAGTCACCTGGTGGCCTGTGCTGTCTGGAGGGCCAGGCCACACCTGGCTTCCTCCTTAGACCTTTGAGCACTTTCTCAGCCATCGGAACCCATCTGCTCGGAAGGTGCCACGTGGGCTTTGAAAAGACTTTCAATCTAATGCCATGTTCAGCTTCATTGTACACATGTGGCTGAGCTAATTAAAATCCTTTTCCAAACCATGCTGTACTAATACAGGACTACTAAAGTAAACTGCCTGGGGTCACCCTCTGGAAGGCTGAACCAACACCAGCTTTTGAGTTGTGTTGAACCTTCTTGCCTCGTGAGGATGACACTCTACCGTACCTGGTGTCTGCAGGGAACCCCCTTTCCCCCGCTGCCCATGGACTATCCAGACTGTAACTCAGCACAGGAGCCTGTGTTTGGCCTCTGGAATCAGAGCTCCACCATTTGCCATGGATGAACTAGAGCAAGGTGCTTGGCTTCCCGGTGCCCACGCATCCTGTGGGAAAGGATTAATGCTGACAGGGGAAGTATTAAGGGGAACTGCCGCTCTGTACCTAATTTTGGCCAGAAGGAGGAATTGGGTGGCAGAGTGGAAATGCCAGGGAGCCTTGGGAGAAGGCAGAAAGTGTGTGACAGATGCCCTTGTTAGCTTTGACAGAGGAGGCAGAGAAGACCGAGGGTTCAAGCCATCTTTGGCTATATGGTGTGCCCGAACTGCGATATGAGACTCTGTCTCAGAAAACAGAAACATTTAAATTAGGAGACAGAAGACTTAGGAGTTAGGAGCACTTTCTGTTCTTGCAGAGAACCTGGGTTCAGTTCCCAGCACCCACATGGTAGCTCACAACCATCTGTAACTTCAGGAAATCATCGCTCTTTTCTGTGTCTGCAGGCACCTGCATGCAGGGGATCCACATATGTAGACTTTGGCACACAAGGACACACATAAAATAAATAAATCTTTTTAAAAATTAAAAGGATAGACTACAGCTTGAGAAAACACCACATTGGGAGAAAGCTGAAGCTTTTCCGAACTTTGCGGGGTGGGGGTGGAGGCAGGTGCCAGACCACTAGGGACCCAACCCAGGGCCTTGTACAGTCTAAGCAGGGGCCCACCACTGAGCTTACCCCAATCCCTGTGACAGCTAAAGAAGATTCCCCCGACCTGTGAGTGTTCAAGTGCAGTCTCCAAAGGGGAGGGCGGAAGAAGCCTCCCCGCTCAGCCATTTCTCTGACTGTGGGGGAAAGTGAAGCCAAGTTGGACAAGGGAGAGCAACCACAGAGGAAGGGGAGGGGAGGGAGCAAACTAGGTCCTCTGGGAAAGTGAAAGTCACACAGGAAAGAGGCCTGCGAGGGGCTTTGTAAGGCAAGGAAGGGACCTGCTGCTTGTGGTTGGTGCTGTCCTCTTGGTGCCGACAGAAAGCAGAACTCCCCAAGACAGGTGTTTTGCTTCCATTCTCTCTGTCAAAGGGAAGGAACGTTTTGAGGACTGAGTCTCCCAGAGGAAGACCCAACCCACGTTTGAAAAAGAGGCTGTAACACTGTAACTCTGTGGGGCCACTGTGTGGAGTCCAGAGTTCTGACCAAGAAAATCACTGTTGGGGGGGAGGGGCAGGGGTACGTGGTCCTCAGACATTGTCGAAGGAGCAGACAGGGGCCTGGAGGCAGACACTGTAATTTTCAAAACTGGAGGAAACTCAATTCCAGGAACCATAAGTCTTGTGTTTATGCAGCCCAGACCTAAATGGAAAATTAATAAAGCTCATATCACTCCTCCCGGTCAGTGGAGGGGACTGGACATTTCGATTCCTGTTGCTCTGTCCTCAAGGAAGGTCTTGATCCCTCTCCATCTTGGAGACAGAGCCTTGTTGTGTAGCCCAGGCTACCTTTGAGCTCAACCAACATCTTACAGCTCCTACCTCCCAAGTACTGTGAGGACAGGCCCAATACCCCAGTACCTTAGACATTTCAGATGAATTATGCCAGCATTAATTATTTATATCAGAACTGTATTTCCTGGAACAAACTTCCTTCTAAGAAATTTAATCTCTCATTGTCTTTCCATAACACTTGAGATCTTTCTTTCTTTCTTTCTTTCTTTCTTTCTTTCTTTCTCTTTCTTTCTTTCACAGGGTCTCACTATGTAGACCTGGGCTAGCCTAGAACTTACTATGAAGCTAGATGGGGCTAGCTCCAGCTCACCCCCAGGTGCTGGGGTTAAAGGCCAGCCATCCACCTCTGACCATTATTTACATCTTCACTCATCTTTTTGTTTTTAGTCCAGTGAAATCTTTTTCATCGGAAACAATTGTTCCTCACTGACATGGTGGCTCACAGCCACACATACAGTTCCAAGAGTCTGAGGCCCTCTTCTGACCTCCTGGGGCACCAGGCACCCATGTGACACACATACATACATGCAGGCAAAACACCCATACAAATAAGATAAATATAGCTCAAATTAAGCTTTTTTAGTCTCTAAACTGGGCGTGGTGATGGTCTACAACTTCTATTTCAGTGTTGAGGAGGTAAAGCAGAAGGCAGGAACTCAAAATCAGCTGGGGCACCATAGCGAGTTCAAAGCCAGCCTGAGCTATATAATGAAGTCTTGTCTTAAAAAGCCAAGGGCCAGAGATGGAGCTTGTCTAGCATTGCAAAGGCCTGGGATTCACCCTTGAGCACCACTAAAAAAAAAAAACCAGTGCATGTCCAGATTCAAGGTGTGGTCTCCCGACTAAGAGTCTCTCCTGTGGTCAGGTGTGAATGTTATCCATCTGATGAAGGCTGCTCAGGCCCCACGCGTGTCAGGTGTGAACGTTATCCATCTATCTGAAGAGGCCTGCTCAGGCCCCATGTGTGTCAGGTGTGAACGTTATCCATCTGACGAGGCCTGCTCAGGCCCCATGTGTATCAGGTGCAAACTTTATCCATCTGATGAAGGCTGCTCAGGGACCCATGTCCCACATGTCTCCATCACTTTGTTCTCCTCAGACACTACTAGGCTAAGATCTAACGTAACATACTATTTTCAAAGGCAAGAAACTTTTCAAAACTATCTTACCCTGTCTTGGCAGGATATGACAGTCCTATTTTATCCATTTACACAGCCCACATGGGAGACAGCCCACATGGGAGACAGCTCACACGGGAGACATACCACACAGGAGACATCCCACACAGGAGACAGCCACACGGGAGACATCCCACACGGGAGACAGCCACACAGGAGACATCCCACACGGGAGACAGCTCACACGGGAAACAGATATCCCACACAGAAGACAGACATCGTACACGGAAGACATCCTACACAAAAGAGCCCTTATATGCTAGCTCACACTGACTTTGGACAAAACAATAGCAGAGACGATTTTGAGGACAGCTGTAGACAGTTGAGTATAGACAAAGCATCAGTGATAGAAAATTGTTAATCTTAATTACTTACACTTTTATGTTCGTGGTGATATGACAACCTGATGCTTTACACGCGTATACTGGAATATTTAACAGTGGGTTGGTTGTCGCCACGCCTTTACATGGACTTAGAGTTTCAACAGAAAGCAAGAAGATGAACACAGCGCTGTGGCACGTGCGGGTTTTTCCCAGCACGCTGGAGCCTGGGGCAGAAGGATCTGATTGGGTGATCTGAGTTCCAGCCCACCTGGGCTACACCCTCGATTCTGGGTAGGCCTGAGCCACACCAGGTGCCGATCACAAGCACACAGGCATCAAGGTGAGAGTGGACTCGTTTGTCCCATAGGATGCC
Source organism: Microtus ochrogaster (assembly GCF_000317375.1). Lineage (NCBI taxonomy): Eukaryota > Metazoa > Chordata > Mammalia > Rodentia > Cricetidae > Microtus > Microtus ochrogaster. The sequence goes on from NC_022010.1 coordinate 41,393,162, forward strand.
TGGCTCACGTGAACTCACACGGGAAAGCGGCAGGGCAGTTAGGGTGCTGCCAAGGTTAAACTCCCACTCAGGCCCTGAGGAGGAAGGCCCGTCACTGCTTTGTTCCTATTTCCTTCCTGCTTAGCCCCCTTCCTGACTCCCTTTTGGGTTTGTAAGTTTCTGAAAAACTCCTGCCTTCCAGGGGTGTCCCCAGGGGTGAGCTAGAAACAAAGGTCCCCAGGGCCATCCTGTGGGGCAGAGGGGTCCACCCGTAGTGCTAGAGGCAGACTGAAGGGCAGCAGAAAGTCAAGTGTCGTTGATCTTCTGGGGAAGTGGCAAAATCCCGCCTCTGGGAATGTCAGCTGCAGTGAAAAGTATGGTCAGGAGGGAACTGGAGCTAGGAGTAGGCCGTGGACCCCTAAAGGACTTCTCAGCCCCAGGTGCCAGCCCCCAGGCAACGAGAGTGGACCAGAGGTGACAGAAAATGGTGGAGACGCAGAAAGGAAGAGGGCCACTGACCCAGCTGGGCCCAGGGTTAATTCTGTGCTTTCTGGTTTCCCTGAGGGACCCTGGCTTCTTGGCAGGTTTCCTTCAGTGTTTGATTTCACTTGATAAGGATGTGGGGGTGGGGGAGGAAGCCCCCACCAGGCACCACAGGGAACAGCAATGGCCCTGTTACAGAAGCAGGTGCTCCGAGTTAAAGCTTCCTCTCCCAGCCCACGCGGACAGCAGGGAGATTTAACAGGAGAGAAATTACAAGCCTAATTAAAGCAAGGGTTGTTTTGAACTCTGCAAATGCTGCCTGTAAATCGGACAGGACAAAGAACCCTGGCCAGCATATTTCCGAGTTCCAGAGAGGAAAGAACAATGCAGTCAGGTCAACAAATGGGACCCTAGGGCCACTTGGTGCCGGACAGGATATAAAGATGAATAGCCTTTTTTCTTACCCTCAGAACACTCCCAGCCATCAATTGCATCAGAAAGCTAAACATCAAATAATAAAGAACAGCTCACGAAAACGTGCTTCGTCCTGCATTGGCAGAGACAACGTGGAATTTACCTGGAAAGTGCAAGCAGACAGACTCTATCCCATGTCCATCTTATCCACCATGGGTGTTTTAGATGCAGCCTCAGAAATGGTCTAAAGCCTGTGTCCCTTTGGTCCAGTCAATCCAGATCCAGGTTTAAAAGTAGGTCTCCCTATTAGTCTGCGTGGCACCAATAAAACAAAGAGCTGGAAGCAGATAAATCCCTACAAACAATCCTACCCTGTCTGCCCTGTCTTGTCTTTTAGACTCCCCACAACAAGCAAGGATGCAATTTTTCCTAACATCTTATTTCATGGCTTAGTTCAATGTAGCTGGGAAACAAGAGCCAGGGTGCTCTTAAAGAGACCTGGGGTAGAGGAGTATTTTAAAGATCCAGAGAGAGGGCTCCGTGCTTATGAGCACTTGCTGGGAAATCCTAAGGGTAGGAGTTCAGCCCTTAGGACCCACGTAACACACCTGCTGACTATCTCCCAAATGCCTGTGGCTCTAGCTTCTAGGGTCCAACACACTCTCTGGCTTTTGTACCTCACATACATGGAGGGACTCTGGCTGGTCCAAGCATGGCAAACATGGCTAAGGCAGGCCTTGCCCTTCTCCCTCATTCCCTCTTCCTTCCTAAAAACCATTAGATTGCATTCCTAAAGCTAGCCACCAAGGGCTATCCTCGTATTTGGCCACTTCCGTCTCCTGAGGCTGACTATTCCGGTCCAGCTACCAGAGTATTGAAGTCCAGCCATCAAAAGCCCCCCTTTGACTGCTCTAATTAACGTGCCCAGTTAAAATGAAACACCTCATCATATAAAGCGTCATTTTCCAGCTAGGCAGCAGTGACACATGCCTTTAATCCCAGCACTCGGGAGGCAGAGGCAGGTATATCTCTGTGAGTTTGAGATCAGCCTGGTCTACAAGAGCTAGTTCCAGGACAGGCTCCAAAACTACAGAGAAACCCTGTCTCAGGGGGAAAAAATGCCATTTTCCTATGGTCCATGTCTACGTCTGTCTCCCTTCTATCCAAAGGTAGTTTTTTATCATTGCCTGTCCCCACCCCCACCCCTTGTTCCCTTCTCTTCTCTCTCATCCTCCATCTCCTGTCCCTGCCCTCTGTCCCTCTGGGACAAATCAAATAAATCTCCTTTGTGCTGAGAACTTGGTATTGGGGTGTCCTGGTCTGATACCATCCCCTTTCAATATGTATGTATTCATGAAGACACACACAATATGTGACCCTTTTAGAAAATGCTTTGAGGCCCTCCATTATACAGGACACCTTTTCCCATCATTGCCTTCCTCTAGCATGTCAATCAGGTGGTTGTGGAATGTGTCATTACCACCTAGTCACAGACCAGACAGTGGAGCTTCAGAAAGGGCAAGCGACCTGCCTGAAGTCCAGCGGGTAAAATCGGGAGTGTGACTGGTGACTTAGGCAGCAAGAAACAATGCTCTCCACGCTGCCTCCGCTGTGCCATCGTGGTGGAGAGGTTATTTAGGGTGTGCCAGTGGGTTTTGGAGAAAGACAGAGGGCTTGGGCACAGATTGTCTGGGAATCTTCTCAGAACTCTTCATTATCACTGTATTTTGATCCCTAGACATGTCCCGTTCCCACCTTCCCTGTGGCAGCCACATGTGTGCAAAGGTGCAGGCCTGATTGCAGGCAGAGCCCATGCCCTGCCCTGGCAACAGAAGAGCCAGCAAATGAGGAAGGAGCACAGACATGAGAAACTGAGAGCCCTTGCCTTCCTGGTGATCGTAATCTTGGAGGTGAATGCGTTGGGTCAGGACAATCAGTCTTCTAGTTCACTGTGTCCCTGAGTTCCACAGGGACTGGAAATTCACACGCAAAACCCACGGTCCTGACAGTGAGAGGAAAATGGGGGAAATGTCAGGAACGCAAGATGTCATGGTTAGTCTTGTCAACTTGACAGAACCTGCAATTCTTCTGGGAAATGGGCCTCTGGGCATGACTCTGGGGAACTGTCTTGATTGAGTTCCTGGAAGTGGGAGTCCTGCCCCCCGGGGGGCGTCATTCCCCAGGAAGGGAATCCTGGGCTGTATCTAGTGAAGAAAGAGAGCGGATCCTCAGCAAGTGCGCCACCCCTGTTTCTACCTCCTGACTGTGGATAGATGTGACCACTGCTCTCCGACTCTTGAGGGTTGGAAATCTGTGCTGTGAACCCCCCTCTCTCTGAAGTGGCTTTTGCCAGGTCATCTTATGGCAGGAGGAAAACTACTGGAGAAGGGAAGAGGAGCAGCCAGGAAGAAACTAGAACTTTTCCGGCTGAAGCAGATGATGATGTGTTAGGTAAAAACCAAAGAACAAAAAGCCGGGTCCTAAAAGGTTTGAGCCAGGCCTCCTCCTTCCAGCCTCCTCAGCTTTGCAGAAAACATGTGGGCAGGACCCGCCACAGGGTGTGGGCTTAACTAGGAAGTGGAGTTGAGGAACATTTGCCTCCAGCAAGCTCCCCGCTGCGGGTTAGCCCTGGCACCCCAACCTACCCCATCGCCAAATGTGTTGCTGCTGCCCCCTGCTGGATGAACCCTGTCGGACCCCCTTTGGGGGGGCTACCGCCTTCCACATCCAGGCAGGAACTGTGGGAGGCAGGCAGTAAAATAGTCTTTAAATATAGCCAGAGATCAACATAAATCTGTACTGACAAAGTCTAGAACCTCTGGCTAGTAGTCAAGATATAAACTTACGAAGGGGACAGCAAACGAGAATCGGGGCAGAGAGCCCCCTGAGGTGGAAGGCTTAAAGGCCTCAACTGCCTGCCTGCCTCTTGCCTTGGGTACGGTCCAAGGAAAATCCGCTCCTCAAATGCAGTGTTATGCTTCTCCAGGAAAGTTTGCAAAGACTACGTGGCTAAGAGAACGGCGTCCAGGTCCTTCAGCAATGCTTTCTTTTCTCCTATTCCAGAGACTCCAGACAGCCCCCACCTCCTGTGCTAGCCTTGCTTCCCACGCTCCCTCCTCTTGCAGGCTGTGCTCCTTAACAGAACTCTTTGCAGTGCCCAGCTCCTCTCTTCCCACTGTCGCTCTAGTGACTGCGTTCTCTCCCACACCCCAGCACGTGCACCTCGATTAACAGCATTATGTTTGTATGTATGTATGTAGTATGTATATGAAACAAAACTAAACAAAAATGAAAAAAAGAAAAATATATAGCAAGATATATACATTGAGACAGTTTCACTGTGTAGCTCTGGCTGTCCTGGAACTCACTCTAGACCAGACTGGCCTTGAACTCACAGAGATCCCCCTGCCTCTGCCTCCTGAGTGCGAGGATTAAAAAAGCACACACCCACTAATGCCTGGTCAGAACAGGTTAATTTTTGTTGTCTTGTTTGTTTTGGTTTTGGTGCATGTGTGTGTGTGTTCTTTGATTGGTTGGTTTGGTTTTTCGAGACAGGGTTTCTCTATGTAGCCATGGCTGTCCTGAAACTCACTCTGTAGACCAGGCTGGCCTCCAACTCACAGAGATTCCCCTGCTTCTGCTTCCCGAGTGCTGGATTTAAAGGTGTGCCCCTTCCACTTGGTTTGGTGTTTGTTTGTTTGTTTTATTGTCATGATGGTAATAATTTTTTTCCTGGCTAGTTTTTTTCTTTTTCTTTTTTTATGTATCATATCCTGATGGTCCTCTGTCAGATGTGGAATTGGTGAAAATCTTTTCCCATCTGTACATTGCCACTTGTGTCCTATTGACCGTATCCTTTGCTTTACTGAAGTTTTTCGATTTCATGAGGTCCCATTTATTAATTGTTGATCTTAGTGCCTGCACTCTGGTGTTCTGTTCGCTTTTGGCTAGTTTGAATAAGGGTTTGTCTATCATGTTGATTTTCTCCAGTTCTTTGTTTCATTGATTCTTTGTGTTGTTCTCTTTGTCTATCTTATTTATTTCATTCCTAGGTTTATTATTTCCTGCCAACTCCTCTTGGGTGTCTTTACTTATTTGTTCTAGAGCTTTCAGGTGAGCTAAGTTGCTACTATAAGATCTCTCAAGTTTTTTTATGAAGGCACTTAGTGCTTATGAACTTTCCTTTTTTGTTTGTTTGTTTGTTTGTTTGTTTGTTTTTTGAGACAGGGTTTCTCGCTGTAGCTTTGAAGCCTGTCCTGGAACTTACTCGGTAGACCAGGCCTCAAATTCACAGAGCTCCGCCTGCCTCTGCCTCCCAAGGGCCGGGATTAAAGACCTTCACCACTACTACTGGGCTTTTGGGGGGTTTTTTTGTTTGTTTTTGGAGGAACCACTTTCATTGTGTCCCATAAGTTTAAGAATGTTGAGCATTCATTTTCATTGAGTTCTAGGATGGCTGATTTTGGTTTTTGGAGATAGGATTTCTCTGTGTATGGCTGTCCTAAAACTTACTCTGTAGACCAGGCTGTCCTGGAACCTGGTGATCCATCTGCCTCTACCTCCTAAGTGCTGGGATTAAAGGCGTATGCCACCACCACCCAGCTTGGAGGTAAATATTTTTAAACCAATAATTTCTTTATTATATTTTGTGTGTTTTAAAGCTTGAACTATGTAGTCATAACTCAAATCCAAAAATAAAGTTGTTTTTGTTTGGTTTTAGGGTCTCAGATTTGCTACGTAGCCGATGATAACTAACCTTGAACTCCTGATATCCTGCCTCTACTTCCCCAGTGCTGGAACTACAGGTGTCCATCTCCATGCCCAGTTTTATGCAGTTCTGGGAGCAAACGCACGGCTTCCTGCATACCAGGCAAGCACCCTTGCAGCTGAGCCATATCTCCAGCCCTTATTGGTTTACCTTTCATCAGAAGCAGATGAGAAATCTTAGAAACATAATACACAGAATAATTTAAAATAATTAATGGACAGAATAAACTCCAGATTGAACATAATTGTGGATTAAAGCATGACAAGGTGTGTGTGTGTGGGGGGGGGCTGGAGAGATGACTCAGCAGTTAAGAGCACTCACTGGCTGCTCTTCCAGAGGACGCAGGTTCAAGTCCTAGCACCACATGGCAGTTCACATCTATTTGTTACTTCAAGATCTGACACCCTCACACAGACATACATGCAGGCAAAACACCAATGCACATAAAATAACAATAAATAAATTATTTTAAAAAGAACATGACAAAGGAACTGAGTGAGGTGTCACATACCTTTAACCCTATCATTCAAAAAGCAGAGGCAGCCGGAGCTCCCAGAACTCGGGGCTAACCTGGTCAACACAGGGAGTTCAAGGACAGAGAGAGCTACATAGAGACCTTTTCTCAAAAAATGACAAAAAAAAAAGTTAGTAAAGTTAGCCACCCTGAGCTACACAGCAAGGCCTAGATCCAAACTTGGCAAATTGGTGAGAGGGGGGATTGTCCGTCAAGGGAGGAACGCAGGACCTAGTCAGTAAATCCGGCTGGGTTAGGGTGGTGGTTTGGCCGAGGCTATCCCCCTACACCACCACGAGGCTCCTGTGTCATCAGTTGGTGCAGTTGGCTGGGAAGGTTAAGGAGCCTTCAGGGCTCGGATCCTGGCTGGAGGCCACAAGGGCTTTGAGAGTTTGTAGCAGTGGTGGTTTAAAGAGAACCCCGCCCCCACAGGCTCAGGTGTTTGAGTACTTGGTCCCCAGTGGGTGGCACTGTTTGTATTTGTATAGGGCTCAGGTGTGGCCTTACTGGAAGTACTTCTCTGGTGTTTGTGGTTCAAGATGTGAGCTCTTCTGCATCCAGTTCCTGACGCCACGCCTGCTGCGTGCTACCACAGTTCTTTACCGTGACAGTCTCTTCTCCCTCAGGAACAACTAAAACGGCACATAAACCCTTCCTTTTGTAAGGTGGCTTGGTCATAGTATTTTTTTTACAATAGAAAACAAAGTAGGCCAAGCGTGGTGGTGCACGCCTTTAATCCCAGCACTCCGGCAGCAGAGGCAGGTGGATCTCTGTGAATTCAGGGCCAGCCTGGTCTACAGAGTGAGTTCCAGGACAGCCAGGGCTACACAGAAAAACTCTGTTTCAAAAAACAAAA
>NC_022010.1:41400290-41422006 GCF_000317375.1 Microtus ochrogaster
AGAGGCAGGTGGATCTTTGTGAGTTCGCGGCCAACCTGGTCTACAGAAAGAGTTCCAGGACAGAATCCAAAGCTACACAGAAAAACCCTGTCTTGCTCTGGCTTCCTAATGACATGCCTTTCTCACCACTATGGACACTCACTCTGGGAACTGAAGCAAAAATGAACTCTTTCTCCTGTAAATTGCTTTGGGTCCTGGTGTTTCATCACAGCAACAAAAAGCAACTAAGAGAGGTAACAAATTAGAAACCAAAAAAAAAACCCAAAAAATTTAAACACTCTTTTTTCCCCTTTGTTTTACACATAGGACAAGAATCTGATGCACTTGGTGACCTGTGGGGTAAATGTGTCACAGTGCTGTCACAGTGCTGTCACACACACAGCTGAAAACACGCCCAGGGCTTTAAGGTTACTTCATACATATCCAGGGCCAGAGGTGTGATGCAGACATGTAAACCCGTGTCGGCTGGGTGATGTTTGGGGATGTCTCTTAGGCAACCCGGCGACGGGGCATGGGGAGGGCCGTGGGTAGCGGGAAGCAACTCATACCAGGCCGCAAAACTTCAATGTACATGACGCCCTCTGGATCACTGGTTGTTTCTCAGTTCAGAAAGATGGAAACTTTAGTCACAAAGCCAGATGGCCTCTGATCCCTTCAAACTCCTCTATAAATGTACCAAATAAGAGAACTGAGCTCCCTCTCCTGTACAGAGCAAGCAGCTTGGCTAACTGTGCCCAGCCCTTGTCTGGATCCTCTAGTGCCTGCGGTGCCTCTGGTGCCTCCGGTGCCTGCGGTGCCTCCGGTGTCTCTGGTGTCTCCGGTGTCTCCGGTGTCTCCGGTGCCTCCGGTGTCTCCGGTGTCTCCGGTGTCTCTGGTGTCTCCGGTGTCTCTGGTGCATGCCTGTACGGCTGCATTGTCTGTGCTAGTGGGGGAGGGGAACTGCTCCAAGGACTATGATGAGCAACCTTATTTTTATTATTTGTGTGTGTGTTTGTGTGTGTGTGTGTGAGAGAGAGAGAGTGTGTCAGTGAATGCCATGTGTATGTGGGTCCCCCTTGGATACCAGTAGAGGATACTGGATGCCCTGGAGCTGGAGTTATAGGTCAGTGTGAGCCAGCAGACTCAGAGGCTGGGAACTTAACTAGGGTGGGTCCTCTGTAACAGCAGCAAGTGTGTGTATCTGCTGAGCCATCTCTCCAGCCATCCCCCAGTTTTGTTTATAACAGTGGTTCTCAGCCTATGGGTCAAGACCTTTTTGGGGGTTCAAACAACCCTTTTACAGAGGTCTCCTAAGACCATCAGAAAACACAGATATTTACATTATGACTCATAATAGTAGCAAAATTACAATTATGAAGTAGCAACAAAAATAATTTTGTGGCTGGGGGTCACTGTAATATAAGAAACTCTATTAAAGGGTTGCAGCATTAGAAAGGTTGAGAACCACTGGTCTATAATAACAAAAACTTGAAACAACCTAAATGGTGATCAGGGGAGAAACAGATAGATGGTCGTGTATTAGTATGATGGGGGAAATGATTTAACTGCTCTATTTGTTCATGAAGAAGTCCCAAGGCTGTGTATGTTACAGAATGACAGCAGCAGCAGCATGACACATGCACACACACACAGTCATGTCACTTACTGATGGGGACATTAACTGATTTCGTTGTGAGGCTATTGTAAGGTGTGATGATACAAACCTCAGTGGGGTCACCGACTCCACACCATAGCTCTATGCTACAGCCCACTGCTCCTAAGCTACCAGCTTGTTCAGCTGCCACAGTAGGGCACTTACCACTGGAGCACAATGGTAGACATTCGTGTATCTAAACACAGTACAGTAAAATTCTAGTGAAGCGAGTGTCTCAACTGTCCAGTGATCGTCGGGGCCGACATTACATATGTGGTCATTTGGTGGCTCATGGCTTTGTACATGCATGGTGGTTTGGCACAAAACTTTCTGTGTGGAGTCATCCCTATGTGGAAAAAGCATAAACCAGACACAACAATGACAAGTGTCGCGCTCTGGGGAGAGGAGGGGGGACTGGAATTTCAAGCTCAGGGGTAGTGCAGGCTGCAGCTATATCAGCGATGCTTTGCTTCTGAGCTGCCCGTTCCCACACTGTTGGGGATTTAGAAGGGCCGGGAGAGCACTTGCCTGGCTCTTGTGTGCCCCTGGATTCAGTCCCAGCAACACACATGTTTAATTCCTTATTTGAATTGCGTGTGTGTGCGCGTGTGTGCATGTGTGTGCGTGCACATCTGTGCAGGTGCATGGGTGCCACAGCACATGCCTGGAGGTCAGAGGGCAGCTCTCATGAGTCACTGCTACTCCCCTGGGGATCCAGGGATGAATGGAGGTTACGAGGCCCGAATGCAAGTTCCTCTATCCATTCAGCCATCTTGCAAAGCCCCTATATACTTAAAAGAACAGTCAAAGACTTAAGCATCACACACACACACACACACACACACACACACACATCAAGCAAGTATTTGCAGTGTGTGTTGTGGGGAGGGGTCCCTGTGGAAACTAAGCCAGGAAGTGGCGAAAGAATGCCAAGGAGGCAACAAAATGGGTTGAAACTTGCCTAGAAGACAGAAAACAACCTGGTGGTATTTTGAACATTTGGGCTATAAACATCACCTGCAGTTAGAAAAATAAATGTCAGAGCTGGAGAGACGGAAGGCTCCGTACTTAAGAACACTGTTCTTCGGCTTTTCAACACCTCCAAACTATATTTAATCTCCCGGTTAGCATAGTCATTCTATTATAATGGGTAATGGTATAAGTATTTGATGACCAGATTTTCCTAGTCCTGGATGTTTTTAGCGTCAATTTGTTATACTAAAAGTGATGCTTTAAAAACTCCTAAAAAGTCAATTGTTTACATTAAGAGTTATAAAAGTATAAATTTGTTGAAAAAAAAAAGAACACTGTTCTTGCAGAGACCCCGGGTTTGATTCTGAGCTCACAACTGTTTCTGGGGGTTTTACTCCCTTATCTGAGCTCCTGGGAAACTAGGAAAGCACATAGTGCACAACATACATGCAGGCAAAACATCCACGCACATAATATACACACACATATAAATATGTAAAACACCTATATATATGTACATCTCTATATATACATCTCTATATATCTGTATATAGATACATATTTGGAAGCATGGGTGAGAAAAATTACTATAAGTTCAATATGTTAAGAAGAATAAAACTTCACTGAGTGAAACTGGTCATTTACTGTTAAGAAATTTCATTTCTGGGCTGGAGAGATGGCTCGGCAGAGGTCCTGAGTTCAATTCCCAGCAACCACATGGTTACTCACCACCACCTGTAATGAGATCTGGCGCCCTCTTCTGGCCTTCAGGCATGCAGACAGAACACTGTATACATAATAAATGCATATAAAAAAGAAATTACATTTCCAAATTTATTCTGCATGTTGGTACATGTTTAAATACCATTTATCCTTTGAGGTTTTGCTCAAATGACACCTCCTCCATTGGGTCACTTGGACTGAATCCCTGCCTCACTCCAACATCCCTGTCACACAGCATTCCCGGAGTCCCCTGGCCCCTCATTTTCTCTCTTTGCTGTGTTACAACTGCTTAGATAGGCCTTGGTTTCCTCGGATCCTGCAGTCCCTGGCTCCTTTGCCCGCCTGAAGGTGTGGGGCCTGTGGTTCTTGGGAAGGCTATGGAGAGACCACATTGAGGGAACAGATAACTGGAAGCGAATGCCTTCTCCAGCCTGCAGAGTACAGAGCGTTTGTACTAGCCGTGGTTCCACTGTGCCGCACGTTGATGTGAACACTACAAACAAAAGCACCTCTGGGCAGAAAGGGTTTATTTCAGCTTTCGGGTCAAGTCTATCGCTGACGGAAGTCAGGACAAGGAGCTCAAGGAGGCAGGAACCTGGAGGCAGAAACTGAAGCAGGGACCTGAGGAGTGCTGCTCGCTGGCTTGCTCTTTCCGGATTTCTCAGCCTGACTTCTTAAATAGCCGAGAACCACACAGGCCCATCTCACGGAGGCAATGCTTCACCAAGGTCCCTCTTCCCAGGTCTGTCAAGTTGATAACTGAGGCTAATTCAGGCAGCCACGTGCTTTGGGTGGGCTGTGCAAGGGTGCTGTTTCAGATTCGCTCCTCTCGAGTCACGTGCTCTGTCAGCGTCAGCCGCCAGGCTCAGCCACAGTCCCAAGATGCTGATGCCCTTCCAAGGAGAGGCTTTCGGAAGCGTTGTGAGAAAACTGCTCAGCAGCTGGATTCGCGCTCAGCTCTGGGACCGGAGCGTACGGCTGGGTGGGGATCAGGAGCCCAGAATCAAGATTCCACACAAAGAGGACAGGGGGGTGTGAACAGTCAGGCTGTCCAGGGTTGGTCAGGACCAGCAGGAAGTCTGGCTGGAATGTAAGGTGGCTTCATCAGCGAGTAAAATCAAATAAGAAGGGAATGCCATCTCACCTCACCTTCGTCAGTGTGGCTGTCACAAACCAAACACTCTAACAGAAAACAGCAAGTGCCCTCCAGGACGCAGAGAAAGCGGACTCCCTTGAGCACTGCCCAGAAGTGTAGAGTTCTACGGTCACTTTAGAAGACAGCATGGCAGTTCTTCAGAAAGTTAAATATAGAATTCCATACAATGCAGTTCTGGGAAGCGTCAAGAAGAGTCCAGAGCAGAGTCTTGGAGGGATGGCTGCACCTCCAGCACAGCAACCTTATTCGCAGTAGGCAAAAGGAGGAAGCACCTCACGTACAACAGGGTGAACAGAGCCGAAAATGTGGGTCTTTAACAGGAGGAGGGCTGGGGTGCCTGTCAGTAAAGTGTGACGGTCTGAGCCTGGCCTCCAGAGCACAGAAATGCATGCCAAGCACTCACCCCTGCAGCTGTCCTCAGGCCTACACACACACACACACACACACATGTGCACACACACAACACACACATGTGCACACACACAACACACACATGTGCGCACACACACGCACACACGTGCACACACACGCACACACACATGTGCACACACAACACACACATGTGCACACACATGCACACACATGTGCACACGCGTGCATGCACACACATGCACACACACGCACACACACATGCACACACACATACACACACACTTTTACAGAGATTCTAATACATCCCACAAGAAGATGCTAAACCTTGGGGACTTTATGCTATGTGAAATAAGCCAGTCAACAAAGGACAGAGGCTTCATGATTCAATTTATATAAAGCATTTTAGAAGAATCAAAAACCATAACGAAAGTAAAATGCCAGGGATCATAGGAAGGGGGAAGTGAGGAGTTTTCTTAAATTTCTTTATTTTTTTTCTTCAGTTGTTTTTCCTTTCAATTCTGCAAGATGAAAGAGTTCAGGAGAAGGAGAGTAGTGGTGACTACATATATTATGAATGTATTTAATATCACTGACCTCTATGGCCAAAAGTAATTAAGACACCAAATTGTATGTTTCTTGTATTTTATCACAAAGGGGAAAGTGGAGAAAATTACAGGATGATAAGGCTAAAGAGATGGTTTACTCCTTAGGAGCACTGGCTTCTCTTTCTTAGAACTGATGTGGGAGTGATTTCTTATTAATAAAGAAACTGCCTAGACCCATTTGATAGGCCAACCCTTAGGTGGGTGGAGTAAACAGAACAGAATGCTGGGAGAAAGAAGCTGAGTCAAGGAGTCACCATGATTCTCACTCCCAACACAGCCGCAGGTTAAGATTTTCCTGGTAAGCGCACCTCATGGTGCTACATAGATTATTAAAAATGGGTTAAGAGGCTAAAACTAATGGGCCAGGCAATGTTTAAAAGAATACAGTTTCCATGTAATTATTTCGGGGCATAAGCTAGCCATGCGGGCGGCCAGGTGCCAGGGACACAGCCCCGCTGCTCCTACTACAACATAGGACCTGGGTTTGATTCCAAGCAAGAATGGTAGTTCATCTGTAATGGAGTGGTGGCTGCACCTCCAGCACAGCAGGGGATCCTACGCCCTCTTCTGGCATTTGAGGGTACTGCACACATTTGATGCACAGACAAAAAATACCAATATACATTTTAAAAAGTAATAAATCTTTTTGTTTTTTGAGACAAGTTTTATGTAAAATATTTTATTATAATATATGTAAAATACATTTTAATACATAAAATATATGGACTGGAGAGATGGCTCAGCCGTTAAAGGCTAGGCTCACAACCATAAATATAAAAAAAGGGGCTGGAGAGATGGCTCAGCCGTTAAAGGCTAGGCTCACAACCATAAATATAAAGAGTTCGGTTCCCAGCACCCACGCTGTCTCTCCAGCCACCCAAAATATATATATATAAATGTGCATTGGTGTTTTGTCTGAGTGTCTGCGTGAGGGTGTCAGATCTTGGAGTTACAGTTGTGAGCTGCCATGTGGGTGCTGGGAACTGAATCACAATTACTCAGGGGTAACTGCTACCCCAGTGGTACTATAAGTTCCTGTTAGCTTTCCATTGTTTTGTTCAAGCCTCATATGAAGCCCAAATGTGTTCCTGGCATTGGTTTTTGTTTAAGACGTGTCCTAGGCTGGCCTCAAATTCGCTATATAGCTGAGGATGACTCTGAACTCATGATCCTGCTGCCACACACCACGTTCTGTGGTGTTTGGGATTGAACCCGGAATTTCATGAATGATATACATTCTACCCACTGAGCTACGTTCCTGCCTTCCATGCCTTAAACTTACCATGTATTTTTTCTTCTGTTTGCTTCATGGGGTGATAGAATTGCAAGAAAGCCAGTTAAAATTACAGCCAGAGCAGTCACAGATGAACACTGGCCTTGGGGAGATGTCATGTTAGCCTCTCTTGAGCCGTTTCTTCTCCTCTGATGTAGTGGTTGAGCTCTGACTTCTATGGTCCTTACGGGTAAAACTTTTATGATTTTTCTGTTCTATCTCTGTAATGAGCTCCATTTGTTCCCATTACTTCAAATTCAGTTGTATATTAAAAATATTTTTAAAGCCAGGCCAGTGGTGGTAGTGGCGCACACCTTTTATGTCAGCACTTGGGAGGCAGAGGCAGGTGGATCTCTGAGTTCAAGGCCAGCCTGGTCTACTGAGCTGGTTAGTTCCCAGGTTACCCAGGGCTACAGAGAGAAACCTTGTCTTGAAAAAAAACAAAACAAATAAATAAAAACAAAACGAAACAAAATAAAAAAAAACCCCAACAACACCAATACAAATTCCTATTCTTTTTTTTTTTTTTTTTGGTTTTTCGAGACAGGGTTTCTCTGTGGTTTTGGAGCCTGTCCTGGAACTAGCTCTTGTAGACCAGGCTGGTCTCGAACTCACAGAGATCCGCCTGCCTCTGCCTCCCGAGTGCTGGGATTAAAGGCACGCACCACCACCGCCTGGCACAAATTCCTATTCTTAATTTTAGAAACAGATAAGTTGCATTTTCTATTACAAAGCAACTACAATCTATTCACTTCACTCTTACGGCTGCTTCTAGTGTTGACCACTTAGAATAGCTCAGAAATAATACGGAGGAGTTCAATAAATGCTCTCTACGCCCTGACACTATCCTAAAGCCATCAGTGTACATTAACTCGAACATCACCTTTTAAAGTGCTTAGCCAGGGCCAGCATGATGGCTCAACTGGGAGTCATTTGCCACCAAGTCTGATGACCTGAGTTTGATCCCCAGAGCCCACATAGAAGGAAAGTCACAACTGACTCCTAAAAGTTGTCCTCTGATCTCCATGTGTGTGTGGCACTTGCATGCACTCACACACAATATATAAATAAATGCAAAAACACCAGCACTACCCCCCACCTCATTGTGGACATCAGGGGAACAGGCACACGCCAAATACCCTGTCCGAGTAGTAACTAGTTTGCACTGGGGTTTGGATACTAATAATCATAGCTTCATTTCAGAGCCCACATCCTTAACCACCATACCCTGTATTTTTCAAACACTGGGCTACAAATACAAGCCAGCAAGAGACCTCCCACCGACTCTCCATCACCCCGGAAACTATCAGTGGCCTTTGTTTTAGTAAATCTCCAATCTGGCACCAAAGTTCCCTCCAGAGAGAAAATGCAAGGTTGGTTAAAAATCTTACCACTGGGCTGTCACAGCAGTGCCACAAACTGGACGGCAACAATGTCACCACCTCACTATTCTGAAAGCCGTCATCCCAGATCCCAGTGCCAGCTGGGTTGGCACCTGCTGAGGCTTCCCCAGTTCCTGGGGGTGTCTTGGTTTCTGTCAGATCACCCAGCCCACGTCCTCATCTTTGTAAGGCAACCATCAGTGCTCATGTTTTGCCTAAATGTCTCCATTTCAAAGAACATTAGCTGTAAGCCCCTAAGGACCTCCAACCGTCAGGTTCCATCCACAGAATACTCTAAGTGCCCTGGCAGCTGGGCCCTGCCTCCACCCTACAGAGTTAAATGCACAAGCTCTGGACTTGAAATCCCACCAATCCCCACTCTGGAAAGCTTCACCCTGAAAAGGTCTACCCCACCCCCAAGAAACTCTGTAAGCCCTGCCTTCTGCTCAGTTCCAGGCTGTTTCTTGCCCAAGCAGGGGCAACCACCTACCTGACTTTTTTTCCCTCCCAATAAATCTCTTGTGTGAGGTTTATTGAGCAGTGTGACTTTGTGGCATCCTTGGCTCCAGACTACTAAGATACCTTCCCATTTGAGTTCTAACAAATTAGTCATAGTAGATTAGGGACCTCTTCTACCCCAGTATAGCCTCATCTAAATCAGTTGCATCAGAAATGATCCTATTTTCAAAAGAATACATTCTGAAGTACTTGAGGGTAAAGAATTTAACACATAGTCTGTGAGTTCGAGGCCAGCCTAGTCTACAGAGTGAGTTCCAGGACAGCCAGGGCTACACAGAGAAAACCTGTCTCGAAAAACAAAAACAAAATAAGCAACAAAAGAATATATCATATATCATAGGTACTGGAGAGACATCTCAGCAGTTGAGATCACTGGCTGCCCTTGCAGAGGTTTCCTAGTACCACATGGCAATTCACAAACACCGTGATAGCAGTGCTAGGGCATCCGGTGCTCTCTTCTGACCTCTGTGGGCTCCTGCACATGCGGGACACTGACAGACAGACAGGCAGACGGACAGATGCATGCACACAAAGTGAAGTATTTTAAAATTTTAACATATGACACAATCCAACGTATACCATTAGGCTTATTTCTTTCCTATAGTAATTTTCAATAATTAAATCCTCTTCTGTCAAACAAGTGGAAGCTTGCTTCTCAGACATGACCAACAACAGCTGCAGTGTCTTAGCACCCAAATTTTACTGCCACCTACTTCAAGAAGGGACCTGCTACAAGGTCTCTGAAAAAAAAAATCCAGATAAGAATACTGGCATCTAGGTTAGTCGAGGTGGCACATGCCATTAATCCCAGCAGTTTGGAAGCAGAGGCAGGCAGAGCTCTGAGTCCCAGGACAGCCCGGGCTATGGAGAGAATATACTGACATCTAAATGATGGCAGAACACACGAGCTGCTGGGGCTGTTGGGTGGACAGATAGTGTCCACTAACCTTCCCATTCTTTTTTTGGGGGGAGGCAGGTGTATAGGTAGATGTTCAAGTGTGCATACGTGTATGTAGTCTTGGCTAGATTCTTGTCAACTTGACATAAGCTAGTCGTTTGGGGAACGGGACTCACGGTTGAGAAAATGCCTGCATAAAACTGGCCTATAGGAGCCTGCAGTGCAGTTTATTGACTAATAATTGATGTGGGTGGTGCCATCCCTGGACAGATGGTCCTGGAGGATATAAGCAAGCAGGCTGAGTGGCCTACAATGGAGCATGGCAGCCGGCAGATTTCCTCCAAGTCCTCTGCTTTAGTTCTGGTCCCCAAGCTGCTGCCTGGGCTTCTCTTCATGCCAGGACTATATACAGTCAGTGGAAAGAAACCTTTACCTCTCGTGGTGTTCACCGCAGCAATAGACACAGTGAGACAGCAGTGTAAGCCAGAAGTCAATGCTTTTCTGAGACAGGGACTCTCACTGAACCTGGACCCCACTGATTCAGCTATACTGGCTGGCCAGCAAGCTCCCCTTCCCTGCAGCACTGGGGTAATAGATAATGTGCCACCAAGTCCAGCTTGGGGTGCTCCGGACTGCTTCCACAGCAAACATTACCAACTGAGCCGACTCCCCATCCCCTCAGATATCACAATACACCGCCCCATATTCTTAGCTGCCTTGGGTAGGTCTCTGCCATTCCCTGTCCTGACTGCCTGTTATGTTTTGCAGGTGGAATACTCAGGATTACAGCATGGGTCATGCAGTGATCCTGCCGCAAACCTTTCAATGGCTTCCCCACAAGACAGGCTAAACCCAGAGCTCTTAGTCTGACAGCTTTGATATGGCCTTAATATGCTGGACCCGTGCTCTCAGCACTTCTCCAGCATGCAGTCACCGGATACTGCTAACCCTCAACCGCAGCAGCCGGCCATCTGCCTCGAACGGTGATCTATACGCTCACGTGCTGAGACATCATTCCAGGTTTAGAACATTCATTCTCCTCCGCCACACGGACCTCACGCTTGTCCATTAAGGCAACAACTCCTTTAGTATTGTGGCCATCTTCACATCCACTCAGGAGCAACTGCAGAACAGTGTTGCTTCTAGTTTGGTTCTCATCTTTATGTTGATATTCATAGCAGCTAGCAAGAGCCCGGCATGTGGTGGATGCTACAAAATATTAAATCAATTCCGCATTGACTTTTCGATTTGTTTTCATTCTTTCTAAATCTGAGTAGGTGGCTGATAGCAGGGTGATTGGGAAGACCTTTCATGATGCAGCTCAACTACAGTCACGTAAAACACGTAAGCAGTGCAGCCCGGGGAATCACAGCGCTTCCATGCGATGACTGCACAGCGCCTAAGCTCACTAGAGTCTGTGCTAGAAAGGGCGGGCAGCACTCCGCTGCTCCTCAACAGCTCGTGCAGCCAGCCTGTCACCTCTCAGGGGGTGACCACCACTCTGGGAACCTCGGAGAGAAATGGCCACCACCCTCTGGTTTCTGGAGAGGACTATCACTAATGGTTTTCATTCCAATCCTTTGTGTTTCTGAGACAGGGCTTCTCTGTGAAACAGCTTTGGCAGCTCTGGCTGTCCTGAAATTCACTCTGTAAACAGGATGGTGGCTGCCTCCCAAGGCATGCGCCACCACCACCGGGCTTTCATTCCAATCTTAAATCTTTCCTCCAAAAGTGAAGACGCACCACAAAGAGCGGCACACATCTGCAATCCCAGGCCTCTGGGGTACAGGGAGAAGGATACAATTTCAGGACCAGTGGCTCCATGCCCTCGTGAGTCCCTATCTCAAAACACAAAAACGGTGACTCAGACAAATGCTGCGTTTCCATCATACGCAGGGTCTAGACTTAAACACACACACATGACATCAAAGTGGATGGGTTGGAGGACAGAGGTAATGGGAAGGGTGTGACCAAAGTGCATGATAGACAGATGGAAACAGCATAACAAACACATCATTCTTACGACAAATACATGCCAAGAAAGAAGCATGGGAAACAGAATCTCTTTAAATACAGATTGGGAAAGGAAGCGAGTCCACCACGTTAAAATGAAGATGTCTAGCCTATTCCAGTTATAATATGCTCAGAAATAAACCGGACATTAGCATTCTGTTTCTTATTGTACTAGGGACTGAACCCAGGGCCTTGTGCATATCAGACAAGCATTCTACCATTGCGCTATATCCCTAGGGGAACAATAGCTTTATTTTTTTTTTATTTTTATTTTTATTTTTTTGGTTTTTCGAGACAGGGTTTCTCTGTGGTTTTGGAGCCTATCCTGGAACTAGCTCTTGTAGACCAGGCTGGTCTCGAACTCACAGAGATCCGCCTGCCTCTGCCTCCTGAGTGCTGGGATTAATGGCGTGTGCCACCATCGCCCGGCAGCTCTTTTTTTTAAACATTCTTTACATTTTATGTATTTTGTCTGCACGCATACATGCACTTGTGTGCTCAGTGTGCACGTGAAGGGTAACTTTTCAGGGTCGGCTCTTCCTTTCCAATTATGTGGGTCCCAGAGATCAATCACAGGCCTTGACCTGCTGAGGCATCTTGACAGGCCTAGTTTTAACTTTTCATTAGGAAGCTAAGGCAAAACAGTCATCCCTGCACCCCAGATTAAAACATGAGATTCTGCCGGGCGGTGGTGGCGCTGCCTTTAATCCCAGCACTCGGGAGGCAGAGGCAGGCAGATCTCTGTGAGTTCAAGACCAACCTGGTCTACAGAGCTAGTTCCAGGACAGGCTCCAAAGCCACAGAGAAACCCTGTCTCGAAAAAACAAAAAAAAAAAACCCATGAGATTCTATTTGGTCTTCTAAGCAAATATGAAATCTACACCAAGAATTAGGAAGTCGTATTATTGGTATTCTGAATAAAGGAGAGTGTCCAAAAAGCTCTGGCAAAAACTGCCTCACTCACTCAGATTTGCATCCTGTGCCTTCCTGCTCCACCTGGATTGTGACACAGAATTTCCCTCATCTGTCTTTGCTTATACTTTGGTCTGTATATTTACAAGTGTTTTGATCTTTCTTCCCAAATTCTTTTCCTTCTCACAGAAAATATGTGAGCTCCTGCTTACTAGGCTTAGAGACTGGGTACCCAGGCAGAGTCCATCAGAGACAGTGTTCATGTGGGGGGCTAGCACAGCAAATAACCAACCCCGTGAGCAGGCTGCAAAGCCACGCAGCCCGAGTCAGCATGTATTGAAAAATAAAACTAGGCAAACCGCAAGGAAGGAGAGACACAGTTCAGGGGGAGCGAGGAAGATGTTAACACTGACACTTTAAAAATACCCTGATTTCTATCTCATCAAACTGTTCATTCCTTAAAATGATTAAAAGATACAAAAGCGGTGAACTTAACTGTAATTTCTGTGCTGTTTTTCAAGCTTGGCAGTCAAACCAGACCCGGAGGCAGGAGGTACTTTAGCACAGAGCTGTTTGAGATGCTCGGCTGGACCAAGCAAACTTGCTTCAGATACTTTGTCAAATCTGTATTTAAGCTTATTTGGGTAAAACTGAGGGATGAAATCAATGACTTGACATTCAAAAATAAACAATGAACAATGGCAATTATGAA
The DNA here is from genome assembly GCF_000317375.1 of Microtus ochrogaster. NCBI lineage: Eukaryota > Metazoa > Chordata > Mammalia > Rodentia > Cricetidae > Microtus > Microtus ochrogaster. The sequence continues at coordinate 41,413,461 of NC_022010.1, forward strand.
ATGACATCTACCACCACAGAATTCCTTGTATGAATTTTTAATGAATTATGAGCCAATGAACATTACAGAATTAAGCCTTAATATTTCTTCTTTCCTATGAACAAGGTAACTGTAACAGCCTATCTCAGTTAGGACAGAAGACCACAGTGAACACGAGTAACAGTAATTAACCTTCGTCCACCCACACATGCTTCCTCAGAGAACAACACAAGGGCTCCCCACAGCAACAACAAATTCAATTACCTATGTTTTCCTGATCACAGCTACAGCTGAGATACAGCAGACCTCTCCACCCACAACACTGCACTCGGTGTTTTCTCTTCTTCCCTCTGTAAGGATCTCCTACTTTGTAGATGAGAAAACTCTAGGTGAAATCTTGCACAACTGCTCTCAACCGCTGCAGCACTCGCCAACCAGCAGGGCATTTTTAAATCAGAACATATCCCAACACCAGAACCAGAATTATGGGGCCGGAGCTTAAATAGTTCTTTTTAGCCCCTCCAAACTCCAGCCAAGCTGGGGCAGCACTGATTTAGGTGCTACACCCTGTCTTCAGATACAACTGTCATCTTCTCCGTGCTTTCTGAGACCAGTGGAAACATGACCGCCTTCAACACTGAGCAGTCTGCCTTAACGGTCTGACAGCCATACTGGTCTCTAGTAACAAACAGATCCAGCTATAAATGAAGGCTCTCTGTCCTCCGGTGCTATCCTAACTAGGAACAGTCAATTCTATGAGCTTAGATGGCTTGTTCTGGGAATGGTGGCACACACCTGTATTCCAGGTGGGGAGGCTGAGGCAGGGAATGCGTTCAAGGATAGCCTGAGCTACATAGCGAGAACCAGTCTTTAAAGATCAAAAACAAACCACAGAAAGAATGGCTTGGTGTAAAATACAGGAATCTCCTGATTTTTGGTTCAGTAAGGAATGAATAACCATATGATTTTGTTTTCCAGTCAGCACCTTCAAAACTTTGTTACAAATGAACATTTATGACAAGACAGAAACAAAGTTACAAGCCAAACCCATGAGAGGCTCCGGAATTGCTCCTGAAGATGCAGCCAGTACAGCTACCAGCTTTTAACTATTCAGCCTTCATCCTTAGCCAGGTCTTCAATCAAATTTTACACACCACCAAATTGAGTTGTTTGAGACAAGAAAAACAAAAAACAAAAACAAAAAAACAAAACATTTCCTGGGCCAGCTATCTTCCCTAGTGAGTTTAACACATAATTCCATTTTGTACAAGGTTTCTTCTTGATACAGATTATAAAAAAAAATCTTTGACAACTTTCTCTTTTTCAAGCAAATACAAATACCTGTAACCCTTTCAGGAGGCAACTACAGACCTGTTCCATGGCTGAAGCCGCCTGATTCAGAGAAGTACTGACAGATTTAACTTTCAAGGACTCCCAGAACCCCAGCAAGCTGCTTACTGTCCCTAATTTTATTAGATGTAAAACAAAATATACATACAGCAATCATGTAAAAAGTACAAATATTTTACTTGCCTTCATCAATTCTTATGTATCTGAACCATATTAACTATACTTTCATAGAGAAAGATGTTTCTGTTGTAACAAAAGAAAAAACAAAGCCCTCAGCTCAAGTGTTGAATTATAAATTCCAGAGAGTATTAGTGAGAAGGTTTATGGGTCAAAATAGGAAATAATGTCCAACTCTTTCCAATGAAACTTTCCAATTGTTGCCAACCTAGGTTTTCAGCATTAAGCCCATGGGGCAATACCTAGGTGATTAAGAACACTCTTCACCAGGGTTCAGGCTGGCGCTGTTTCAAATGGGTGAGTAAACATTTTGTTGACAGCCCCAGTGGAGACTTTGAGGCTTCTGATTGTTGTATAATGTAAACAATATGAAATTAAAAATTCTTCATAACATCTACAGCATTATAAAGTTAGGAAATAAAAGAACCGTTGACCATGTGTTCTAGGGTTTATACTAATAGCGCTCATATGGAGTGCTCTAAGAGCAGCTGGGACTGCTCTGTGTGGAGACCAGTTTTCTCAGAAGGGCAAAAACTAAAGACAGACGCCAAGAGACGCACGTTCCTATTACGTCTGAACCAGCCTTGCTGGCATATGCATAATTATAAGTAGATCTATTTCCCCAGTCCTTGGCCAACCGAGGAACCTTCACCATAATTCTGTTACAGCCGTGGACTATAAGCCCCAAACACATGAGCTAGTACATGTCTCCTCCTCTTCTTAGTATTACCCTACTGTCCCCAAATGTCACTCTAATTTTGTACCATGTAGTGATTTTTAAGAAACTGAATTAGAACAAAGCAATCCCTTTGTCCTTTTTTTCTTTTTTTCTTCTTCTTTTTTTTTTTTTTTTTACAGTTTTTACACACATTATATATACAACTTTTAAAATAGCTGCACAATTTTATTTCTCATTGCTGGAGAAGTGCAGTCCAGGCAGACCATGCTTCTCAATATATTAAAAATATTAAATAAACCCAGCCAGTTTCATACGTTCTAAGTCAAGCTGGCTAGAAGTAAAGGGACTGGAGGAAGAACAGGCAGTTGTAAGATGGGACTGACCTTCATTCGTACACACTACATAAATCCTGCAGTTTCCTTCTGCAGCACCTCTACACCTCACCTTTAAGCTGGAAGTAACACACTGCTAACGTAGAGAAGAATCTGTGGCAACATGCATATGTCAACTGCCCACTTAACCAACTGCAACCCTGAGGATTTTTCTGGCCCAGTGGAAAGAGGAAAACACTACTAAGATCGTCTCTGTTGTCCAGCTGCTTCTTCTCCAGCTCTCAACTCCATGTGTTCTCAGGATGTTTCTTGGGCATGCACACATGATACTATCACGTCATGGTTCTACTTTCCACAAGTAGATCTCTTCTCCACTGTCCTTCTTCCTCGAAAGCCACTGTCATCCATCCAGAGGTTTTCCAAGATAAACCAAAGTCACTTCTGTGTTGCCATATACAGCAGACACTGCTGGGTACAAGCAGACCTTCGGAAGTCCTCGAAAGGCAACCCCCAGGAACTCATACCCACGCTCAAAAGCTAAAGTCTTATCTTCCATGTCCAAGATGACTCGGATTCTCTCTCCTATCTGTAAACAGACATCACAAGGTTAGGGTATCCACCGAAGGCATGGGAAGGAAAATGATGGTACAAATTAAAAAAAGGAAAAAGTACAAAGGATCTATATCGTCTAAGTTATCTCTGTAGATGAGAGGGGACTTTCTGTGGTGGGTAAGGACTCAGAAGGAACACACACCATTCTCAATGCAGGGCTTCTTCAGATCATTGTTAAAGAAGAGTCACATGGGACCTATTTTTAATTACTTTAAATTATTCTTTGCTCAAAGACTTTTCTTAACGAAGTTAACACTACCATCTATAACTTGGTATGTTTTACCAAAAGGATCTTTCTAAATGACCCATTTATGTTGCTGTTATATATAAATAAAATATTAAATCACCAGAAAAAGAAATGATTTTTGTTTGTCTGTTTTTTCTCTGTGTAGCCCTGGTCATCTGGGAACTTGCTCCGTAGACCAGGCAGGCCTTGAGATCCGCTTACCTCTGCCTCCTAAGTGCTGGGATTAAAGGTATGCGCCACCACTGCCTGGCAAGAAATGAATTTTTGATATATGCTAAAGCTTAAATGAAGCATGAAAACACAACATTAAATAAAACAAGCCAGCCAGAGAAAGATACGTTTATAATTCCAGTAAGTATCTAAAAGGATCATACAGAGACAGGCAGATTAGATGCTAACAAGGTCTAGCAGGGAAGTCGAACTACTGTTGAGTGACAACAGCTTACGTTCAGGATGAAGAAAACCTTCTGGGGCTACAGAAATGGCTCGGCCGTTCAGAGCACATGTTGCTCTTGCAAAAATCCCAGATTCGGTTCGCAGCACCCACAAGGTAGTTTACTACCATCTGTTACTGCAGTTTCAGGGGCCTGACACCCTCCTCTGAACTCTGCAGCATCAGTTACACACATGATTCACATACATATATGCAAGAAAACATACACACATAAAATAAAAATTTAAAAATCTACCCCACACTCCAGACAGGGCTTTTCTAAGTAACCCTGGCTGTCCTGGAACCCGGTGTAACCACGCCTGCTTTTAAAAAGGAACAGCAGCACTGTCTGTCTAAGCTTCCACCTCGATACACTCAGCTCTTCACCCAGTGTCATCTCTCTAGTTTGCATCCATACAGGAAGGCTGCATTCGGATGCCGAAAGTGGAAAGGAGGATCAGCCACAGAGCTCCTCTGAAGACTGCTTGCCTCGCACACATGAAGGTCTGGGTCCAATCCCCAGCACCACACAACTGCCAGCACGTGGGAGGCGGAAGAAGGAAGACGGGAGTGGGCTACACAGGGAGACCAGGGACAGCCTAGGCTACATGAGCTCCTGTCTCCAAACGCGGGTAAAAGATGCAGAAAGTCCTAAGATTTATAACTGGGATTTAATACTTCCTGATTATGGTAACTCTTGCTGTTGTCACTAACTTTCGATCATTTCTTTCCTGTCACAATGACTGCCGATATCTGCTATTATTCACTCTGCCCAATTGGACCACGGACATCCCCCATCTTGCAGTCCTCTAAATCGTCTTTACCATGCCTCCCAACCAAATACATACAGAACAGCACTCCTGTCTGTCGTCCTAGGACTCCTCTCATCGCTCTCAGGAATTAACCCATTTTGCAGCAGATTTAGAGGACACAATTAATTCTGCTGAAATTCACAAGTTTGCTTCACCTTGAAACATGCCACATGTATGTTTACAGTAAAGGACTCAAAAAGCACAAGATTCTCTAGTATTGGTGGCTACCAGTGGGTGAAGTGTGCGTGGCAGGCACACCTTTGATCTCAGCACTTGGTAGGCAGAGGCAGGTGGATCTTTGAATTCAAAGGCATTCTGATCTACAGAGAGAGTTCTAGTACAGCCAGGCCACACAGCACAGAACGGTCTCTAAAGACAAACAAAAATGCGGATGGCAGAACAACTAGACACCAGAAAGGAGCAAAGGACGAGAGCATCCAAATCTGCACACGAGCTCCACCCACATCCACGTCAGACACAGATGACACGCATGAAAAGCTCCCAGGGAAGTGAACTGAGAAGCAGACAGGCCTAGAAGAGCAGAGCCGAAACCTGCTGCTGCATACCATAGAGGCATGAAGTTTGCAGTCTTGAGTTTCAGCAAGTTAACTGTCTACCATTACATGAAAACCTGCGCACACCAAAGAATAAAGCAGTTTCTAGAAAAAGAAGACAGCCCAGAATTGCTAGTACACCTTACCCACACATGCAATTTTCAATTAAAAAAAAATCACTAAGATAAAATAGGAAAAGTATGACTCTCGAAGTGGTGGGAAATCAAAATAAATAAATAAACAATTTGCTGGGCAGTGGTGGGGCATGCCTTTAATCCCAGCCCTCAGGAGGCAGAGGCGGAGGCAGAGGCAGGCAGGCAGATCTCTGAGTTCAAGGCCAGCTTGGTCTACAAAGTAAGTTTCAGGTCAGCCAGGACTACACAGAGAAACCCTGTCTTGAAAATCAAACAAACAAAAAATTGACTCTTACCTAGACATTTGACAAAGAATTCAAAGTATTTATAGTTATTACGTGTATATATATATATATATATATATATATATATATATATATATCATTCTAAATATGTCCAAAGAATGAAAGAAACATAAAATCTCAATAGAGAAACGGATACAGAAAAAAGAAACCGAATGAAATCTAGATCTAAAGCATACAATAACTAGAACTCATTAGCCTGGTTCAACAAGTTGAGATGGTAATAAACTGGTAGTAGACATGAAGCTAGAGCCACAGAAATTATGCAATCAAAGAAGACAATGAGTACCAAGTATGGTGACACACACCTTTCACTGCAGCACCAAGGAGAGGCAGGTGGCTATCTGTGAGTTTCAGGCCAGCTAGGGATATAAAGTGAGACATTGTCTCAAAGCAGTATTCCATAATAAGCTGGAGTGGCTACATAAAAGTCAGACAATACAGACTCAAACAGGAAGATTGATAAAGTCAAAGGTCATTTGCAATGATGAACAGGGCACTCTAACAATAAGAGCCCTTAAGTCTATTGAGCAAAAACTGAGAGTCCCAAAAGAAAAATAGACAAGTTAGGGAGCACAGTTAGAGACTTCAATACTTTTCCCAGTAAAAAGAAAATAAGGGGTGGAGAGATGGCTTAGCAGTTAAGAGCACTGGCTGTTCATCCAGAGGTCCTGAGATCAATTCCCAGCAACCACATGGGGGCTCACAACCAGCTATTAGATCAGGTACTCTCTTCTGGCATGCAGGCAAACATGCAGACAGAACACTGTACACATAACAAAGAAATCTTTAAAAAAAGAAAGAAAAATCAGTAATAATACAGACGACTTAAATCCTATCAATCCATCTGACCTAAGATTTTCAGAATATTCCATCTAAGAACTGGATTAACCAGTATAAACATATTTCTAAAAAATGGAAATAAGCCAGGTAGTGGTGGTGCACAGCTTTAATCCTAGCACTCAGGAGGCAGAGACGGGTGGAATCTCTGAGTTCAAGGCCAGCCTTGTCTACAGAGTGGGTTCTAGGACAGCCAGGACAACACAGAGAAACCCTGTTTCAAAAGCAAAACAAACAAACACAAAGAAGAAAAAGGAAGAAAGAAAACACAGAACAATCTCTGAAAACAAGGACATCAGGATTTCCACTGCACCTGAAATAGTGATAAGACTTCATGTTCAGCGATAGAACTGCACCCTCCTCTCTATAGGACAAATATAGAGCCTAAAGAGACAATGAGGAATGATTTTACGAAGGAAAATCCTTTCAGCTTTTGCACCTCAAGAAATGTATATATGGCCAGGCATTGGTGGCATACACCTTTAATCCCAGCACTAGGGAGGCAGAGGCAGGCAGATCTCTGTGAGTTGGAGGCCAGCCTGTTCTACAAGAGCTAGTTCCAGGACAGGCTCCAAAAGCTACAGAGAAACCCTGTCTAGAAAAGCCTAAATAAATAAATACATACATACATAATTTTTTTTAATTATAAAACCTTTTATATTAGTGTGCCAGAACTGATAATTTTATTACCATATTTTTATGTGTATTGATCTTTTGCCTGAATGTCTGGGCATCACTTGCATGGCAGTGTCTGTGGAGGCCAGAAGAGGGTATCAGATCCCTGGGAACTGGAGTTACAGACAGTTGTGAGCTGCCATGGATGCTGGGAACTGGACTTGGGTCCTCTGGAAGAGCCAGTGCTCTTAACTGCTGAAGTATCTTGCCAGCCCCTCAAAGATTATTGAAGCTAAAGATTTCAAACTACCTGTGGTTCCAAAATGTAAAATCTACAGTCCCTCAAGACTTCTGCTTTGGGAATTTCTTTTTAAAAGATATTTTTAAACATTGTGTATTTATACATGTGTGCAAGTGCCCACAGAGGTCAGATAAGGGAGTTGAGGCCCCTGGAGCTGGAGTTAAAAAGTAACTGTGAGCTGTCCAAGGTAGGATATGGAAACTGAACTCTGGAAAAGCAGCAAATATTCTTAATTGCTGAGCCAACTCTCCAGCCTACTTGTTGGAATCTTATTGAATTGTTGTTTTATCTTCTGCTGAATCTATAATACGGCTTTAAGACACAAGAATTGTAATTTTAATTCTAGAATCAAATGAGTACAAGACATTAAGATGGAAAAATATGGGGTAGGGAGGTGGCTCAGCAATTAAGAACACTGCCTGCTCTTCTAGAGGACCCAGGTTCTATTCCCAGCAACCACATAGTGGCTTACAATGTCTGTAACTACAATTCCAGGGGACTGACATAATCTTCTGGCTTCCAGGGGTACACAGACATACAAGCAGACAAAACACTCATACCCATAAAATAAAATTTAAAAATAAATTTAAGATACAGAAAATAAATGTAGCAGTCTGCCTGAACTTGTTTATCTCTACAGAAAACACTAATACCTCCAAGGGCTTTGAATCCATACATTAGTAAGAAACAGAGGGTAAATATGCATGTATAGCACATGCATTTGTTGTGATGATAAGGTGACCAGAAAAGGGAGCGGGGGAGTCCTGGATGTTTCATGACACATGGAAGATGACAACCTTGGACACGAGCCATACTGGTCTTCTGAAGCCAGCCTCGCTTCTTTAATCACATTTCATACAGGTGATGTGATGCTATAGCAACGGAGTGCAAAGCGTTTCTGAGACAGCATGGCCAGCAAAGCCTAAAATATATACTCTTTAGCCCTGTATGGAAAGTTTGGCAACCTCTGACCCAGGACAAAGATTGATTACAAATATGTATTAAGAAATACTGACCTATAACCTTCAACTATTTACTTTAAAAATTACCAAAACAGCCGGGCGGTGGTGGCGCACACCTTTAATCCCAGCACTTGGGAGGCAGAGGCAAGCGGATCTCTGTGAGTTCGAGACCAGCCTGGTCTACAGAGCTAGTTCCAGGACAGGCTCCAAAACCACA
>NC_022010.1:41422106-41424234 GCF_000317375.1 Microtus ochrogaster
AAAAAAAAAAAAAAAAATTACCAAAACAAAGACAAAAATCTATAGTGGCTATATAAAAATGTTTCTGTTTTAAACAATTAAGATGTGATTTGACCCAGCACTCAGGAGGCAGAGGCAGCGGATCTCTGTGAGTTCGAGACCAGCCTGGTCCAGGACAGGCTCCAAAGCCACAGAGAAACCCTGTCTCGAAAAAACCAAAAAAAAAAAAGATGTGATTTGAGATGGCCCACACAAGAAAATATCGTTTCTCACCTGATACTTTGGTGCGTTGTTGCACTGTGGAAAACTGCCATTGACTTCTCCATTATGTAGCAGATTATTGTCCACCAGATTCCAGCCCCAGCTCTGGTCATCACTGCCCAGCAATGCCACATAACCTTGGCACTGCATAGGGGCCCGTTTCGTAGCAATTCCTATCACTGCCACAGTGCCCAAAGGGCCCTCCCACCATACTTCCCAGGCGTGGCGGCCCTCACTGAAACCAATCTTGGTCCTTGCACCATCGGTGCTCTGAGCGATGGGGTTCCGATGTAATGTAAAGCCATTCTTCTTGATATAGACATTCCTGGAGCAGTCATTTGTGCTGAAGGCATGTTGGAAAGCACGTACCTAAAAACATGAGAAACAGACCAAAAGAATAAACTCGACTTTTTTTTTCTTAAATATTAAAATGTAGCAAACTAAATGTAGTGGTTCACACCTGTGATCTCAGCCCTCTGGGAGGCTGAAGCAGAAGTGAAAGTTCAAGGCCATCCTGGGCTACTGAGCAAATCCCATCTCCCTCCCCTGCTCCCAAACCAAAAAACTTGAGGCTATGTGTTTATAAATAATAAGATCATAAACTTTTAAATAGCACACTATTTCCAAATAATGAATAAAGCTCTAGCTGGGAAATTAACATTAAATACTGTACCCCATTAAAAATAACTCCTAGCTAGAGCTAGACATAGTAATACATGCAGATATTTTCTAAATCAAAAAAATAACAGAAGAGAATTAAGTCCTTGTGATGTTAATATTTTCTTAGACTATTCCACAATTTTTTAAAGATTTATTTATTATGTATACAGTGTTCTGCCTGCATGTGTGCCTGCATGCCAGAAGAGGGCGCCAGACCTCATGTGAGCCACCATGTGGTTGCTGGGAATTGAACTCAGGACCTCTGGAAGAACAGCCAATGCTCTTAGCCTCTGAGCCATCTCTCCAGCCCCCTAGTCCACAATTCTTACAAATTCTAGGTGTTTTTCCTCTAGTTTTTCCCTCTGTCACAGTGACAGCCTCTTGCTCAACCTCCTATCACAGCTTCCCATTTTGTTGAACTGATCCTACTGCATGCACTTTGAGTGACTCCCTCTCTGCCCCACAGAAGCCTACAAAAGCAGTCCTTAGCCTTAAATTCCTTCCAGAGCTGTCTTTCTGAAACAGTATCTCCACAGACTCTCAGGTCAGCTAACAACTTTTGACAGCTCCACACAGAGGACCACATCCATTCCAAGTTCCTCCTGGCTCCAAAGCCTCTCAGAGCAGGCTGATGCACTTCCTACCCCACCTGCCTCGCTGGGCTCCTAGTGCCCCATCTGCTGCCCTCTTCCTTGTTCTCTACCACCACCTCCATAAAGATATTCTTAGCCAGGGCCACCCAATTCCCATCTCCCTCCTCTCCTGATCCCCATTCACTATTGTCTGTACCACGTAACGCTTAATTATAAGGATCTTGTTTTCTAATGTGCTTCTGAGCAGATGATTCTAGTAAACAGTTTTTGCAAAAACAAAAACAACAACAAAAAACTAATGTAATCTAAATTGGTCAGTGTAGAACCTGCACAAATGGGAAAGACAGAAAAACACATTAAGCAACACCATGGGAATGAAATCAGAAACCTAGGATGGTAACAAAAAAATTACAGGGGAGGAGGTGGAAATGGAATCAATCTGCAGTCTAAGATAGCCTAAAAAGACTTAGCAACTCCTTATCATGAGAATGTATACAAATACTGATTAAATAAACTATAATATTTCATGTTTATGAGGCAACACTGCAATTTTCAAAGAAATTACTGTCAGTTTCTTCTCTCTCTCCTCTCTCTCTCTCTCTCTCTCTCTCCCCCTCTCTCTCTCTCTCTCTCTC
>NC_022010.1:41424334-41426243 GCF_000317375.1 Microtus ochrogaster
TTTTCCAAGACAGGATTTCCCTGTGTAGCTTTGGAGCCTGTCCTGGACTAGTTCTGTAGACCAGACTGGCCTGGAACTCACAGAGATCCACCTGCCTCTGCCTCCCTAGTGCTGGGACTAAAGGCATGCACCACCACTGCCCATCTTGTCAGTTTCTTTTTAGAGATGACACTAGTATCATAGTATGTGTCTTTGCTTTTAAAAATAGCAAATGAAAAATTCAAATGAAATGGAAAAATGCCCAATTAATAATGTTTAAAGCTGAATGTGCCTTTAGTCCCAGCACTTGAGAAGCAGATGCAGGCGGATCTCTGAGTAGAGGCCAGCCTGGTCTACAGAGAAACAAATACTATCTTGAAAAACAAAATTAAAGTCAAGTAGTCTCAGTTTCTGAACAACCTAGATTTCCTATTTCAACATCATCAGTACAGTACAGCTTCGGGCTTTTGAGTAGTTTCCCCTGAGCTCACCAGCCCACCCTCCTTCTCCAACATACTCTCCACTTCTCAACACGCTGTCTCTAATTCTGTTTCTACAAATGAAAACAAAGACCTAGCTTAGGATATAAGTCTGGATATAATTTAGAGAAGTATAGACAGACACAAGCATTTGGGATAACCAGTGCTACCTGGAGATATGTAAAACACGAATTATAAAAGTTTCTGGAAATGGGGGTGTAACTCAGTAAATGCTGAACATGCCTGGGATCCTGGGTTTGAGACACAGCATGACAGGAAGGGAAGGGAAGGAGGAAGAAAAAGATGAACCAAGAGCACACTTCCTAGTGTCATGCTCTCCCTACCCCAGTTCTGCTGCCCGCTCCTTGGGAGTTCTATTTGAGCCACCCTCCCTAATCCCACCCGCCCTGTCTGCGGCAGTTTTCCCAGCCGTGCCCTCCTCTCTATGTGCCCTCTGTATCTCATGGCCTGGTCTCATTAAAACACAGCTTTTACTTCTTCCTTCATCTGTTCAAACTTGTATGGTTTTCCAATTGCAGAATAAAGCCCAAACAATGTATCAAAACCTGTGTTTCAAAAGGCCTTCATATATCTAGTGCCAGGTTACCTTTATAATCGCATTTCCCTTCATTCAACTAAAATTACTTTCTATCTTTAGCCTAGAACTTTCCTCAGCCTTAACTACCAAGTGCTGCCTGACATCTGTTGAATGTCTCAACTCTGTACACTCTGCTCTTCCACAGATGAACTCTAGCTCAAGTGACACACTATGTACCTCAAATGCCTAGGAGTCATTCCCTGCTCTTCCTTCTTCATTTCTATTTCAAAACTACTGCCAAATTCTGTAGATGCTTTAAGGAAAAGATTGTTTGATCCCGCAAATTTCAGAGAAAACATAGATAATCCCAATATCTTAATTTTCTCTGAGTGAAAAAAATCAATTTTAATGTATGATGACCTAAAATCCTAGTGCCATACCTAAAGACAACAGGAGGAACGGTCATCAAATCCTGTAGATTTTATTTCCTAAGTGTTTATTTCTCTCCATCTCCTTCACTACCTACTTTCTAATAGATCTAAAGGATTTCTAAAGTCTTCTTCCAACTTCTTCTCCTTACTGAAGTAAAAATAACCTCTTTAAAACACAAACCAGTCCAACCACCAGTCCCCATGTCTGTTTCTCTGGCTCACAACTAGAAATGGCTTCACTAGGCTTGTCCCACTGCTTTTCATCTTATTCACACCGGCAGTATTTGTGCTAAGGACTACCGCTGACATTCTAGTTTCTCATACCAGCAGATTCCCTTAAGAGGCTCTTCTTGCTCCTCTTGGCCTGTTTATCCTTATCCCTGGGGTCTCACTGAGCCTACGCACCACGTCTGACCTCCGAACCCAGTTAAAGCCCCCATTACTGACACTTGGAATACAGTGTAACTCTCATTACTGACACT
>NC_022010.1:41426403-41441164 GCF_000317375.1 Microtus ochrogaster
GGAATACAGTGTAACTCTCATTACTGACACTTGGAATACAGTGTAACTCTCACTCACAATACTCACCAGTGCAGTTCACAACTGCAATGATCAGATTAACATCTATTCCTCAGGCTGGGGGATGTAGCTAGCATGTATTCAATCCCCAGTACTGAAAAAGAGAAACACAGGCAGGCTTGCACATGCATATGTGCATGCCTTCTATAGACTATAATCCCCATAAGGCACATGTTGGTAAGACTTTGCATTTTTGCTTTCCCTTTATGTTTTTCTGTTCAGAGTTCTTCATAAAATTTTCAAATTTACCTCATCTTAAAGTTCAGCTTAGTATCATCTTCATGTCAAACCTTTTCTAATTCTCCACTCAACTCTTTCCCTTCCAGTGAACTTCCTACACTACACTAAGGAGCAATGTGTGCCATGTGTTACATACATTTCCCTCCTCTAAGGACTTCAGACTCCCTGAGTACTTCCTACAATTACATTAACCTTCCATCTTCAGAATATTCACCTAAACCCCAGGATAAGTACAAGTCCACCCTGAAGCTGCAGTACACACAGCAGAAAGTTAAAATATTAGAAACTTAAGGAAACTGTCTGGAAAGATACAAAACTAGTATCAATTTAGGTGGTTTCCAAGGATGAGACCTGGGTAGCAGTGGGACAGCAGCAAAGGAAGACAGGTTACTTCTACTGATGCTCAGCTCACATGGATACATTATCTACTGCACGCTAGGTGAACTCTGTGTGTGGTGTGTGAGTATGTGTACAGAGTCCAGATGTGAACACTGGATGGCTTCCTCTTTGGCTCAGCACCTTATTTTTTGAGACAAAGCCTCTCGCTAAGCCTGAAGCTTGCAATTTTGGCTAACCCAGCTGGCCAGCGACAGCTCGAGAGCCACTTGGCTCAAGCCCCGCGTGCTGGGTTGCGGATACACCCCAGCCTAGCTTTTCCAGTCAGCCTGGGCATCTGAGGTACTCATGCTCACCCAGCAAGCAACTCACCTACTAAGCTGTCTTTCCTGTCCTTTTATCTCAATCTTGACTCATGTAAATGTAACTATCATAAGTAAATACAAAAATGTATTCATTTATTTTGTTTTTTAAAATAAGGTTTCACTTTGTAGTGCAGGCTAGCCTGGAACTCACCACGCTGGCTTCAAATTCATTCTGCTCCTCCTGCTTCAGTCTCCCAATGTACCACCATATCAAGCTTAGAAGCCTTAAGCTAGACAAAAATAATAAATCTTAAAGGACAGTTTTTAATTTTTTTTTCTTGAGAAGGGATCTTACTACATAGCTTTGGCTAGCCTTGAACAGAGACCCACAGAGGCCAAATTTTTAAAGTTAAAAACACTGACTATGAAGCAAAGTAGGACAATATTGAAACCTTCTACACTCTCCTCTAAATTACTATACAATTAATACCCACTGACTATCTATACTACACAAATACAATCCTGGCAAATGATGTTCTTTTACCTAACAAGAAAAACAAGGGCTTAGGAATGCTCTCTAGATAGGTGGTAGTGGCACATGCCTTTAATCTCAGCACTCAGGAGGCAGAGGCAAGTGGATCTCTGTGAGTTCCAGGTCAGCCTGGTCTACAAAGCAGGTTCCAGGACACCCAGGGCTGTTACCCAGAGAAACTCTGTCTTAAAAAAAAAAAAGAAAAAAAAAAACCTCAAAACAAAACAAACGAAAACCTCCCTGATCTTCCAGAGTACCAAAGTTCAGTTCCTGGTGTGAGCGAGCGTGTGTGCGTGCGTGCGTGCCTGTGTGTGTGTGTGTCTGTGTGTGTGTGCGTGCGTGAGCATGCGTTTGGGGTAACTCGCATCTGTCTGTAACTCCAGCTCCAGGAGATGACACTGTCTTCTAGACTCTGTGGGTACTGGTATTCACATATTTGTGAATTCACACACTCGCATCAAATATTTTGCTAAGAGTGGTCACACCTGCATCTCAGGCATTGGAAGGCAGTCAGGTGGGTTTCCGTTAAGGTCTAGGCCAGCCTGGGTTGCTAGTGAGAGACCCTGTCTCAGGAAAAAAAAAAAAAAAGACTATCTGATAATTGACATATTCAACAGCAGTGTTCCTTCTCTTATCACACTAAAACTTGTTTTAATATAAAATAAACCAGTAGCAGTGATCCATACTATAATTCTAGCACTCTCAAAGAGACAGAAAAGTGGCAAGTTGGAGACTGCCCTGAACTATATAGTGAGACCCTGCCTCCAAAGTAGACATAATATATGTGTATATACATATTTATAATACATATATTGAAAGAAATAGTGTATCTATTTCACATGAAAAATTACTTTGACACTCACTAGCATATAGCATTAAAAAGGGATATGCTTGCCATATTCCAGATCTGACTTTATCATCTCTCATATATGCTCCCTGCTTTGTTTTGGGACAGCGTCTCTTATTTTGTGTAGCTCTGGCTGTCCTGGAACTCGATATGCAGACCAGGCTAGCCTCAAACTCACACAGATGCCCCTGCCTTTGGCCCTGGAGTGCTGGGATTAAAGGTGTGCAGCCCCACACCCGGCTTCACATATGTTGATGACTGCTATTCTAAAGAGCTACTATCTGTCTAAATGAACTTGAACCCGAGGACCATTGTCTGGGCTGGAGAATCCTTGGTCCTGCCACAACCTGTTACTTAGCATTCTAATTCTGTCATGTAGACACAGGAATGGAAGAAAAAAAATACCAAAACAAAACCCAGAAAAATAGCAATCAACGTTTAGATGATAAATACAACAGAAGAAACATCAACTGGGTAGAACTATGAAAAAGATATCAAGGAAGTAATCAATAACAGTAGCACAAGGCAGCTTTAGGAGTTATATGGCACCAATGGAAGGATGTTCTATTAAAATCTCTTCCTTGCAAATTAGTTAGCAAGATGCATAAGCCCAAACTCACTTGGAAGCGTTAAATACTGCCGCTGTATGAGAACGTCGGCACAAAGAATGAAAGAAAATGTGCTTATTAATCAGAGCTTGGAAAAGCTGAGGTGAACGCAAAGATCCCGGCAACTAAACCCATTTTAAAGCAACCAAGATGGACTAATGTCATAAGTTGATCTGGAGGCCGCGAAAACAGAAAATCAAGGCTGGTGGTCCACCTGTAAGACAGTCGAAAGTAGAACGAGTGTTGAAGATCAGGGATGGAAAGCCACCTAATATTTTAAAAAGTGAGGTGGCTCACGAAGCAGAACTTCAATGCAAAGAAAAGACCTTTACGGAGAGGAGGGGTAAGGACGGTACTGACTGGCTGAACCCGTGGAAAGGCGGGATGATGAGGTGAGACACCTGACTCAAGCTTAGAAGATACACCCCGAGAACGGCGGGCAGGATAGAAGCCGGGCTTCGACGTGGCCCGGGCTTCCCTCACCTTGGCCTTGTAGCTGGGCAGGTTGCAGAGGATGTCCGTGCGCAGAGCCTCTTCTGCCAGGCTGCGGGCGCACAGGCTCCGCCACACCTCGCTGTTCTCGTCGCCGTGGAGGCAGCGGTACCAGTGCTTGCACACCAGGGCGCAGCTCCGCAGCTCGGACAGCTCCAGGTAGGAGAACACCAACTCCAGCACCCGGCTGGGCAGTCGGCCGCCGGCCCCGGAGGACCCCGCACCCGCGCCCGCACCAGCGCCCCCGCAGCCAGCGCCGCCCGAAGCTGCTCCAGCCCCCGGGCCCGGCGCCGCCATCGCCTCACCAGCCGGCCCGAGGGCCGCCGCTGCCGCCGCTTCGCCCCGTCTCGGCACCGGAGGCCAAGCCTCGCCTAGAGATCGGAGCAGCACGCTCCACCACCCCTTTCAGCTCGGGCCAGTGGCGCCTCCACCGCTCCCGCCCCTGCCCGGGGGCGTCCGCCGCGTGCCCCGCCTCACTGAGGGCAGACGCGCGGGCCACTCGGGTCCCCGCCCCTCGTAGCCGCTCAGCGCGGGCGCCGGAACCACCCGCCTCGCCCGGCCTCCCCGCGACGCACCCCGGGATCCGCCATGCGGGTTGAGGGCAAGAAGCAAGGGCGCACGCCCAGCTCCTTCGCCGAGCCTCTCAGCCCGGAAGTGACTGCTCCGCGAAGGCGCCTCGCTCCCTAAACTTGACGGGATTGGAGGCTGAATGTGAGGTCATCACTAGGCGCCGGCCGGGAACGGGAAGCCCAGGTATGAGGCTGTTGCCAGTGGGTTCGATCTACTCTCTAGAGTTTTTTTCTCTTTTTCGACTAATGGCCTTGAGTAGGCTCTCCTTGGCCTCTCTTCCTACGGAGTTTCCTGTTTCATTTGCTTCCTGCTCAATCTCCAGTTTGTGCACGACACTTTCCTTTTTTGCTCGCCAGTTAGTTCGTGCACCTTTACTTCTATTGGACCCATTTTCTTTACCTTTGGGCAGTTGAGAACCTCTTGTCTTGATCAGGTTAGATAGCATTTTACTTATTTACTTTATTTTTTTGGTGTTTCGAGACACGGTTTCTATGTGTAGCTTTGATTGTCCTGAACGAGCTCTGTAGACCAGCCTGGCCTTCAATTCAGAGATCTTCCTGCCTCTTCCTCCCGAGTGCTAGGATTAGGATTAAACACTCCAGTCTTTTGGGGGACAGGACCGTAGGGACTCCCCGAACATCTGTACCAGTACTCCTTTCTAAAAGTAAGGTGACAAAATTTACTTCGTAAATACGCGGCGAAAAACAAGTTTAGATAATCCCAAAGTGTCATTTAAATAGTAAATGTCACAATCTTTTTGGACAACATATAGTGTGCTCAGATCCATCTCTTAGTAAAAAGATTAAGGAAATGTGTTTTGTGTTCTGTTTTAATTTGTTAAACAGTCCCAAGAGGGAGATTAAAGTGGAGGCATAATGATGGTTTTCAGGGAGGAAAAGAAATCCTGCATTATTTAGTCATACTACGTTTCCAAAATTTAAAGAGTACTTAGAAAAAGAATAATAGAGGGTTGGAGTGATGGCTGAGCCGATAAGAGCACTTGCTGCCCTTGGGGAGGACCTGGGTTTATTCCCAGCACCCAGGTGGAGGCTCCAGGCCACCTGTAACTTCAGTTTGAGGTGAGCCAAGGCCTCTTCTGGTTTTGTACATGCCTGAGATGTACATGCCATGCACAGAAAGTCAAATAAAAGAAGAACTACAGGGTGAGCATGCCTGGTAAGAGGTTTAATCTGGCTTTATAATTCTCTATTGAGTGATTATTATACTAGGGCTCACAGGCTCAATAGTCAACTCGGTGTCATGCAATCCTTATGTAGTAAGAAGTCTTGCCTGAGATCCACCTATGTGTAATTCACTTCCTGTTTTTTAGTAAAAACAAATGGGCAGCAACTACTTCCCTACTCTGGTATAATTACATGCTTGTTACTCGCCGATCCCGTCCTCAGAACGTCTTTCACCTAATTAAGTAGCCCAGATGCTTGTCTGTTTTGTCAGTGCCAATGCCACAGTCTCCTAGTCTTAGTGTTTTTCAGTCTGTCCACATCAGGACTCGCTTTAGGAAACCCAAATCTTTGAGAAAGTGTTGACTATCACAGTAATGACCATTTCTCCGTGGTTCCTGGGTGATGAGCCAGATTCTGTCTGAATGGCAGTTACGTTTCCTTTAACTGGTAGATCTGAAAAGGAGAGAAAGAACTACACAGAACGATGAGATAGAAAGGCATGAACAAGGCACTGTGGTACAAAGAGTCTATAACTCTGGCTGCCTGGGAACCTCAGGTGAGAGACCACACGAGCCAGGAATTTGGGACCAAACTGGGTATAACAGAGTCAGTCAGTTTCTGCTTCTCCCTCTCTCCGAGGCTTGTACACTTAAATCCATAAATAAAGGTGTGACTGAAGAAAAGCACTGATAGTAGAGATCATTCATCATTTATCACATATTGTTATCTTGTCTTGGAAGGATCTAATGATATCATTCTGTTCTCTATCCCGCAACCACCAGACGGACTTTGTCTGTGTAGCCCTGGCTGTGCTGGAACTCACTCTGTAGAACATGTTGGCCTCTAACTCAGAGATCTACCTGCACCTGCCTCCCAAGTGCTGGGATTAAAGGTATGTGCCACCTTTGCCTGGCTGTTGTCCTTTACCCGTTATTCAGATGACTTAGTGGCATCTTTCCACTCAACTAACATCAGGGTAATCTCAAAGCAGAAAAGGGTTGCCTTTCTCACTCTCTCTTGTTTTCTTGTTACCAGTCTTTTCCCCTACTGTTTATGAGCCACACCTGTTCCCTTGCCCATGTCATTATGCACTCTACCTGCTCAGAACTGCCCCTTGTGGCATCCCACCCTTTACTAAAACACTCTTAGCATACCTCACTTTGTTCTTATGCACTCCGTGATCTCATCGGGAGTTAGAGGAAGTGACCTATTATCTAATTAAAGTAATCCATAATTGGATATGAGTAAACTCTGTGCTTTACCCTTTTAAGCAACTGCACAGGAAAAGGCCAATGTACTGACTTGGTAAACAAGAGAGAGAATATTGACCTTAACCTATTTCTACTAGTTGTCCAGTCCAAGTGCAGAAAACCAAGAACAGTGGATTGCAAACAACCCATGTCTAGATTGTTTTGACTTAACTTTTAAGAACCTTTTCCCCATAGCCATTTGCCACAGCATTCTGAGTGTTTGACCCTTTTTCCCCCTCAAAGGTCTCAATATGTGGCCCAGAGTGGCCGAGAACTCAAAATCCCTGCCTCAGCCAGATTATAGGTGCTGTGCTACCAGTTCTGGCTTGTTTAACACTTATGATAATGGTCTTTGGATATGTTTTACAGACCAAGTAAACAAATGATTTTGGAGGGCTGGAGAGATGGCTCAGAGGTTAAGAGCACTGACTGCTCTTTCAGAAGTCCCGAGTTCAATTCCCAGCAACCACATGATGGCTCACAACTATCTGTAGTGAGATTGGATGCCCTCTTCTTGTGTGGAGGCGTACGTACATGCTGATAGAGCACTTGTATACATAAAATAAATAAATCTTAAAAAAAAGCAATCAAACAAAAAAACTGAATGATTTTGAAGGCTCTAGTTGGATCACTAATAAATATTATACATGATAATTGTTGGTTGGCTAGAGTGAAAAGACTCACTGGGTATTTATTCTAACAATTTTTTTATTTATTTGATATGAATGAGTATGTATTCATGGGTACCATGTGCATTTCTGGTGCTCTCAGAGGTTCAAAGAAAGCACTGGATCCCCTGGGATTGGAGTTACTCTGCTTGTGAGTGGGGGTGCTGGTATCCAAAGCTAGTCCTCTGCAAAAGCAACAAATCAGGTTCTCTTAACCACTGACCACCTCTGTGGCCCCAGATGAATATATACATTTTTGAGGTTTTCCTAACTTTTTTTTAGATTTATTTATTATTTATTATGTATATAGTATTCTGCCTGTATGTCTGCTACAGGTCAGAAAAGGGCACCAGATCTCATTATGGATGGTTGTAAGCCAACATATGGTTGCTAGGAATTGAACTCAGGACCTCTGAAAGAGCAGCCAATGCTCTTAACTGCTGAGCCATCGCTCCAGCCTGCTTTCCTAACTTTTTTAACAGTCCCATTAATAGTTCTTTATTATTTTTCTGATTATATAAGTGATCAATGAATACCCATGTGAGTTAGAGTCTGGAAATTTAGTGTCCTTGTGTGCCCTCCCCCATCCCCTAGTGCTTAGAGTTGTACTGTTCTTGGGTCTTTAATTAAGGATTAATGAAAAGATTTACTACTAGATCCATTATGGAGAAAATGATCAGAACTATATTGTTGTCTGTAATAGCCCTCTTAACCATAAAATCTATTCATTGACTAACTTCTCATGCTTTGGGGTAGAAGTTAGCGAAAAGTACCTTTAAAATTGAGTCAATTGGGACTGGAGAGATGACTCAGCAGGTAAGAGCACTGACTGTTCTTCCAGATTACCCAGGTTCAATTCCCAGCATCCATATGGCCACTCACAACTGTCTGTTGAGGGATCTGATACCCTCACACCAGTGCACATAATATTAAATAAATTATTTTGAAAAATAAATAATATTGAGTTAACGTCTTCCAAAAACAAACAAACAAACAAACAAACAAGAAAGGATAAAATTAGTAAGATTAGGGAACCTGCAAAAGCTTACACCTGCTAGTCAGCATGTATTTGTGTCTCCTGTGCATAACGATGCTAGAGAAGCAGAAATAATAGACACGGCTTATGTTTACCCAGAGTTTTGTAGGTCTAGTCTTTAAATGTCTTTTGAGAGGAGAGGACAAGGGGATAATTGAGCTTTTAAACTCTTTAAAAACTCTTGAAGTGTTTGTTATATTTGTCTCATCGCTTCAGGTTCTGGTATAAAATCTGATACAGGTTTTCTCCCTCTTCAGAGTTCTGCGGGCCATCATGGCAGTCAAGTGGACCAGTGGACACTCTTCTTCTGTCCTCTGCCTAAACGCAAGCAAAGATGGGCTGGTGGCTTCAGGAGCAGAGGGTGGAGATCTTGTGGCTTGGGGTGAAGATGGGACTCCGTTAGGACACATGCAGTTGGAAGGGGCTGATGATGTTACCAGCGTCCTGTTTTCTCCCTCCTGCCCCACCAAGCTCTATGCCTCCCATGGAGAAAGCATCAGTGTACTAGATGTCAGGTCTCTTAAAGGGGCCCTGGACCATTTTCATGTGAATGATGAAGAAATCAATTGTCTTTCACTCAACGAAACGGAAAGTCTGCTGGCTTCTGCTGATGACTCTGGAGCAATCAAAATCCTGGACTTGGAAAAGAAGAAAGTCACCAGGTCCCTGAAGAGACATTCTAACATCTGTTCCTCTGTGGCTTTCCGACCTCAGCGGCCTCAGAGCCTGGTGTCATGCGGCCTGGATATGCAGGTGATGTTTTTGCAAAGAGCACTTGGGTAATTTCTGAGCAGGATTTGCTAACAAAATCAAATATGTATTTGGTTGGTTTCCTTGGCAGTTCTGGGAATTGAACTGGGGGCTATACATGATTACTGTGTACTCTTCCACAGAGCTGTATCCCCAGCCCCTAGAATCAAATTATTGAACAAGTATTTTCTAGTCTATCCTAACATTTCTTTTTTTTAAATATTTTTTTTATTTATTATGTATACAATATTCTGTCTGCATGTGTGCCTGCAGGCCAGAAGAGGGCACCAGACCTCATTACAGATGATTGTGAGCCACCATGTGGTTGCTGGGAATTGAACTCAGGACCTTTGGAAGAGCAGGCAATGCTCTTAACCGATGAGCCATCTCTCCAGCCCCCTATCCTAACATTTCTTATCCAGTTATGAACTATAGCCTTAGTACTACCATGAGTGCTAGCCCGACAGAACCTACTCTATTTTATTCATTAGCGCTTTGTCTTCCTTTGCCCATCGTTAGACATTCTAAGACCTTAGGATTCAAATGCCTGAGTGTAAAAATTGCTTTAAACAAAGAAGGGGTAGTTTTATGTCAGCAAAACAGACAAAAGGGGGGGGTACTGAATGTAGAGTTGTTCCACACACGCTCTAGAAACTCTTTTTTTGTCATTATTTTTCAAGACAGAGTTTCTCTGTATAACACCCCTGGTTGTCCTGGAACTCTCTGTAGACCAGGCTGGTCTCGAACTCACAGAGACTCACCTGCCTTGGCCTCCTGAGTGCTGGGATTAAAGATCTGTGCTACCACGCCCAGCTTCTAGAAACTCTTAAATGGTTTGAATGTATGTGAGGGCTGGAGATGGAGCAGAAAACCTTGAAAACATGTTACTTAAAATGCCTGTGGGTGACCAGAAGCAGAGCACAGTGTGCAGTGCTGGACTTTGGAACCAACATCACAAATTAGCCTGCCTTCAGAGGAGACCGCTAGGGAGGAGATGGAGGCGTGAAGCACGTTGTATAGGGAAAGCTGGTGGGGTTTAATTTTGTGTTCTCACAGGAACAGGTCTTGGATTAATATGAGAGTTTTTTGATAGCTTGAACTTTCCCAAAGCAACTGTCCTTCCTCCTGCAAGAGAAAGATCTCATCACTAGGGCTGAGTGCTTAGGACTTTTAAGTGCTTTTCACTTTGCAAATACTAGTCTGATGGAGGAAGGTCATTGGTTAAGTAATAAAGAAACTGCTTCGCTGGCCCTCATAGGTTAAAACATAGATGGGAGGAGAAAACAGAACAGATGCTGAAAGAAAGAAGCTGAATCAGGGAGTCGCCATGATTCTCCCACTCCAGACAGACGCAGGTTAAGATCTTCCCTGGTAAGCCACCTCGTGGGCTACACAGATTATTAGAAATGGGTTAGGTCAATATGTAAGAGCTAGCCAATAAGAGGCTGGAACTAATGGGCCAGGCAGTGTTTAAAAGAATACAGTTTCCGTGTAATTATTTCGGGTAAAGCTAGCCGTGCGGCCGGGGTGCTGGGGACGCCCCGCTGCTCCTGTTTCAACACTAGTCTTCATTCTAGTCACGCCCTCCTAATTCTTTTTTTTTTCCCTCCTAATTCTTGTTCCTTCTCAAAATTTCATTTTATGTGTACAGATGCTTTGCCTGCATGTATGTATTACACTGGCTTTGGGCCTGGTATCTGTGCAGGTCAGAGTTGAGCATTGGGTACTCTGGAGCTACAGTTACAGACAGTTGTGAGCTGTCACATGGATGCTGAAATTTAAACCAGAGTCCTCTTGAAGAGCAGTTTGTTTACCTGCTAAGCCTTATCTCTAGCCACCTGTTGTTCCTTTTTAAAAATTTTTATTAGATGAACCACCTGCCTAGAAGCAGCCTTAATTCTCTACCCTCCAAATTCAATGCTTTTTCTCTATTATAAGAGTTACTTAAAGTATCATCTATGCTTGAAGTAGTGGTATACACCTTTAATCTCAGCTCCTCTCCTGGGAGGCAGAAGCAAGCAGATCTCTGTGAATTGGAGGCCAGATAGAGCTACATCATAGCAAGTTCCAGGACAGCCAGAGCTATGAAATAGAGAAACTCTGTCTCAGAAACAACAACAGCAACAGCATCAGTTTTGCCAGGTGGTGATGGCAGACATCTTTAATCCCAGTACTCTCAGGAGACAGAGGCAGGTGGGTCTCGGAGTTTGAGGCCAGCCTAGTCTACAGAGCAAGTTTTAGGACAGCCAAGACTACAGAGAAAAATCCTGTCTTGAAAAACTGAAGGAGGAAAAAGTCAGTATCCATCATAGCAGCGTTGGAGGGCCTGGCAGTGGAATGAGTAGATGGCCTGTGTGCGGGGCCACGTCCCAAATAGTAAGGGAGCCCTGGAAAATATTTGCAGTGCCTCTGTAGAAATTCTATGCAGAACCATTCGATATAGAATTGTTCTGGGTGTTTTTGTTTTTCAAGACAGAGTTTCTTTATGCTGCTCTGGCTGTCCTGGAACTAGCTTTGTAGACCAGGCTGGCCTCCAACTTAAGAGATCCGCTTGCTTTGATTCCAACCACTGGGGTTAAAGGTGTGTGTCACCACCAGGATCCATCTGTACTTATAGGACACAGTTTCCCTACAACCTACATCTAGGTCTTGACCAAACCCTTCCTAAATCTGCGTTCTCTACCCTCAGGTTGGATCTTCCTCTGATTTTTAAGAAGCGTCTGTGTAGCCAGGTGACTTGGTTATAAATATTCAGATGTAGTGTGTTTTGACTAATCGTTCTTTCATCCTTCGGCTATACCAAATTTCATCACTGACTCGTTAGTCGTTAGGTGTGGCAGTGAGATCTACAGAAGTGACCTGTAATAGATTGGAAATAGGCTGAAGAAAGGCTCATTGATAAGAGTTCACTCTGCTCTGGCAGAGGACCTGAGTTGGCTTCCCAGCACCCATGTTAGATGGCTCACAACTGTCTGTAACTTCAGCTGCAGAGGATCTAATGCCCTCTTCTGGACTCTGGAGGCACTGGTATTCACACACACTCACACATGCATACACAGAATAGTAAAATAAATCTTTCTAGGGTAGACATGGTTGTACATGCCATCTCAGCATTTGGAGGCAGAGGCAGTCAGATCTCTACGAGTTCAAGGCCAGCCTGGTCTCCAAAACAACAACAACAAAAGCCCAACTTTTTTTTAAAAAAATGGACATCAAGAATTTGGCATTTTGTCTCCAATTCTATGTGAGACATTTTAGGGGCTTGAGAACATTCTTAAATATGCTATAAAAGGCAGGGCTAGTATTACTAGTAGCTAGGGCTACTATAGTATAGTATAGTACTGCTATTTTGATTTGCCTGGTAAAGTTTCACTGTATAGCGGAGGACAACCTTGAATCCCTACCTCTACCTCCAAATGCTTGGTTTGCCGGCTTGTACAACAATACTTATCCCAAAATAAGATTTTTCACTCAGTTAAAAAAGTCTGAGCTAGACATGGTGATGCATGCTTGTGATCCTGGCCCTGGGCAAACAGGCAAAAAGGTCACCGTGAGTTCACAGCCAGCTGTCTACATAGTCACACCTGGTTTGAAACAAACCAAGAATTTGTTTGGCAGACCAAATAGGAAATATACAAAAAAGGGGTTTTGTTGTTATTTTGTTTTTTGAGACAAGGTCTCACTAATGCATTGGCTGGTCTGTAACTGGCTCTGTAGACGAGGCTGCCTTAGACACATAGAAACCCACCTGCCTCTGCCTCCTGAGTACTAGGGTTAAAGGCATGTGCCACCATGCTAGCTGGCTTGTTTGTTTTCCTCTTTCTTTTCTTCCTTCCTTCCTTCCTTCCTTCCTTCCTTCCTTCCTTCCTTCCTTCCTTCCTTCCTTCCTTCTTTTCTCTAAATTTGGTGAGTGATGCTGGGGCTTGTGTCCAGGTTTTGCAGGTGGCAAATAAATGCTTCTGCCACTGAGCTATGTCCTCAGCCCAACAAGTATACTTTCATGGTGTCTTTCCAGTAACAGCTTTTAGTCTCTGGCTTTGTAAATCCTACCTCTGCCTCTGTATTCTGTATTTCAGTCTAGTGTCAAGTAGCAGCTTTTAACCATTTAAAATGGTACAGGAACTGTGTGGTATTTATTTATTTATTTTTTTGGTTTTTCGAGACAGGGTTTCTCTGTGGCTTTGGAGCCTGTCCTGGAACTAGCTCTGTAGACCAGGCTGGTCTCGAACTCACAGCTATCCGCCTGCCTCAGCCTCCCAAGTCTGGGATTAAAGGCGTGCGCCACCTTCACCCAGTGTGTGTGGTATTTATTAGGAGCTCAGTAAGCACTGTAGTTGACCAACAAGGCTAGATCACTGTGTGACTGTGTAACTTTGCCTTGTTTAAAGGTGATGCTGTGGAGTCTTCAAAAAGCCCGACCCGTCTGGATTACAAATTTACAGGAGGATGAAACAGAGGAAACAGAAGGGCCCCAGTCCCCTGGTCGGCTCCTAAACCCCGCGTTAGCCCACTCTGTCTCGGTGGCATCGTGTGGCAATATTTTCAGCTGTGGTGCAGAGGATGGTAAGGTGCGCATCTTCAGGGTGATGGGAGTCAAGTGTGAGCAAGAATTGGGATTTAAGGGTCATACTTTGGGGGTATCCCAAGTCTGCTTTCTGCCTGAGTCCCATCTGCTGCTTACTGGAGGGAACGATGGAAAGATACGCTTGTGGGATGTGAGCGGTGAAATGGAGAAGAAACAGAAGAGTCCTGCAAAACACACCCACAGGAAGAAAGCAAAAAGAGCAGCTTGCCCAAAGCAGGGTGGGAACTCAAGCGCCCAAGGAGCGGATGAGGAGAAGCATGCAAAGATTCTGCCAAAGCTCGATATTGAACATGGAGAAAAAGTGAACTGGCTCTTGAGTACAAAAATAAAAGGGCAGCAAAGTATATTAGTGGCCGATCAGACGAGTTGTATATCTTTGTATCCCTTAAGTGAACTTTAGGGCCAATAAAAAGCACTATAAGAACTCTGATAAAGTCTTTTTTGGTTTTTTGTTTGTTACCTCCTTGCTTATTAAGACACCCTCACATTTGTAGCCCAAGCTAGTCTGGAACTCACTACATAGCACAGGCTGGCCTCAAACTTGTAGCAACCCGGGGCTGGAGAGATGGTTCAGTGGTTAAGAGCAATGACTGCTCTTCCAGAGGACCGAGGTTCAATTCCCAGCACCCACATGGCAGCTCACAACTGTCTGAAGATCCAGTTGCAGGGGATCTGACACCTTCACACCAATGCACATAAAATAAAAGTTAAATAAACCCTAAAAAATATTTTTAAAAAAAAACAATTTGTAGCAATCCTCTTGTCTCAGCCTCTATATTCTGAGAGTACAAGCATGAACCACCTTGTACTCTCTGCTGAAAACCTTATTTTTTTAGGTAAAAAAATATCTTGCTTTAAACTATTTGTCATGTGTAGAATCATATTAGTTTGAACAAAAGAAGATTGTTGGATAATATTTCATATAGTGACATTAGAATTTTGGTATAAAGATTGAGTATTAACTATTTACAAACTGTTCAGTGACTTAATTGTGCCAGATATTTTACACAGAATTTCATTTTTTCTCATATAAAGTTTGGGACTTTTACTGTGTTCTTATCTTACTTTGATTTCTCTTCTGATATACAGGTACACATGTAGGCAGAACACTGTATACATAATAAATAAATCTTAAAAAAAAATCTTAGAAGTAATAAAATATCCAGGTAGATGGTGCATGCTTGTAATCCCAGCATTCAAGAACTTGACTGAGGCCGGGCGGTGGTGGCGCACGCCTTTAATCCCAGCACTCGGGAGGCAGAGGCAGGCGGATCTCTGTGAGTTCGAGACCAGCCTGGTCT
>NC_022010.1:41441434-41451792 GCF_000317375.1 Microtus ochrogaster
TTTTTTTTTTTGAGGCAGGTTCTTTCTGGATGTCTTGTTGCTCACTGTGTAGACCAGGCTGGCCTTGAGCTCACAGAGATCCTCCTGCCTCTGCCCCTCCCCAACACTCTTATTGGGATTGAAAGGGGTGCTCCACCACCTCCAGCCAGAGATACTTTTCTAATGTCTAATAAAATGTAGACTGTTGACGAAGATCCAATTATTAACTGGCCAATGTCCTGAATGAGGCAGGCCTAGGGTTTGTTTGGTTTTTTTTGCAGTCATACATTCAAAAAATACTTTGGTTGTTTGGTAGACATATAGCACAGACCCCAGAATTAACCATCACTTTACATAAGAGAACCCTCCCGCTTTGAAAATCCATCATCTATCTAGTCTCCATTCAACAGTAGCAGTAGAAGTAGCAAGAAATAATTTGAAAAGGGTTTTTGTTTGTTTGTTTGTTTGTTTTTGAGACAGGGTTTCTCTGTGTCCTGGCGGTCCTGGAACTCACTTTGTAGACCAGGCTATTCTCAAACTCACTGAGATCTACTTGCCTCTGCCTCCCAAGTGCTGGGATTAAAGGCGTGTACCACCACCACCCATAATGAGAAAACTTTTATCTTTCATGTCAAAGTATCTTTCATTTGAAAAAAAAAAGTCTAAAAATGTTTTGTTTCAATATCAGATAGAGGCTAGGTGATATTGGTGCAGATAAAAGGAGACTGTGCATTGGCTTCCCGGTCATCCAGACCCGAATAATCACACAAAAACTTTATTAGTTTCAACACTGGCCAATGGTTTAAGTGTATTCCTAGCTAGCTTTTATATCTTAAATAAACCCATTTCTATTAACCTTTGGCCTACGGTTCTGGCATCTTTCTCCTTGAGCAGCTACATGGCATCTCCTGACTCCATCTTCTTCCTCCCTGCATTCAGTTTTGTTTTCCTACCTATATTCTGCCCTGCCATTAGTCAAAGTAGCCTCTTCATTTATTAACCAATGGTAATAAAACATATTCATAGCATACAGAGGGGAATCCCATAATAGGTACATGCTTTTAATTCTGGCACTTGGGGGGGGGGCAGAGGCAGGTGGATCTCTGTGAGTTTGAGGCCAGCCTGGAATACAGAGCAAGTTCCAGGACATTAAGGGCTACCTAGAGAAACCTGTCTTGGAAGCCCCTGACCCCATCCCCCAGTAAAGGTATTCAGGGCCTTTAAAAAAAAAAGAAAAAGAAAACCTCGCCAGGTGGTGGTAGTGTAGGACTTTAATCTCAGCACTTGGAAGGCAGAGACAGGGAGATCTCAGTTGGAGGCCATTCTGGTCTACCAAGTGAGTTCCAGGAAAGCCAGGACTGTTATACAGAGAAACCCTGTCTCAAAAAACAAAAAGCCCAAATAAAATTGAAAATTCATACAATAAGTGATAAAGTGATGTATTAGTTCAGTAAGAAAATATATTTTTTTTAGTTTTGCTTTATGTGTATGGGTGTCTTCCTGAATGTATGTGTGTGCGCTATGTTGGTACAGTAGCTGTAGGAGCCAGAGGAAGTTGGATCCCCTTGGGTTTCCTGGGACTGGAGTTGTAGATGGTTGTGAGTCACCATGTGGTCTGGGAATCGAATCAAGGTCCTCTTGAACAGCATGAACAACAGCCAGTGCTGATTTTGTTTGTTTGTTTTGTTTTTCGAGAACAGGGTTTCTTTGTAGCTTTAGAGCCTGTCCTGGAACTAACTCTTATAGACCAGTCTGGCTTCAAACTCACAGAGATCCACCTGCCTCTGCCTCCCGAGTGCTGGGATTAAAGGCGTGCGCCACCACTGCCCGATTTAGCCAGTATTCTTAACTCCTATAGTCATCTCAACAGGCCTTAAAGAGTTTGTTGTTGCTGTTCTTTTTCTGATGTGTGTGGTAGCTAAGGCTATCTTTGAACTTGGAATCCTCATACTTCAGTCTTCTGAATGCCGAGTCAGGAAGCCTCTCTTAAATAAGATGCACTTGCCTCTAGCAAATAGATCCCACCTGAGAAAATGCTACCAAGAAGCTATGCTTAACTCTGTTCATTTTTTGTCTAGAGTTAGTTCCCAAACTCTCTCAGGTTGTAAGTGGATCTATCTGCCCCCAACATGCCATTTGTTGAGCGAAGTTTCTTTCCCACCCTGTCCCACAGCCATTCAGCCCCAAAGAAACACACAAAGAAAAAAAAAACACACAGAGGTCTACATTAATTATAAACTGGTTGGCCTATTAGCTAGGGCTTCTTAACTCTTATAACTTATATTAGCCCATAATTCTTGTCTGTGTTAGCCACATGGCTTGGTACCTTT
The DNA here is from genome assembly GCF_000317375.1 of Microtus ochrogaster. Classification (NCBI taxonomy): domain Eukaryota; kingdom Metazoa; phylum Chordata; class Mammalia; order Rodentia; family Cricetidae; genus Microtus; species Microtus ochrogaster. Next base: position 41,443,744 of record NC_022010.1, read on the forward strand.
TTCAGCGAGGCAGTCACATCTTGCTTCCTCTGTGTCTGGATGACGACTGCAGACTGAATTTTTCTTCTTCCCATAATTCTGTTCTCATCGCTCAGCCTATACTTCCTGTCTGGCTACTGGCCAATCAGCATTTTATGAAAATAAAATTGACAGGGTACAGGCCATTGTCCCACAGCAAGCCTTGGTGACTGGGTGCTTCCCAATGCCATGACTGCAGCTGAGGAAAGCTTGACCATAAGCAGTTTTGACTAAATCCTACATAACATGCCCTAACTGTCCCTGACCAGTGTCATTGCCAGTTCTTAGCAGCACGTAGCTTCTGATACTCGTCACCACTCTTGCTTCCATGTGACAGAAGCCACCAGACAGCACGGGTGGCTTGTAATGTGTCACCACCGTGTGAGCAGACATTTCTCTCCTTGTTCCTCTTAAATATCTTACCATAAGACTGACTCCTTTTCCATTAACATATACTAGTTCAACAGGGCATGGTGGTGCACTCGGGAGGCAGAGGCAGATGTATCTCTGTGACATTGAGGCCAACCTGGCTGTTATACAGAGAAACTCTGTTCTGAAAACCAAAAAACAAACAAGCAACAACCAAAAACATATACCAGCTCTACCCCCACACACCCGTTGCTCCACCTCCCCCTTTCCCACTTGTTTTCCCACTTCCTGATGCTGGGAGTTAACCCTAAGGAATTACACATGATAAATAAGTGACCACCACTAAACAATAGCGCCAGCCTTACTTTTTATTGTTGTGAGACTGGGTCTTCCTAATCTGCCCATGCTATCTCTTAGGTCTCCCTGATTTTTTTTCTCGACTTGTGTGTCATTTGTATATAGGAAGACTATTGACTTTTGTGTGTTCATTTTGTATCCAGCTACTTTGTTGTGTTTATCAGCTGTAGGAGCTTCCAGTATAATTTTTAGAGTCATTTATGTATACTATTATACTAACATATCATCTGAAACAAAGATACTTTGATTTCTTCCTTTCCAATTTGTATCCTTTTGATCTCCTTCAGTTGTCTTATAGCTGTAGCTAAGACTTCAAGACTATATTGAATAAGTATGGAGAGAGTGGGCAATCTTGTCTTATTCCTGACTTTGGTGAACTTTGCTTAGAGTTTCTTGCCATTTAAATTGAGGCTGACTATGGCTTGCTGTAAACTGCCTTTGTTATGTTGAAGTGTGTTTCTTATATCCCTAATCTCTCAGGACTTTTATCTTGAAGGGGTATTGGGATTTGTCAGTGGTCTTTTCTGCATCTAACATGGTGATTATGTAGTTTTAGTCTTTTAGTTTGTTAATATGTTGAGTTACATTTTTCAAGTTTGTGTATGTTGAACCATCCCTGCATCTTTAGATTATGGTGATCTTTTTAATATGTTCTTGGATTGGGTTTGCAAGTACTGTATTGAGAATTTTTGCATTTTTGTTCATATGGGAAATTGGTCTGTAATTCTCTTTCTTTGTTGGATCTTTATGTCGTTTTGATGTCAAGGTACTGTGGCCTCATAAAATGAATTGGGCAATGTTCCCTTTTTGTTTCTATTTTGTGGAATAATTTGAGAAGTATTGGCATTACTCTTCTATAAAAGCCTGGTAGAAATGGTTTTCTAAAAACATGTGACTTTGGGCTTTTCTTTGGAGTGAGGACTTTTAATTACTGGTTTTATTTCACTAGTATTTTTTTTAAACTTTGGGTTTTTTTTTTAAGATTTATTACTTATTATATGCAGTGTTCTGCCTATATTCTGCCTGCAGGCCAGAAGAGGGCACGAGGTCTCATTACAGATGGTTGTGAGTCACCATGTGGTTGCTGGGACTTGAAATCAGGACCTCTGGAAGAACAGTCAGTGCTCTTAACCTCTGAGCCATCTCTCCTACCCCTTCACTAGCATTTATAGGTCTGTTTAAATTGCTTATGCTATCTTTAACTCTGGTAAGTGGTATATATTAAGGAAATTACTCATTTCTTTTAGATTTTCCAATTTGATGGCATACAGATTTTTAAAGCATGTCATTTTGATTCTCTGGATTTTCTTAGTGTCTGTTGTTATAGCCCCTTTTCACTTCTGATTTCGTTAACTTGGATATTCGCTCTCTGCTTTTTAATTAATTTGGATAAGGGCTTGTCAATCTTACTGATTTTCTCAAAGAATCAACTCATTTCATTGATTCTTTAAATTGTTTGTTTGTTTCTATTTTATTGATTTCAGCCCTGAGTTTGATTATTCATTGCTATCTGCCTTTTTTGGATGTGATTTTTTGTTTTTGTTGTTGTTGTTCTAGAGCTTTCAGGTATACTGATAATGTTGCTAGTATGAGATTGGGCTTCAGGAACACCTGTCTTTAGAATAGTCACTGTCAATTCTGTAGAAATCTTGATGTTTCTCCCTTCCATAATGGGATTTATCCCAAAATATCCCAGCAGTGTATAAATCATTCTTTAAACCTGATTTTTCCTGTACTGGCTGTGGATCTCTGGTGTGAAAATATTCACTCAGTCAAACCTTTGTTCTCATAGTCAACTCTACATAAAGCTAGTCCCCCACAATTATCCTTATTGACAGGACTCATTGACAAGAAAGGAGCCCTGAGCAGGAGACACAGTATGTCTGCTCTTACTGATAAACAGGTCTGGGTAGCCCTGAATTCTCTTGCAGCAGACTCAAGAGCATATAACCGACTGCCCTTTGCTCTACCCTAACAAGCTATTAATATTCTGCACTTACCTTCACCTTTCATTTAACACAAGGTCCTAGTCTAGGAAATTAACTGCTTGTACCTTTACCCCTAAATATACAGGAAAAAAGCTTGGATTGCTAAACCAGCCCCAGAGAAAGAAATTCCTTCTCACCTGGGTGTCAGTGGACATGGCATTCTGATGCTTAGCCCAGGGGAACAAGCTCCATCCTAATCCTCCTGGTATCTGCACGGGAGCGTCACAGCCATGCCCCTTCAGAGACATCAGGTGCCTACTTCGTTAGTCTCTTATCCATCCTGTTAACCATAAGAAATGCATGCTTGGCATTATTGTTATTTACTAAAACATTGTTAACTATGTCTGTGTGAGTATATACACTGGAAACCTTGTGGGAAGGGAAGAAGAGCTAGGAACATGGAAACAGAAACATCAAGAGAGCATTGGAGAGAGTGCGGGACAAATAAATGGGACTTGATAAAAGACTTATGTGAGCCCATTTATTTTATTTACCCTCAGGTAGCTTTAGCCAGAGTTTGCCTGCTAAAGCAGTCCCTCTGAATCCTGAGAGGATTAAGGGGGTTAACTCCCTAACACAAACATTAGTATTTTGCTAGGTATAGTAGTCTGGGCTGGCATCTGTGGTCTCTTAGAGTCTGTAGAATATCTGTCCAGTACCTTCTGGTTTTTAGAGTCTCCATTGAGAAATCAGGTGTTACTTGAATAAGTCTGCCATTTTATGTTACTTGATCTTTCCCCCCTGCAGCTTTTAATATTCTTTCTTTGGTTTGTTCACCTAGTGTTTTGATTATTATGTGCCAAGAGGAAATTTCTTTTCTGGTCGAGTTTATTTGGTGTTTTTTCTTCCTTCCTTTCTTTTTGGTTTTTTGTTGTTGTTGTTTATTGAGACAGGGTTTCACTGTGTAGCCCTGGATGTCCTGGAACTCTCTCTGTAGACATGACTGGCCTCGAACTCAGAGATTTGCCTGCTTTTGACCTCCCGAGTGCTGGGGTTAAAGGCATGCACCACCATGCCTGGTTTTTAGTTAGCAAAATTTTCTTCTGTGATTATGTTGAAATTCTTTTCTGTGTCTTTGAACTGAGTTTCTTCTCCTTCCTCTAATTTTTTTCCCAAGATTTGTTTATCTATTGTGTTCTGTCTGCATGCTCGGCTGCACACCAGAAGAGGACATCTGATCTCATTATAGATCTGATCTCATTATAGATGGCTGTGAACCACCTTGTGTTTTCTGGGAATTGAACTCAGGACCTCTGGAAAAGTAGCTAATACTCTTAACCTCTGAGCCATCTCTCCGGCCCATCCTTCCTCTATTCACTGATTATTAGATTTGGTCTTCTCATAGTGTCCCAGAATTTTTGGAGGTTTTGTGCCAGAACTTTTTAGGCTTAACATTGCCTTTGACCCATATGTCCATTTCTCCATGTCTTCAGTGTGTGAGATTCCCTTTTGCATCTCTTGTCTTCCATTGGTGAGGCTTGCCTCTGACATTCCTGTCCAAGTTTCTAACTTTTTCAGTGTCAGATTTCCCTCTGTTTGGATTTCCTTTCTTTATGTATTTTTATGTACACTTGTGTTTCACTAGCATGTATGTCTGTGTGAGGGCATCAGATCCTCTAGAACTAGAGTTACAGACAGTTGTGAGCTGCCCAGATGTGGGTGCTGGGTATTGAACCCTGGTCCCCTGAATGAGCAGCCAGTGCTCATAACTACTGAGCCATCTCTCCAGCCCCTATTTGGATTTTCTTTATTGATTCTATTTCCACTTTCAGGTCTTGAACTATTTTATTCACTTCATCCCACTGTTTTTTTTTTTCATTAAGGGCCTCTCTCATATTCATAAAGACTGTTATAAGGTCTGTGTCTTCTGCTTCAGCTCTGTCTGCTGAGCTAGGGTTTGTGCTCTAGTGGAGACACATTGTTCTGGCTGTTATTATGTTTTTATGCTGGCATCTGCGTATCTGCATTTGGGAAGGTTGTAATTCTAGGTGCTGATTTCTGGTCCTGTCTTTGTGGGTGTTTTGTTCTTTGCTTTCTGTTGCCCCCTCTGGTTCTTAGGAGAGTGGTGACTGTGTGTTGCCAGTAGGGAAATCTTCTGGGATCCTGATGAGTGTGACCACTGCGGGTTCCAGGTAAAATGTGTTTCCAGGAGTTGGGAGCTGACACTTAGGAATGGGGTGCGCTAGGAGGAGAGCAGCCTGAGGGAGTCCACAGGAGGGAGGAAAGCGCGGTTCCTCTAGGATCCACTAGGCCCCTGGGAATGGGAATGAAAGTGAAGAGAGCCACAACTGTCTGCCACAGAGCTCATGGCGTTGGGACACTGGATGTGGAGGAGGTAGGGAGAAAACATGAAGCTCTTAGCTAACCTGTTATGCTGGCCTATTTGCGTCTCTGGCAGGCTTGGCTGGCGGGTTCCCAGGGAATGCCTGCTGAAGTTGGGGGCTGGGATGAAGCAAAGATCTATTATAAAGGCATGTGCCTTCCCGTTTCAAGGATCCAGAGTACAAGTGAATCAGCCTACTTCAAATTAAGCAAAACTCCTTCACAGGTGTGTCCTCCCTTTTTGGATTTCAGTTAATTCCAGATGTAGTCAGGTTGACAAGATTAGCCATTACACTGTCCTTCAGTTTCAAAATCTCAGGTAGGTTGATTGCCCTTTTACAATTGTGCCCTTTGGGGCTCTGCAGTCAAGAGCACTGGCTGCTCTTCCAGGGGACTCTGGTTTGATTCCCATCCCCCACATGGCTGTTAACAGCCATCTATAACTCCAGTTCCAGGGCATTAGGCACTGCATGCACAGGGCACACAGACACACCTGTCAAAACACATAAATACATAAAAAATAAACCTCAAATTTATAAAATAAAATTGTGTTGGTAGTAGTAGTAGTAGTTTACTGCTGAGGTTTTGGAGAACTGTGTATATTTTAGATGGTTCCCCTGTTTAATGTGTGCTTTGTGATTATAGTCTCCTGTTTTGTAGGCTGTCTCTTCTCTCTGTTGACTGTTTTCTTTGCTTTCCTGCAGCAATTTAGCTTTGTTATTGTAATGATTGTTCTGTCTCTTTAAGAAGCAAGCCACGCCCACTCCCTCATCCACTGAGGCAGGCAGGTCTTCCTTCCTGCTTGCTCCCTTAGTGTCTCTCTCTCTTCTCCAGCCCCCTCTTGGAGAGGCAGCTTTGGTCTCTCCTCTCTCTCTCTCTCTCTCTCTCTCTCTCTCTCTCTCTCTCTCTCTCTCTGCCTCTGTGTCCTTCTCCCCTTTTCCCTTCCCTTTTATAACCACTAAATAAATATCGACCCTCACTCTGCATGGCTTGTCTATCAGTCTGTCTCTCGCCCACTGCCGCCACATGGCTTGCCACTGGGGACCAGTCACCTTCAGAGACCTGCTGTGTTGTCTTATGTGCATTCCCTGCATGGGACTGGCTGCTCTCGGGGCCTTGCTGCCTGCCACCAGCCTGTAGTGTTTCTGCCACCACCGGGGATCCTCAGCAATTTTTGATAATCCATTACAGTTAACCCTTTGCCTCTCTGTTACCATATTTCCTGGAGAGGAGGCTTTTTGCCTTCTCATCATTCTTAGGTGTTATCCATTTAATTAACATTTATGATGTTCAATAAGTATTGATGGGAACAAATTCTTCAGTGAGTGAGCAAACAGAGCTTAGTTCTTATGAGCATAAATGTTTTCTTGAGCTCACATGAATCTGTTAGGAAAAATTTTAAGAGGGCCTCTCAGCCAACACAAAATAACTCCAATTAGACCAAATTAGACCAAATCAATGATGCCCACGTTTAATGAATGCAGCACTCCCGGGTGGTTGGGAGCATGGCAGGGGGAAGACAGAGAGGGAGAGACCCTGCAAAACTGGTGTTCCTTTGCAAGCCTAAATAGCCTGTGGGAGTGGTCCTGACCCTCTCTGGGGAAGGGTCAGGGCTTGGTGGGCTTTCCTGGAGGTGGAGTTCAGTCCAAGGCAACTCCCAGGGGGAGGGGCCTAAGATAGAGCTTTCTGCTCCATTGGCGCTCCATTGGCACCCCAAGGACGAATGCCAGGGGCTGGGGTGACGCCCCCAACTTAATATTACATTCCAGACTCTTTGGCTATAAAGGTGTTAGAGAGCTTTCAATCAAACAGAATCTTTTGATCAAAACATATCTTCGTGAGCTGGGCTTGGTACACACCTGTAGCCATAGCACTTGTGAGACTAAGGCAAAGAGGATTGTGAGGTAGAGGCAGAATTTGGCTATATAATTATAGCAAGTTCCTGTCTATAAAAAAGAAACAAACATCTACTCAGAGTACCCTAAACTAAGTAGTTACTTTGCCATCTCTGTGACTTTGTCCATACAAATTCTGCAGTCTATAGAATACTTCACACTTCTCCCGCTTGATAACCAAGAAATAACACTTTAAGGATAAGACCCACCTCCAGTTTGAGCATCCTCCTAGTGACCCAACACCTCAGTGACCCACTCTCATCCTCTGTGACTTTTAGAGTCTGTACCTAAGCATTAATAAACATGTCTACTGCATGTTTTTTTTTTGTTTGTTTGTTTTTTGTTTTTTAGAGACAGGGTTTCTCTGTAGCTTTGAAGCCTGTCCTGGAACTAGCTCTGTAGACCAGGCTGGCCTCGAACTCACAGAGATCCACCTGCCTCTGCCTCCCGAGTGCTGGGATTAAAGGTATTAAAGGTGTGCACCACCACCGCCCAGCTACTGCATGTTTTAATAATAAAACAAGTACTTATTTTTGTTTTGAGAAAAGGTTCCGAGAAGAGATCCATTTTGGCCTTGAGTTCATAGGCTGGGAAGATCTTCCTGTTTCCTGTGCTGGTTTCCTGAAAGGGGGACTACAGACTCAAACCACTGTATCACAGAGAAATCATGTTTCATGTGTCTTTTTCTATCGATTCCTCATTTTATACTACTAGAAGCTCTCAATAATAGTAATTTCTACCATTGGTTAGATTTTTAACTTTAAAACCATCATTATCGCCAGGCAGTGGTGGTGCATGACTTTAATCCCAGCAATCACTTGGTAGGCAGAGACAGATGGATCTCTGTGAGTTCTCGGACTGCCTGGTCTAGTTCCAAGACAGGCTCCAAAGCTACTGTCTCAGAAAACCAAAAACCAAACAAACAAAACCCCACACATAATTATCATCATAAAAAAATGTAAGGCAGGAAAAGCAAAAAACCCAGGATAGCCAAAACAATCCTGGACAATAAAAGAACTTCTGGAGGCATCACAATCCCTGACTTCAAACTCTGCTACAGAGCTACAGTACTGAAAACAGCCTAGAATTGGCATAAGAAC
>NC_022010.1:41468149-41468827 GCF_000317375.1 Microtus ochrogaster
GTATATATCCAAAGGATGCTCAATTGTGCCACAAAGACATGTGCTCAACTATGTTCATAGCAGCTTTGTTTGTCATAGCCAGAACCTGGAAACAAATCTAAATGCCCCTCGATCAAAGAATGGATAAGAAAAATGTGATACATTTACACAATGGAGTACATACTACACAGCAGAAAAAAATAACTGGTGCAGGAGAATTGTCTGTATTCTGTTAATCGTGTTTTAAATAAATGCTGATTGACCAGGCAGGAAGTATAGGTGGGAAAACCAGACAGGAAGTAGAGGTGGAGAAAAGAGAACAGGAGTATTCTGGGAAGCAGAAAGCTCCCTCCGCCAGTCCTCCCCAGACCACAGAAGAAGCAGGATGTGACTGTCCTACCCCTCTGAGAAAGGTACCAAGCCCTGTGGATAACATAGATAAGAACAATGGGTTAATATAAGTTACAAGAGCTAATAAGAAACCTGAGCTAATGGGCCAATCAGTTTATATTCTTATGGAGACCTTTGTGTGATTTTCTTTGGGGCTTGCCAGCTGTGGGGTGTTGGGTGGGACAGAAATCCCAACAAGCAGGCCCTCATGTTACAAATAATGATAGCTTGAATTTTGCTGGAAAATGGATAGAGCTAGAAAACATTATTTTGAGTTAGGTAACCCAGACACAGAAAGACAATTATCAC
>NC_022010.1:41469137-41485584 GCF_000317375.1 Microtus ochrogaster
GTGGTGGCGCACGCCTTTAATCCCAGCACTCGGGAGGCAGAGGCAGGCGGATCTGTGGGAGTTTGAGGCCAGCCTGGTCTACAAGAGCTAGTTCCGGGACAGGCACCAAAGCTACGGAGAAACCCTGTCTCGAAAAACCAAAAAGAAAAAAAGTAAGGCATTCTTTAAAAACTTGTATTGATTATAATTTGATAAAAAGCTATTAAAATATGAAACCTGAGCCTGGAGAGATGGCTCACAGTTAATTAAGCTCTTGTTAGCTAGGCATGGTGGCACACATCTTTAATCTCTGTACTTGGGAGCTGAATTAGGCAGATCTCTGTGAGTTCCAGGATAGCCTGGTCTACATAGAAATTCCAGTATAGCCAGGACTACTTAGAGAGACCCTGTCAGAAAAACAACAACAACAACAAAGCTATTGTTGCTTTCATGGGGCCTAGGTTGGATCCCCAGCACCTACGGGAGAGCTCACAACTGTCTGTAACTAGTTCCAGGGGACCTGCCGCCCTCTTCTGGCACATGGTGCACAGATTCATGTATACACAAAATACTCGTGTACAGCAAATAAACATTTTTAAAAATGAAAGTAGCATCTCCATCAAATTTAATTGTAGACTAATGTTTGTATGTCCCTATATACGTTTCCCAGTTTAAACAAAGTTGTGTTTGCTATGGCTGCTTGTTGCTCTATAAAGGCTTGCTCTGTTGTCAAAGGCAAATGTCATAGTGCACTCCAGGACACCTGTGTTCACACCATTGGTTCTTTGAAACTATATTTGGATGTTCAAGCTATTAAAAGCTTCATGTACTTAGTGACCTTCCAGGCAGAATTTAGATTGCATATTCCCATTGCGGCTGCCTGTTGCTGAGTGGGAAACAGCAGAAAATCCAGGATCCCAACCTCTCTAGGGTTTTCATCTTGCTTCCTTTCCTTTTCCTAAAGAAGATGAGCCATGAAACCACAGCCCTGATATCCTTGAAGGAGGCAATGAAAAGGTGTCTCTGGGTTCCAGGGAGGGACTAAGCCAGGGTCTGCTGTTGTCAGAAGGGAGTGAAGAATGGAGACAGAGATGAGCAAAGAAGACAGACACGCTCATTAGAACTGTGTTTGCCAAAGTGGTCTGACTGATAATACAGGAAACTCTGGGGGTTGGAGTATAGTCCGGTAGTAGAATGTTTGTGTGGTTGAAAGGTCCTGGTTTTTGAATCCCCTGCATGTGCATGTGTGTGCGCGCGTGCGTGCGCACACACACACACACACACACACACACACACACACGCACATGGAATCAAGAAAAAAATCTTTAATATGCTAAAACTCCATTCAGTTCATGCTAGATTTACAGAAATAAGTGAAATGTGGCTGTTACCCTCAAGGAGCTCATAGCCTATAGGAAGAGTAGAATTGGGTTTTGTTGTTTTTGTTGTTGTTGTTGTTGTTGTTTTTAAATACAGTTTCATATAAGTGACCTTATACTGGTGATGTTCCAAAAAGACTAATGGAGGGATCAACCCATTTCGCCTAAGAAAACGGCTCTTCTCAGAGGGCACCTTAGCCGGGTCAAGGCATCTGAGTGAGTTTATGAGGAAATAAATGGGGGAGGGATTTTATAGTGAGGAAAGTACATTTTGGCCTTATGACAGATTGGAATTACAGATTAGCAACTAGGATGTGTGAAGGGACTCACTGAGGCATTATGCTTGTGGCTGAGGAGATCCATTTGTCCCTAAAGTCAGGCGGTAGAAAAATCTACATTTTTAACTGAGTTAATTATCACAATAGGGCTGGAGAGATGGCTTCACCAGTTAACTGAGCCAGCAACTCTGGCTGCTCTTCCCAGCAACATCATGGTGGCTCACTACACCTATAGTGGGATCTGATGCCCTCTTCTGGCATAAAGGTGTACATGCAGATAGAGCCCTCATATACAGAAAATAAATCTAAATCACTACAGTATTTTAGAGAAGTGTGTGAAGGATGAATTGGAGACTGGAGCAAGGACCCAGGAAGACTTCCTGTAGTCCTAGGACCTGTGAGAGGTGATGGGCTGGCTTACTGGGCATAACAAGCAGGAGATGGGTTAGATAGCAGTTGACAATCATTCTTAGATTTCTAGTTGGAACAACTGAGTAAACTCTGAGGCTGGGAGCTGAGCTAGGGAGTTCTCATAGGAAAGATTACACTCAGATTTACATTTTTTATTTAAAAATTATTTTCAGATTTATTTAGTTTATGTGTACCCATTTGTGCCTGGTGCCCTCAGAAGTCAGAAGAGGGCATTGGATCCCCTACCACTGGAGGTATGGAGAGCTATCAGCTGTCCACCAGGTGGGGCTGGGAGTTGAACCCAGGTCTTCTATAAGAACAAGCATACTTATTCACTAAGCCATTTCTCCAACCCTTTGTTTTTGTTTTGTTTTGTTTTTTGAGACAGGGTTTCTTTTGGTTGTTTATTTGTTTTTGTGTAGCCCTAACTGTTCTGGAACTAGCTTTGTAGACCAGGCTGGCCTCAAACTCAGAGATCTACTTGCCTCTGCTTCCCAAGAGCTGGTATTAAAGACATGCGCCACCACCACCTGGCTCTAATATATAATAAATATATTTCTTTTTTATGTGATAGGGCAGGGTTGTACATGTCACAGGCATCCATACAGAAGTCAGCAAGACTTGAAGGAGTTGGTTCTCTTCTTCCACCATGTGGGACTAATTAAAGTTAGATCACCAGGCCAGCAGCAAGCACCTTTACCTGCTCAGACATCTGTACATTAGACATTTAGCAGAGTGGTCTGTGTGTCTTTTGGCAGGATATTCCAAAGGATTCCTGCAATTATAAACTGTTCTTGACAAGCTAGAGTTCATCTCTAGAGTTCAGGCTAGAAATGCTCTACAGCAGTATAGTTTGAAGTCTAAAAGTTAAAGACAGTCAAGTGGCATAGTTGACTTGAAAGCAGAGGCTGCTGCAGAGAAGCCGCACTGGCTTCATGATCCTATTAATGCACACATTCCATGCCAACTTTTTTTTTTTTTTTGTTTTTTCGAGGCAGGGTTTCTCTACCCTTGGAGCCTGTCCTGGAACTAGCTTTTGTAGACCAGACTGGCCTCGAACTCACAGAGATCCACCTACCTCTGCCTCCCGAGTGCTGGGATTAAAGGCGTGTGCCACCACCACCCGGCTCCATGCCAACTTTTATTTAACTAGGTGTAAATTGGAACCAAAACTGAGAGAAAATTCCTCCATTGTAATTTCTGAAGATGGAGGGGAGAGTTTGTAAAGTTAAGCTCAGGACAGTTGACTGTGATGATTCTGTCGAGGGAGAAATGCACATAACAGATAAAAGTGTACATCTGAGAGAAAGTGGCACCTGAAACTCAGTTACTGTTGGGAGAAACTGAGGACCAAGGGAAGATGCTCAAGGACATAATCTGGGGCAGCCACAAAGTGTTGAGGTCACTGGAGAGGCAACTGTCTCCTATGGCTTCCTTCTTCATCAAAGATGATGTGGTGCTTTAGGCCAGCGGGCTGTCCCTCCAGCCCTTCGTGGTTCATCTAGGTACAGTTGCAGTGCTGCCCCTGGTGGTCAGTGCTGCTCCCAACTGCTTCAGTCCCCATGCAACGGCTCAGCAGCTCATGGTCATCACAGGTATCAGTGATGTAACCTGGACATGTTACTCCTTCTCTGGAAGGCCTCTGCTGGCTATTAGGGGGCAGGAATCATATCTCTAAGAAATGGCCACTGATCTCTATGCAGAATTTATACTTTATGTAGTGTGAACTAAAACAAATGTTACGAGATACTGGGAAGGATTTCCCAGAGAGTGGATCTAAGAAGACAGTGGAGGGCTGGACATAGGTCAGTGGTAGAGCTCTTGCCTAGAAAGTGTGAGGCCCTAAGCTCAATCCCCAGTATCACCATCAACACACACACACACACACACACACAATGGAATTTGAGCTGATCCTTAAGGTAGAAATGGATCTGCAAAGTCAACAGGGTAAGCTACTTTATCATGTTCGTTGATTCTAGCGCTATTCATTTAAGTGATAGTCTTTTTCAAATTCAATCTATCTATAAAATGGCAAGACCAGGACTTGTACAGCTCTAACCAAAAAAGGAAAAAAGGGGGTTGGTGACATGGTGGAGCTGGTAAAGGCTCTTGCTGCCCAGGTCTTACCACCCGAGTTCAAGCCCCAAGACCCACATAGTGGAAGGAGAAAATAACTCCTACAGGTTATCCTTTGGCTTCCACCCATGCATCCCAACCCCTCCCTCCACACAGAAAATAAAGCCATCTTTAAAAAGTAACAACTGATAGCTTCACTTACAGTCACAAGAACAATGCTTGTTGATACTGTGTGAAGCATAAAGTATCGCACAAGACATGGAAACAGCTAGATGATCCAGAAGTCAGACAATATGAAGAGCAAGATCAGAGGAGGCCTGGCCAGTGGGAACCCTGTTCACATTTCACTCTGAGTCCCCATCTACATTTGGTAGGGCTGTAAGTAATCTATTAGAGTCTCAGGTTTACCCTGGCCCAGACTTAACTTTGATTCTTTATTCCTGTAGAGTAGACAACAAGCTCCAAGCTCTAGACGCACAGTTCAAAGAACTAGACATTACCAAGGATAAACTGACACAGCAATTTGAACACCATAGCAAGACCTTGGCAAGCCAGGCAGCCCAGGATGAGATACGGACCGCAGTTCTGGCCCTCGGGTGAGCAATAATTGAATCCTGGCTTTTGTGGTTTTGCGAGAGCTCTCGGTGGCCATTCCAAACTGAATTTCGTATGTCCCAAGGGTATTACTCATGCCTGGGTTCCTTCATTCACAAAAGGTTGATCTGAGCACTGTTTTTATGCCCAGCACCACAGTGCCCACCTTGTGAGTCTGTTACCTGCTGGTCTTATTGACAGGAATGAGTGACAGAATTCCCTCACCATGGGAGGCCTGGGAGCCCAGCTTTGCAGTTTGATGCAGGCTGTATTTCTGAAAGAGATAGCTGGTTTCCTAGTGGGTTTACATTGAGCCAACCTAATCAAATATAACCTACATTTATACACTAAATATTCCATTTAAGGAGCTTTCCACATTTTTCATAGGTTCACCTCAATGGAACTGAATATTTTATACAGCTACGTCATTGAAGTCCTTATTTGCTTGCACACTCGAGTACTTCAGAAGCTTCCAGACCTGGTGAGAAGTCTCCCGACCTTAGCCTCTGTCCTTAGAAGAACAGTCAAGAACAAGCGTGTTAGAATTGTGTGGGAGTCAGTCCTGGAGGAGTATGGGCTGCAAGAGAGAGATGTCACAGCGCTCTGTACCTTCTTCATTGCGCATGGCAACAAAGCAGAACACTATGCTGCTAATGTACGACAGATGTACATCAAAGATGTTACGTTCATGATCACCAACATGGTAAAGAACCAGGCTCTGCAGGATGGTTTGCTGCGGGCTGTTCAGGTCATTGAGAAGGGGAAAGCAGTGAGGACCCCTGAAAACCAAAGGGCATCCCTGAAAGATTTGATACCATCAGCCAAAGATTAACCTGTCACCCCTACAGCCCAGCAATTTCACTTTCAGTCATTTGTATCGCAAAAACAAAAACATGAATAATTTAGTGTAGGCTTATTTTATTTATAGCAAAAGTGGGAGGAGCACTAAAGAAATTATGACAAATAGATACAATGAATATTTTGTGTGTAGTCATATTAAAAAATAAGCAAACTTTTTATAGTGAAATAGAGTCTGGGGCAACAATGTGGACACTAAGAGAGACTTACGTAGATATAATCTACATGGGAAGCAGAAAGTATAAAAAAAGGGCTGGAGAGATGGTTCAGCAGTTAACAGCACTGACTGTTCTTCCAGAGGTCCTGAGTTCAATTCCCAGCAACCATATGGTGGCTCACAACCACCTCTAATGAGATCTGGTGTCCTCTACAGGCCTACAGGTAGGATACTGTATAAATAAATAAATATAAAATAAATAAATCCATGTTTGCTCTCTTTGTTTAAAAATTTAAAAAAAGGAAGTATAAAAAGATAAGATCTTCTGAGTAAATTGGGAGCATGGGGACCTTGAGGAAGGATTGAAGGGGGGGAGAGGCAGGGAGGAGAGAAAAATGTAGAGCTCAATAAATATCAATAAAAAAATATTCAATAAAAAAAGAAAATAAATAGAGTCTGGGGATGTAGCCCAGAGGATATGCCTCATATATAGAGGTCCTGGGCCCAATCCCTGATACCGCAAACATAAATATAAATTTATACAAAATCATCACTCAGATTTTGTGGTGTTTTGTTTAAATATTTAATGTTAAGTATAAAAGGGGCAAAACCAACTATATATAATACATATATATTACCTATAATTTTTAAAAGATACTGTATATTAGTTTAGATATCACTTCTGCAGTGATAAGCAAAAAAAAAAATTTTTTTGCGGGGGTGAGGGAACTAAAAGGCCAAGAGCCAAAGGGAAATAAAAACTTTTCACTGGATAGTGGAACTTGTCCTCCAGACACAGCACGGCATCACTGAAATTGTGATCAGCCACAGGACATGGCCATGAGATCAGGAAAGGAAAGGGCAATGTTGCTGTCCCCTGAGATTCCAGCCCCAGCCACAAGCCCTACGCATCCTTGCTCCGCCTGTTCTTAGGGATGCTGGAGTATCCAGGAGGTGGACAGTTGACTGTTGTCCTTTGATTTTATTCTTTGCTCTTTTCTTCTTGTCTTTGAATCTTTTTTTACTCTTTTGGGGAGCCTGCCATTCAGCTACCAAATAAATCACACACAGAGGTTTATTGTTACTTCTAAATGCCTGGTCTTAGCTTAGCTGGTTGCTAGCCAGCTTTCCTTAACTTAAATTATTTCATTCACCTTTGCCTCTGGCCCTTTTTCTTTCCTTACTTCTGTAATCTTACTCGGTGGCTGACTGGGTGGCTGGCCCCTAGCATCCTCTTCTCCTGGTTCTTTTGTTCCTTCTTCCTCTTCCAGATTTCTCCTTCTATTTATCCTCTCTGCCTGCCAACTCTGCCTAACCTTGCTCCTGCCTTACTATTAGCCATTCAGCGCTTTATAAGACCACCAGGTGTTTTAGACAGACAAAGAATCACAGCCTCACAGAGTTAGACAAATGCAGCATAAACAAAAGGAACACATCTTTACACTGTGAGGCAAATGTTCCAGAGCATACACAAATGTTACACGCCTTAAAATAATATTCCCCAACAGTGGACCGTGGTTGGGAGTCTAGAAATGAAGCTTTTGTGGGTCATCCCATGCTGAGGTGGGAGCTGCAGGTGGTATGGCTTGCCTTTGAGTCATCCATGCCACAGTAAGAAATCCCACACTCATGTTCCTGTAAGACTAAAGAACTCACTGGTTCAGCAAACTGAACTTGAATGCAGTCTCTTCTTTGGTTTGTCTTTGGTGTCTGGATGAGGTAGATATGTTTCTCTAGCAAGAGTCAGACTGTTCATTTTGAACATTTTGAATTTTGAATACCTAGTAAAATGCAATTAGTCAATCATAAACGTAGCATCACTCAGTGGAGAGATGACTCAGCAGCTAAGAGTTTCATTCCCAGCACCTGTATCAGGTGTCTGATAGCCACTGCTCCAGGACAGACTATAAGTGGTTTTTCTTTGGACTGGTAGCTACCAAATAATAACATGGAGATTTTTTTTATTAATTATGAAAGCTTGGCCTTAACTTACTCTTGTTTCCAATGGGCTCTTAAAATTTAAATGAGCTCATTTTTATTAATCTTTCACATTAAATTAACCACGTGGTTCCTTACCTGTTCCTCAGTGCCATAACTCCTACTTCCTCCAGTTCTCACTGGAGAATCTCCCACACCTCAGATTCTTTCCCAGAGTTCCTATCTCTCCCTGGAAATCCCACCTATCCTCTCCTGCCTAGCTACCTGTCATTCAGCTCTGTGTTAAACCAATGAGAAGGTGCCTAAGGCAGGAAAAGAAGGGCAGAGACACATCTCCACACAGTGTACAAAAAGCTTGTGGTAAGTCTTTAGAAAGGAAGACCGCAGACATCAGGGATCTGTGCCATAGAAGAAAGTGAAAATGTCAGCTTGTCACAGGGCTAAGGATTCTCTGGCCCAAACGGTCAACTTTCTGGTGAGAGCAGCCTTCTTACAGATTCTCAGGGAAGTTGAACCAGAGTCTGTTAGACCTGGAACTCTCTATGTTGCCCAAATTGGACTCCAACTCTAGATTCCCTTGCTTCTGTCTCTGCCTTTTCTACTTAAATGCTGGGATTACATGACATGTGTGACCATGCCTATCACTGAATACTTTTTTTTTTTTTTTTTGAAAAGGGTCTCGCTGGGGCGGTGGTGGTGCACGCCTTTAATCCCAGCACTCGGGAGGCAGAGACAGGTGGATCTTTGTGAGTTCGAGGCTAACCTGGTCTGTAAGAGCTAGTTCCAGGACAGGCTCCAAAGCTAGAGAGAAACAAAACTGGCAAAAAAAAAAAAAAAAAAAAAAGAGTTCTAAGAGGATAACTAATAAAAAAAAAAATACCGTTTGGAGCTTGTTTAGAGTTTACCTTTCAGCCAGTGACTAACAAAACTTGAACCACCAAAGCCTGGAGGAGCAGCATCTGGCAGGTGGAACGCGACGGCGCGCGCAGCCCCGAAAGTCCCGCCCAATTGGGCGGATCCTTGGGCAAGAATTGCCTTTTTGGCGGGCAGTTGTGACGTCTGTTGGTCGCGTGTCCCCGCTCCTGCCGCCAGTAAACAGTTTGGTTTACAGTTTCAGAACCAGCGGGTCTGAGCGGCTGCGTCTCGGGACCGTGGGGAACCGCTAGGCGGCCAGAAGCTGGAGCGCGGGCCCTGGAGGGCTGCCTCCACCGCAACGGCGAGACGGAAGTCCAGCGGCGGCCCGCGCCCGGCTTCCGGGCTGTCGGGGGAGCTCCCGGAGCGGCCGTCTCCCGGCTTCCGGCCCTGGCGGGCCCCGCGGCCTCGCGCAAAAAGGCGGGTCCTCACCTGGTGAGAAGGGGAGCTGGAGCCGATCGGCGGCGGCGCGGGGGGGCCGGAACCACGCTCCGGCCCGAGGCCGCCGCGCTCCCCAAGGAACGTTCGTCCATTCCTTTGCTGGACGCAGGGCATAACTGTTCGCGGGGCATCACAGCGCCTGTTTGCCTCCGGCCCAGGGAAGTTCAGCCGGTCTGGGTTCCAACACACTGCTGTGTGTCAGGTTAAAGACCAAACCGCTCTCTGACTTTCTCCATCCGGTGGTGAGCCGAAAGACGCCTCTGATTTCTTTCAGGTGTTGACGTTGAGTAGGCCTCGTTAGCATAGGAAAATGGCTGCAACCAAAGACGCCATCCCTTCCTTAGCCGAATGTCAATGCGGAATATGTATGGAAATCCTGCTGGAGCCGGTAACCCTTCCCTGCAACCACACGCTCTGTAACCCGTGCTTTCAATCGACTGTTGAAAAGGCCAACCTGTGCTGTCCCTTCTGTCGCCGCCGAGTCTCTTCGTGGACTCGATATCATACCCGAAGAAATTCTCTTGTTAATACAGACCTATGGGAGATTATCCAAAAACACTATGCAAAGGAATGCAAGCTTAGAGTCTCTGGGCAAGAATCAAAGGAAATCGGTGAGTAAGGTCAACAAAGTTCTTTGGTTTACTTCTTTTTTTATCCCAAAATCGTTTAGAGAGGGAACCTCATTTCTCTATCTTAAGAAAAGGAAAAGCTGGGCTGTGGTGGCGCACGCCTTTAATCCCAGCACTTGGGAGGCAGAGGCAGGTGGATCTCTGAGTTCGAGGCCAGCCTGGTCTACTAGAGCTAGCTCCAGGACAGCTAGGGCTGTGACATAGAGAAAGAAACCCTGTCTCGGAAAAGAAAAAAAGAGGACTATTTAGTTCAGTCATTTTTCGTTGGCCTCTTCCATTCTTGGGGTGCAAAAGGCTACAAACTGGTTCCTAGTCTTTAAGCACTTTGCCTGTGTTACAAAGCCATTCATTTTTTTTTTGTTTTGTTTTGTTTTTTGAGGCAGGGTTTCTCTATGGTTTTGGAGCCTGTCCTGGAACTAGCTCTTGTAGACCAGGCTGGTCTCGAACTCACAGAGATCCGCCTGCCTCTGCCTCCCAAGTGCTGGGATTAAAGGCGTGCGCCACCACCGCCCGGCAGCCATTCATATTTTCTTCTGGGCCTTGGATGTGGTCTGTGGTGTACTCTTCTATTATGTGTTTAAAAAAAAAAAACTAATTACAAAATGTGGCCGAGAATGGCGCACGCCAATAATCCCAGCACTCGGGAGGCAGGGCCAGGCTGATCTCTGAGTCCAAAGCATGCCTGGTTTCCACAGGGAATTCCAGGACAGTAAGGGTTACACAGAGAAACGGTGTCTCAGCGACAAAAAAAACAAAATTTGCCATGGTATCCATTTTAAGCAACAAATCTTAAAACATAACACATGAGAAAACCCATTTCATAGAGATGTAGATGCTAATAGTCACCCATTTGAAGTACCTCTTAGAACAGGGTGTGGTCCTGCATTTTCTGTTCCCAGCACTTGGGGAGGCAGAGGCTGGAAGGCACCTGTGAGTTCAAGGTCAGCTTGCTGTGCCTTGTGTGCTCTGGGACTACAATAGCTTTCTACCTCTAAAAGGAAACAGCAGGTGGTGGTGCTGGTCTTTACTCCCTAAGCTTGGGAGGCAAAGGCAGGTGGGCCTGGAGTTTGAGGTCAGCCTGGTCAACAAGAGCTAGTTCCAGGACAGGCACCAAAGCTACAGAGAAACCCTGTCTCAAAAAATCCAAAACAAACACCGCCACCCCCCTCCCCCAAAATATTCTTCTGTAGCCCAGGCTTCCCTGTAATAGGCTGTGCAGCTGGGGCTGACCTTGTCCTCCTGTTTGGGATTACACGTTTCCTGAGTTAGAACTACTTGTTAATGGTCTATTGAAAGCCTTTGGAAATTTGATTGGATTGCATTTAAACTTAGCACTTGGGGACGTTGGGATTTTACCAATTATTATAAAGTCCTGTATCCATGAAAGTTGTCTTTCCATTTATTTAGATCTTCAGTTTCTTTTGTGGAGACAATCTTAGTAAAACTTTGCGATAAAGGTCTTAGGGAGTTCCAGGCCAGCCGGGACTATATCCTCTCTCTAAACAACAAAGGCAAAAGTCACAGTATACAGTAGAGAAACTATAGAGCTGGCATTATACCACGAGCTGAGATGAAGTATGCTAAGTTCTCATTTCTTTAGTCACTGAGATGATCCATGTGAGATATTATAGTGGGATAGACAGGAGAGGAGTAGCCGCCTTCAAAGATGGGAGGGGTAGGGTATGTATATTTTGATACTTTGGTCATACACACACGCGCACGCACACAATTGCTCCAGGGGAACAGCAGTACGTGTTCTTTACTGAGTTATCTCTCCAACTCTCAGAAATCTCTTCTTAGTCTTAAAAAAAAGTTTACTTGATCAATAAATAGCCAAGATATCAAGAGAACAAACGACAACCCACGAAATAGAAGCATATATTTGCAAATCATAGATGGTAAGAAAGCAAGAGGGGCACTGTAAATTCTAGGCCAGATCGACCTGTGTTGTGAGACCCTGTTAAAAAATAACTCATCCGGAAAATAACCCACTTGGAAAAGAAACTCATCAGGGAGTCTGCATCAGCAGTCCCAGTCTAGCCAGGACTAGTGAGATCTGTCTCAAAAAGCTTAAAGAATCCAATGAAAAGCGGCAAAGTGGTCGGGTAAGGTGGCTCATTTCTTTATACATTCCAGGACAGCCTGAGTTATAGTGAGATTGTCTCAAAGAAAAGAAAGGAGGTGGGCAAAGAATTTAGATATTACTCCATTAAGGATATTCAGGTTACTAGCTTACTAGTAAGACACCTGAATATTGTTAATAGAGTAATTAATGTTCCATAACATTAGTCGTTAGGGAAGTACAAATCAAAACCACAAGAGATAAAGGTGATACTACAATTTCATACTCATTTGGATGACTTGTGGAAAAGAAATCATAGAGGGTCAGCAAGAATCCCTAGATAAAAAGATGTCTGAAGGGAAGGAGACCTGCCTATCCTGGAGCACCCAAAGGAAGAGAACAGTCCAGGGAAGGGAAGCAAGATGATGGGTAAGGTACAGGCCCATAAAAAGAGCAAGAGATGGAAGAACTGAATCAAAACATAAGAGGATGTTGCCAGAAACAGCTAACTTATTAAACTGCAACGTTTTTATTGTAATTAGATTTTAAGCTGCCCTTTTTTTCTTTTGGTTTTTCAAGACAGAGTTTCTTTGTGTAGCCCTGGCTGTCGTGGAACTTACTCTGTAGTCTAGGCTGGCCTCAAACTCAGAGATATGCCTGCCTCTGCCTTCCAAGAGCTGAATTTATCCTTTTGTTATCCAAATGAAAGTTTTTTTTATAGAAAGTTCTGTTTTCAGATATTTTCAAATTTCAGATGGTTTCAAATATGAAAAGGAAGGTTCATCTTAATGGTATTTGTAATATGAGAATGTATTAGTACAAACTTGTAAAACATATAATATAGCATATAAGAATTAGAAAAAAGTAGAAGTGCCCAAGTGTCATCTAGGGACGTATAAACTAAATGTGTGTGTGTGTGTGTGTGTGTGTGTGTGTGTGTGTGTGTGTGTGTGTATGTGTGTATGTATACATACAACAGAATATACATACTGTTCACACATTAGAAGGAATTGTTAAAGTTTTAACGTGTATGAAGACTGTTCCCAGTTGTCCTTACTGAGGTGATTGTATCAAGAGAGTACTAACTTCATCAATGGGCCAGTCCACTGATAAATTCATACCAAATGGGAGGAGGTGAGGCCTGTCTGGAGGAAATACACTGTTCCCTGGGGAATGGCTTTGAAAGGTGTATATTGTTCCTGGGTCCTTCTGTTTCTTTGCTTCTTAGCAGCTGTCTATGTAAGCAGCTCTCCCTTACCAAGCCTTTTCACCATGTTTCTAGCTTTTACAGGGCATAAAACCATGGGTGCAAACCTTTGTATGAGCCAAGATCAACTTCCTCTCTCAGATTGTTTATGAGGCATTTTGTCATAGTAGTAGTGGCTACAGGAACAAAATTAGTGGGTTTTAGATTGGAGTTAGAGACATGTTTTTTTCTTTATTTTCTGCACAGTATATCAGTAAGTACACGATGCTAGTTTTTCTCATATATCATTCTGATTCCCTAATAGTGGCAGACTTCTCAACTGTATCTCTTGAAATTAATGTAACTATGAAATGACAACTTGCGACTGATTGTCCAACAAATTTTCAAGCAAAGCAAGCAAAGGATTCCTATTTATCACTCTGTGTAACATGAATTCTAATTGTTCTTAATAATAAAAACCCGGAATGAGATATAGAGGTTAATGTTGACGATCAGAGAAACAGCAGCCAACCACTAGAGAGTTCTTTTACTTCTACTAGTGCTTAGATCAAAGGGACTATCCTGTCTCTACAAATCTTCAGACTGACTACTGTCTCTATGAAACCTCAGACTACTATCTCCCTAGTACTGGTCTTAAAAGTGTGAGCCAGCACCACTCGACTGTTTCTCTTTTAGACTGATTTAATCTCTCAGCTGGCCTTGAACTCAGATTGACCTGCCTCTGCCTCCCAAATGCTGAGATCAAAGGTGTGTGCTACCACAGCCTGCCTTCTATGACTGACTAGTGTGGCTTGCTAGGCACTCTGATCTTCAGGCAAGCTTTATTTGTTAAAGCACAAACAAAATATCACCACACTGTTCCCTGCATTGGTTTCTACAAAATGGAAATTCGGATATTTTAAGAATGGGTTTTCTCTTCTGTAGCATTCTTTGTTCTAAGAAGTCTGTGTGACTTCTGACTCTTCGTTAATGCCCCTCCAAACACTTTTTATCTTTTTTAATTTACATGTGTTAAGTTACATGAGAAGGCTCAGCTGGGCCTGGTGGTTTGTGGCTCATGCTTCTAATTAAAACAGGAATCTGAGGCACAAGGATCACAAGTTAGAAGCTTGAAATTGTCTCAGTTTTTAAAAATTATTTTCCCTCTTCCTTAATCTCTTAATATAATATTAGGGTACTATTAGGGTTTTTTTCCCCCTGCTACTCTGTTACTGGTTTTTTATGACTCAGGGCCTGGTACATGCCAGATGTGGACTCTGCTATTGAACCACATCTCTAGCTCTCTGCCTTTTACAGGTATTTTGGTTTGGTTTCAAGACAGGATTTCTTTGTGTACCAGCTCTAGCTGTCCTGGAACTCACTTTATAGGACAGACTAGACTTGAACTCAGAAATCTGCCTGCCTCTGCCTCCCCTGAGTGCTGGAATTAAAGGCGTGCACCACCACCCTCCCCCTGGCTTTTTAGAGTTATTTTTATGGAGTGTGTGTGTGTAAGCGTGTGCATGCACACACCTCACAAAGTTGGTCATAAAGTTCTGTTGCCCTAATACTGTTTTCCTCCCCATGTGAAACAGTTGATGACTGCCAGCCAGTTCGTCTGTTGAGTAAACCTGGGGAGCTGAGACGAGAGTATGAAGAGGAGATAAGCAAGGTGGGTATAAAATAGCTTAGGTTTTGATTTTTTATTTGTTGAAAATGTCTTTGTTATACTTTCTCAGAAATCTCAGATTTATATATAGTATGTTTATATAACTATCATATACTAAAATACTAGTGCTTTTTGTTTTTAAATAGGATCTTGCTGTGTAGATATTAGGTACTTACTATATGTAGTTAGTGATGCCTAAGCATTTAAGTATAAAAATTTCCTTGATTTCCTTGGAGTTTTTACCTTTTAAAGGATGGTAAAGTGGTAGGTTGTGGTTTAGTGAGGGACGTAAGTATGTATACAGGGGTGACTGAAGCACACGGTGGGCAAAGGTTCAGCTTCCAGTGCAGCATGTGAGCCTCACGAGTGTGATACTAGGAGGGCGCTTATGTTTTTGAGAGAAGGTCTTGCTCTGTATCTCTGTCTGTCCTACAGACTGTCTGTCTCTGTGTAACCTAGGCTGCCCTCTAACTGGTGATCCGCTTGCCGTAAGCCTCCTCAGTGCTGATAGTATAGGTGACTAGCCACATTGGAGTTAGTAATTGGCTTTTCTCCAAAGAAAATAACTGATTCCTGTGTCCTGGTATTTCCTTTAGGAGCTTGAATTATTACTAACTCAGAAATAAGACTCGACAGGCCACGTGCTGGAAATAAAATACACCAGTTCAAATTTGTGCTTGTGGGACGGCCTGCTGTTGTGGAAGCAACCCAGTGCTTCTTTTTGTTAAAGGCCAATTTCCTGATTTTCAAGATAGAGTGTCACTGAGGGCTGCTTTTCTAACCTGAAGTCTGTGTTGGTACACAGCTAAATATGAAATCAGGCTGTGTGTTTAGCTCAGCACCAACATACTACAGAGGAGCACACTGTGAGCATCCTAAAAGGAGTCTCTCTCTCTCTTTTTTTTTTTTTTTTTGGCCGATGGGTAGGGAATGAAACTTCAGAAGCAAACAAGCTCTAATGTGGTATCAGCTTTATTATGAAATAAGGCTGATATAACAAGTAAAGAGCTGTTGGCTTACAGGAAGCTCAGTTCTGTGCAGATGACAAGTTTGTTATTCATGGAGGCAGCGTCTAAAACATGGATGAATGGGAAGAAGATTCACAGTGAGTTTAGTTAGGGTCAAAAGCTGTTGTGGTAAGCATTCATTTTGAACTAGCTGCAGCAGCTGCTTCTAACTGTTAATAGAATAGAATTGGAACATTTTACTCACCCGATATGACTTCCAGAAAGACTTTTTGTTTAATTAGGAGAAGGAAGGAATTGCAGAGGGGATCTCACCATCTAACCCAGCTAGCTGGCCTTGAATTTCCAGCAGTTCACCTGCCTCAGCCTCTCAAGTGCTAAGATTATAGGTGTGTATTACCACACCCAGCTAAAGTCAAATGTTTGGGTTTTTTCTTTTTTTGTTTTGTTTTTTTTTTTTTGTTTGTTTGTTTTGTTTTTTGAGACAGGGTTTCTTGGTATAACAGTCCTGACTGTTCAGGAACTCACTTTGTAGACTAGGCTGACCTCGAACTCACTGAGATCCACCTTCCTCTGCCTCCCAGTGCTGGAACTAAAGGCGTGCACCCCCACCACCTGGCGAGTCTTGACTTTTTTATTATACATGTGTGCCCATGCATGTAGAGTCCAGAAATTGACTTCTGGTATCTTTTCTGACGGTTCTCAACTTAGTCTCACTTGGAACCTCAGCTTATCTGGCTAACCTATGAATGAACACCTGGGATTCAGATGGATGCTGACACACTTGCCTTTTATGTGCTGCTGGGACTCCAAACTCAGTTCTTATTTTTTTTATTTTTATTTTTATTTTTTTTGGTTTTTCGAGACAGGGTTTCTCTGTGGTTTTGGAGCCTATCCTGGAACTAGCTCTTGT
>NC_022010.1:41486475-41492746 GCF_000317375.1 Microtus ochrogaster
GCCTGCCTCTGCCTCCCAAGTGCTGGGATTAAAGGCGTGCTCCACCACCGCCTGGCGTCTGCTTTCTTTTTAAAAAAATAAATAAATAACAAAAAAAGCAACAACAGCAGCTAGGTCTAGGGTATTCCTCTCTTGGCTCTCCTTCTGTTTTCAGAAGTTCTCTCTCTTTAGTAAATCTGTCTGCTGTGCTAAAGAGCAGCAGCAGAGGCAGTTAGGTCTGCCTTAGCATGTGACTTTCCATGAGCTGAGGAAACATTGAGTGTCTGTGTGGTACTGTGGGGGAAACTGTTGTGAGAACTGAGGGCAAGAGATTTGAGTCTTTGGCCAAACCTTTGTTGGACTGGCTGGGGTGGGCTTCCTGAGGTTAGGACCTTGAACTGCTGTTTGCCTGTGGAGATTTGAAATTTTTGCTTTCATTTTTTTACATTTGTTGTGAAATGAGTGTGTTAAAAATTTTCAGAAAGAATGTCTTTTATTACTATTATTATTTTTAATCTTTTTATTTTATGCATGTAGGTGTTTTGTCTGCATGTATGTCTCTGCAGGGTGTATATACAGTATCTGTGGAGACCAGAAGGGGGTATCGGATCCCTCTGGGACTGGAGTTATAGCCAGTTTTGAGCTGTTGTGTAGGTGCTGGGGATTGAACTCAGATCCTTTGGAAAGGCAGCCAGTGCTCTTAACCACTGAGCCATTTCTCCAGTGTTCAAGAATGTCCTATTATTTTTAAGGTGGAGGCTGAACGACAAGCCAGCAAGGAAGAAGAAAACAAAGCCAGTGAGGAATACATACAGAAATTGTTGGCGGAAGAAGAGGAGGAAGAAAAAAGACAGACAGAAAGAAGGAGAAGTGAGATGGAAGAACAGCTGAAAGGGGATGAAGAGCTGGCAAGGAGGCTCAGCATCAGTATTGTAAGTTTTGACAGATGCCTACGTTGCTTTGAAGCCTCACAACAATTTAAGGTTTTTTTTTTTTTTAATAATATCTTTGTTCTACTAAGGAGAAAAAAATGTATTTTATTTTTAAAGATTTGGGGGGAGTTATATGTCATATGCGTTTGGATGTCCCCAGAGGCCAGAAGAGGACATCATCTCCTCTAGAGCTGGGGATTCTGGGCAGTGGGTGCTGACATGGGTGCTAGGAAGTGACTGGGTCCTCTAGAAGAGCAGTGAGTGGCTTTAACTTCTGAGTCAGCTCCCTAACCCCAAGACAAAACAAAAAAATTAATAGCAAACAAACTTTTATGACTAATACATTTTTGTGTATTGTTACTTAATTACTTCAGCTGGGGACATATTTATTAGTGGTACAGATCAAATCCCATACCTTGGGTATGCTAAACAAGTAAGCTATACCCTCAGCCTGATTTTATTTTGACATTTAATTTATTTAATGTATGGGCACTACCTGAGTGGTGGTCAAAGGACAACTTGCAAGAGTTAGTCCTCTCCTTCCTCTGTGTGAGTTCTGGGGATCAATCTCGGGTATCCAGACATTGTAGCAAGTACATTTACTTCTGAGCCATCGCACTGGTCCTCCTAGCCTAATTCTTAAATAATATATTGAACCTGGCTTTCCTTATCTTACTGTTACATTGTTTATAAAAAACAATGAAAGACAAGGTGGTAAAACATACACTAAAACCTAAGGGTTCCTGAACCTAGTGGCATAGGTTGAAGCCAAGCTATAGCACTGAGTTACATATACCTTGAGCCCACCTAGGCTTCTTTCAAAATATAAACTCTTGAGGGCTAGACTGATGTTTCAGCATTAACAGTACTGACTGCTCTTTCAGAGGACTTTGGTTTGATCCCCAGTACCTTACATACATGTACACAGAAAAAACACCATAAATGAAGAAATCAATAAAATATTTTAAAAATAAGGTACAGGTTCTCATACCTACTCTAAGCCAAACTGACTTGGATTCTCTGGGATTGAGCCATGTTGAGTACTGTCTCCAGTGAGATCTAGGGTATCTGAAATACTGAGGTTACAAAGCCCCTGAGTTAACTCCCCTACTTTTGAAAAATATCTGAGAATACATTTCACCAAAATGAAGTATACCTAGAATTTTTCTTTCTTTTTTTTTTAATATTTATTTATTTATGTATACAATATTCTGTCTGTGTGTATGCCTGCAGGCCAGAAGAGGGCACCAGACCTCATCACAGATGGTTGTGAGCCACCATGTGGTTGCTGGGAATTGAACTCAGGACCTTTGGAAGAGCAGGCAATGCTCTTAACCTCTGAGCCATCTCTCCAGCCCCCTCTTTTCTTTTTTTTTTTTTTTTTTTTTTAACGAATCTTACCATTAAGGTAAAATGGCACAGCTTTGTGTATAACCCAAACGTATCCTCCTGTGTACTTATGTGTATTACGTCTATGTATCTGATGAGCGTGTGTGTGTGTGTGTGTGTGTGTGTGTGTGTGTATGTATGTATGTGTATACACATGTACCACAGCGTCTTATGCGGAGGTCAGTGGACAGCTTTTGGAGATGGTTCTGTTTCTGTCATAAGAGTCCTGAGATGGAACTCAGGTTGTCAGGCTTAGCATGAACACCTTAGCCACTAAACCATCTTGCCTCCTCCTGTGGACTTTAAATCATGTCTTTTCATCTGTAATACGATGTAAATGCTATGTGAATGCCTATTGCAAAATAAAGTCTAGGTAAGGAGAGTGAAGTATGTACATGCTCAGTATTCTTCAAAGAACTTAAATTCAGTTTTTGAAAAATGTTAAGAATTTTGAGGGCTGGAGAGATGGCTCAGTGGTTAAGAGTACTGCCTGCTCTTCCAAAGGCCCTGAGTTCAATTCCCTGCAACCACATGGTGGCTCACAACCATCTGTAATGAGGTCTGGTGCCCTCTTCTGGTCTACAGACATACACACAGACAGAATATTGTATACGTAACAAATAAATAAATAAATTTAAAAAAAAAAAGAATTTTGAGTTTGTAGAATTCAAAGCTTTTTTCATAAAGTTCTCGTTAATAATGCCTTTGTATGTTTTTCTTATGACTGAAGAACAATAACTACAAGAAAGATATTTTGACTTCTCCTTCGAGTTCCAGAAAATCAGATGCAGTCACAAACAAGTCACAAAAGAAAAATACAAACAAACAAAAAAATTTTGGAGATATTCAAAAGTAAGTAAATATGATTGCCATTTATCCCTTGATAGCTACTGTATGCCTTAGGGTTTTGTTCATAGTGATCACCAATTCATCAAGTTTTGTTAATGAGCTTTTGTTTTTTTAAAGATTTTTTTTATGTGTTTGAGTGTTTTGTCTGCATGTATGTAAGTGCATTGAATATGTACCTGATGTCGTAGGATGCCAGAAGAGGGCATTGGATCCAAGGATCTGGAACTGGAGTTGTGGATGGGTATGAGCCCCAGTTACGGGCCACACTGGGAACTGATCTAAGATTGTAGGTGGAGTTTTCCTGTCCCCACAGCCATCGGAGACTTAATATTAATTGCAAATGCTTAGCTAGTAGCTCAGGCTTATTACTAACTAGCTCTCACAATTTAAATTAAGGTATTTCTATTGATCTATGTGCCGCCCTGAAGCTCGTGGATTTATCTGTCCTCCAGCATGTCTTGCTTCCTCTCCGTCTCTTGTGACTCCTCTGACTCCAGTATTTTCTCTGCCTATCAGTCAATCAGCTCTTTATCAATAATGAAAACAACACATTTTCACAATGTACAGGATTATTCCACAGCACTGGGTCTCCATCAGGCACGTAGTAAGTTCAAGGTCAGCCTGGTCTACAAAGCTAGTTTCAGGACAGCTAGGGCTGTTATACAGAGAAACCCTGTTTCGATGTCCATTGTGTGCCATGAGGAAGGAGAGACACTTATGAGTTCAAAATTCTTTAATAAATCACCACATAAGCGGGACACTGATGGATTAGGGCTGCAAGACAAGGACTCGGCCTTGTTTCTCCTGGCAGCCCCACGCAGAAGCAGTGGTGGGTTCTTTTTTTTTTTTTCTATTTATTTATTTATTATGTATACAATATTTTGTGTGTATGTCTGCAGGCCAGAAGAGGGCACCAGACATCATTACAGATGGTTGTGAGCCACCATGTGGTTGCTGGGAATTGAACTCAGAACCTTTGGGAGAGCAGGCAATGCTCTTAACCACTGAGCCATCTCTCCAGCCCCAGTGGTGGGTTCTATAAGTGCTAAACCATAAACACACCTGTGCCAAGTTACAGATGCAGTTTTACCAGTCAGGAGCCAAAGATTGGAATCTGTCCTTGTATGTTCCATCACTGGCAACCAACACAGAATAGAAGCCTTTCCTTTGTTCTTTCTTTTGTTAAAAACGGCCATAATATCGTGCCACAAGGACGTGTGCTCAACTATGTTCATAGCAGCTTTTTTTTTTTTGTCATAGCCAGAACCTGGAATCAACCTAAATGCCCCTCAACCAAAGAATGAATAAGGAAATGTGGTACATTTACGCAATGGAGTACTACACAGCAGAAAAAAAAAATAACAACAGCTTGAATTTTGCAGGAAAATGAATGGAGCTAGAAAACATTATTTTGAGTGAGGTAACCCAGACACAGAAAGACAATTATCACATGTCTTTATGTTTAAAAACTCATAGGTGGTTTTTAAACATAAAGCAAAGAAAACCAGCCTACAAACCACAATCCCAGAGAACATAGACAACAATGCGGATACTAAGAGAGACTTACATAGATATAATCTACATGGGATGTAGAAAGTAGAAAAAGACGATCTCCTGAGTAAATTAGGAGCATGGGGACCTTGGGGGAGGGTTGAAGAGGGCAGGTGAGCAGGGAAAAACGTAGAGCTCAATAAAAATCAATTAAAAAAAAAAGAGAAATTAGGGGCATAACAGATTGTTCCTGTTCCCTTTGAGGAGATGTTTCTTTCTTTCTTTTTTTTTTTTTGAGACAGGGTTTTTTGTGTAGCTCCGCCTGATCTGGAACTCACTCTGTAGACCAGGCTGGGCTCAGATTGAGAGATCTGCCTGCCTCTCCCTCCTGAGTGCTAAGATTAAAGCTGTGTACCACCACACCTGGCAAGAAATCTTCTTTTAATGTAAAAGATGAGGACTGGCAAGACAGCTCAATGGATAAAAGTACTTGGAGAACGAGCCTGGCGATCTGTAGATCCCTGGAAGCCATGTAAATGTGGAGAGAGAACCGACTGCACACAGTTGTCCTTGGTGCACACACACAGTGGCAAGCATGTGCTAACAGAAACTTCAAACCCATCTACACACACAGTGTGTAAGAGATGAGAAACTGAAGAAGAGGCTCCATAGGGAGGGAACTTTATAAAACCAGACCCCCCCCCCCGCCAAACACCATTAAACAGTATATGTGTTTTAAGCTTTTTTGAAGGAATTGCATGTATTTCACACACACCCCCTTTTTTTTCTTTTTTGAGACAAGTTCCTCTTGTATAGCCCTGGAACTTGCTCTGTCAGGTTCAGGCTGGCCTTGAGCTCACGGAGATCTGCCTGCCACTGTTTCCCAAATGTTGGGATTGAAGACCTGTACCACCATGCTCAACACATGTATATTTTAAATTGCACCAATCTTCAGTATTTCCTATGGAATTTCTGCATGTCAGAATAACCCTCTGAATTACGATATAAAATATTTACACAAATTCCAGGCATGTTGGCACATGCCCTTATTTCCCACATTTTAAAGACAGAGACAGGTGGAGTTCTGAATTCAAGGCTGGTCTATATAAGGATCTCCAGGATAACCAAGGTTGTATGTATATTATGTGACCTAGTCCCAACAATAAAAAAGAAAACCTCCCTCTAAACATTCTCATGTATTTCTCCTTGCTTCCTTTGAATTCATGGCCTCTTTTTTCATTAATTGTATTAATTAATTAAATGTTTCATTAATATGTATTTATTTATATACATATACCTAAATCTAACCTGCTCAGTCTGTATGTTACTTGTATACATGTTTTCAGGGCTGACCAGTTGGTACTAGGTAACCAGTTATTGGTCTCTTCCCTGGTAAAAACTATTTTTCCCATTCTTGGCATTCCTTGGTTGCTTTTCTAGTTCTTTGTTTAGATTGAGGTCTTGTGGGCTTTCCCCCACCTACTTTGTTTGGCATGTCAAAATTATGTATTTATAATCTCAAAAATAAAAGAAAAAATAAGGAGACAGAGACCCACATTGGAGCACCGGACAGAAATCTCAAGGTCCAAATCAGGAGCAGAAGGAGGGGGAGCACGAGCAAGGAACTCAGG
>NC_022010.1:41493081-41501016 GCF_000317375.1 Microtus ochrogaster
GGAGGGAAATGGGAGGCGGTGGCGGGGAGGAGGCAGAAATCCTTAATTAAATAAATAAATTTAAAAAAATAAAAGAAAAAATAGTGTACATACACACAGAAAAAAATTTGTGATCACTCTAGGTCTTTCCAGTGATAATCCTTTCCTGTTGCTATGATTCATATGGTTCTTACATATGTATGTTTCTATTCGTCCATAAACTCCCCCTACCCCCAGAAAGGGTTTCTCTGTGTAGCCCTGGCTATCTCTAGAACAGACTGCCCTTGAATTCAGAGGTCTGCCTGCTTCTGCTTCCTGAACACTGGGATTAAAAGAATGCACCACCACTGCCCAGCTGTAAGCTGTTTCTTTTTTTGTTTTTGTTTTTAGAAACTGGGTTTCTCTGTAGCTTTGGAATCTGTCCTGGAACTCTCTGTGTAGACCAGGCTGACCTCGAACTCACTGAGATCTGCCTGTCTCTGCCTCCCAAGTGCTGGGATTAAAAGCATGCATTACCACTCCCAGCCTAAAATGATACTTTCATTAATTTTGAGAAACTTTGTGGTCTCTATTATTTGATCCTGTCAGCCTTTTAAGTTCTATCCAAGAATTATGAGATATATAATATGACTTTTTCTTCCTATTCTATTTTTACACTAAAATACTGTACTGAACTCCCCACCCACACCCCCACACCCCATGTTCACCCTCCGCATTGCTAGGCAGGAAGCAGGAACCTCCAGTTGCTCGCCAGGCACTCTGACTGTCCTGGAGTACTCACAGTTTCAGGTTGTGTCTTAAAGTTGACCTGAGACCTGGAGATATAATCTGCTCCAGTAAGTTAAATATCCAGCAAACATGCCACCTTTAGGCATAAGTGGTTCAGTGTACCTTTAGCATTGAATTTTTTAAAGCATTCAAGTTTTAGTAAACTTAACTTTTTTTTTTTTAAAAGATATTTGTCACCTAAATTGAAGTCTGGGTCTGCAGCTGTACATGAGGAGGATAAAAGCTGCATGTCTAAGGTATGTTGGTGACCGTTGATTCCTTCTGTGGGTTACTAGAACCTGTGTTGTCTTCAGCTCACTTTTTCTCCAATGAGCGAGGAACAGATACTTTTGTCTTTGTTATCAGAGAGGCTCTGCCATTGCTGTCAGTGGATGCCTTCAAGACGGAGTTTTTTTTGTGTGCCCCTGGCTGTCCTGGAATGTGCTCTGTAGATCAGGCTGGCCTCAAACTCACAAGGGATCCGCATGCCTCTGCGTCTTGAGAGCTGGGATTAAATGTATACACCACCATACCCAACTCATATGATTTATTATTTTTTTTATGTGCATTGTGTTTCATCTGCATGTATATCTGTGTGAGGGTATAGGATCTCCTGGAACTAGAGTTAAAGACAGTTGTGAGCTGCCATGTGGGGACTGGAAATTGAACCCAGGTCCTCTGAAAAAATAATTCAGTGCTCTTAATTACTAAGCCTCATATAAATGTTTTGCTTGTATGTGTGTGTGTACAACATGTGAATGTCTAGTGCCCAAGAAGGTCATAAGAGAGCATTGCTCTGGAACTGGAGTTACAGGTGATTGAAAGCTGCCACGTAGGTGCTAAGAATCAAATCTGAGTCCTCTGCAAGAGCAACAAGTGCTCTGACCAACTCTCCAGCTGAGCTCTGTTTCTAAATATAGGCAGCGGCTGGAATTGACTCTGGGCAAGGGTTTCTAATCTCTGGTAACGTGACAGTATTTACACAGCTGAAAAGGCCACCTCTGCACCGGTTTAGCTAGAAGACTTTAAGATGGACAGCAGTACTCTTTAGAAGGGCTGTGTTGAAGGAGATCCTAAGCACTGGTCTAAAAAGTAACACCAAACAAGAATGTGGCATGCAAACGCCATGTCAAAGTGCCTTGCGGGCAGGATGGTGTGGACCTGTAATCCTTTCACATAGGATGCTGGAGGCTGTGGCCAAATGACTGCGAATTTAACTACATAGCAAGTTTCATGCCACTCTGGACTATTATAGTAAGACTCTGTTTCCAGAAAAGTCAGTTATATCTGGGAACATCCCTAGTGTACAGCTCTCAGGGGTCTTGGAAGGAATAAACCTAGTCAGAGTTATAAGTCACTTACTTCAGGCTTTGGCTTTTTTTTTTTTTTTAAATGTGTGTATTTTGTTGGGCGGTGGTGGTGCACACCTTTAATCTACTCAGGAGGCAAAGACAGGTGGATCTCTGAGTCCAAGGCCAACCTGGTCTACAGGGCAAGTTCCAGGACAGCCAGGGATACACAGAGTAAAAAAACTCAACCTCAAAAAACTAAAATAAATAATTTTTAAAGGAATTGATGGTATGTTTTGCCTCCAATATGTCTGTGTCCGTGGTGCCTATGGAGGCCAGAAGAGGGCGACAGATCCCCTGAAACTGGAGTTAAAGATGGCTGTGAATTCTCATGTGGATATTGGAAGTTGAATTTGTCCTCTGGCTGTGCAGCTAATGTTCTTAACCACTAAATCATCTCTCCAACCTTGCAAATTAAGTTCTTTACCTAAGGGCTAAGTAAAAAGAAAGTGTATATTGTGAATCTCAAATTTAGTGTTTCTTTACATGTTTAATGTAGACAACAAACCTCAGTGCTAGTAATAGTACTTACCTTGAACTACTGATCTTTTTGCTTGCACCTCCTATGTGTTGGAGTTTTGAGTGTTATGTGGTACTAGGGTTTGAATCCAGGACTTCTAGGCAAGCATTTTGCCAATTGAACTACACCCCCAACTCTTACACATTTGTTTTTTGCTTTGAGTTTGTTTGTTTGTTTTTAGGCAAGGTCTTAATTCTGGCTGTCCTAGAACTCACTACGTAGACCTGGCTGGCCTTGAACTCACAGAGATAGATCAACCTGTTTCTGTCTCCTGCTTGCTGAGATTAAAGGCATTTAACACTACTCCCAGCTCACACTTTTTTTTTTTTTTTTTTGGTGGTTTGGTTTGGTTTTTCGAGACAGGCTTTCTCTGTAGCTTTGGAGCTTGTCCTGGAACTAGCTCTTGTAGACCAGGCTGGTCTCGAACTCACAGAGATCCACCTGCCTCTGCCTCCTGAATACTGAAATTAAAGGCGCATGCCACCACCGCCCCCGCCCCCTCACACTTTTGTTTTTTAAGTATTGTAATAATCTTGTTACAGTTCCCCTTGTAAGGCCATGTACCTCAAGTTTTGCATTTAAAGGTACTCTTTGGCTAGGTGGTGGTGGCACATGTCTTTAATCCCAGTACTTGGGATGCAGAAGCAGGCAGGTCTCTTTGAGTTTGAGGCCAGCCTGGTCTACATAATGAGTTCTGGGACAGTCAGAGCTGTTACATGGAGAAACCCTGCCTCAAAAAACAAACAAAAAAGCCACAAACAACTTCCTGGCTGTCAGTAGAAGAGCACTAGCCCAGAATGTGGCAAGGTCTTAGTTTGGTTCCCAGCAACACCAAAAACAAAAATCCTTTGGAGTACAATGCCATATACCTGTAGTCCTAGCATTTGGAAGGCTAAAGTGGCAGAATCTCTTTTCCAAAGTTTCAGATCAGATCAGTAAGTTGTCAGACCTTATCTCAGAAAGATTTCCTCAGAAGAGACCCACATAGTTACTTGGTTAAAATACCGAAGAAGGGCTGGAGAGGTGGCTCAGTTCAGTTTCCTCGGTGTTCCTTCAGAGGACCCAAATTTGGTCCTAACGTTTACTTTAACTGACTGACTCCAGCTCCAGGGGACTCAGTGCCTTCTCTGGACATTTGCACTCATGTTCATATAGCCCCTGACACACATGTACACACGTGCATCTTTAAAATGTCCGAGAAGATCTAGAAAGATGAAAGAGGCCGAGTCCTTATGCCAGCTATCGGTCATATGCTGAGTATAGTTGTGGAGCTTATTGTAGGTTTTCATGGGAGTGAAATGAATTGTCCTAGCTGGGCAATGGTGGTGCACCCCTTTAATCCCAGCACTCAGAGCTCTGCGAGTTTGGGGCCAGCCTGGTCTACAATAGCTAGTTCCAGGACAGGCTGCAAAGCTACGTATTGAAACCCTGTCTCGAAAAACCAAAAAAGGAATGAAAAGAACAAGAGAAGAAATGGGGAAGGAAAGGTGGGAGGAGGGGAAGCAAAGGTGACAAGAACATACCTTATTAGTAACATGTGATAGTGTTCACCTGTGTTATCAATGTAGGAGGTTTATATAGTACGGTTTCCCTTTATGTAATCAGTAATTTTATTTTCTGCAGGAAATTGACAGTAGTGACATGAAGAGCCCTGTGTGGCAAGACACAGAAATTGAAAAAGATGATATGCCAACACTTTCTCCGCAGGTTTACCTAGAAACTCAAGAACAAGGTTTGGGGTCTTTAGTAGAGTCACCTGTGCCATGGATGTGTGCCAGGGATGTCGAACAGTGCCTTGAAGGAGCAGCTGAAACACTGTCAACCAATCCTGATGATATATGTGTTGTAAATCATGAGGGAACTAAAGCCAAAGTGTCCTGCTCTAACGAAGCTACAGTTAAGCCTTGTGGTAAAGTAGAAAATGAGGAGTGCTCTGTGTCAGGTATGACCCAGTTAGCTGATGGTAACGGAGTTCCAGAAAGTAGAGTGTATCATCTAGTGGTTGGAAAAGAGATTTCTGAAAGAGAAAACCAGGAATCTGTGTTTGAAGCAGTCATAGATCCATGCTTTTCTGCAAAAAGAAGGAAAGTATTCCTCAAATCCTCAGATCAAGAAGAAACAGAAGTGAATTTTACACAAAAACTGCTAGATCTGGAGCGCATGCTTTTTGAGAGACATAAGCAAGAAGAAGAGGACCGATTGTTGGCATTGCAGCTTCAGAAGGAGGTGGATAGAGAACAAGTGGTGCTCAACCGGCAGAAAGGCTCCCCCAATCAGTACCAGCTGCGCACATCTTCACCCCCAGACCGACTGCTGCACAGACAGAGGAAGAACTCCAAAGATAGGAACTCCGTCAAGCAGACTGATGCAGAGCATTCAAAATCTCAGAGGAGCACAAAAGATGAGTATAGGCAACCCTTCAAAAGCACATGGAAGGATTCAGTTAATGGAAGAAAGATGCCACATTCAGCTAAAGATGATTGTAGTAATGTATCTAAACGCACTTATTCCCAACAGCCTAGTAATTCACAGAAAAGTATTCTTCAGATGTTTCAGAGATGAACCAAGCAAAGCATGGGTAAAGAGAATATTCTGTAATCTAGTAAAGCTGTATTGTAAAACTAGCACTTTTCCATCATAAGATCTTGAGAGGTGTGTCATCAATTTCTGCTAAGCAAGCACACTTACTCTTGTTTTAAGGTGTGGTTACAAGGAAGAATTTACAAATATGTTTCTGCAAAAATCAGTGATAAGGAAAGGTCCTTACGAATTGTTTCTGTTATTAATATGTTATTAATAACTGCTATGCTCTGACTGCAACAGTCTTTACAGGTATAAGAATGCCTAGGCTAGGACATCTTCAGGTGCCATTCCCTTTCCAAAACTCTTTCGGCCTTTCTTTTGTTATGAAGGGGTGAGGAGCCTAACACTAAAGTAGTTCATTCCCGTACCTGCTTTAATCTGAGCGTTCTAGCGTTTCCTGTGATTTAGGGTGGATCAGGATCTACACCAACTAGTTGACAAAAAGGCTGCTCGGTTGCTAACACAAAAGGGTTGCAGAGTGGGATGGGGCCGAGTGATGGGTTGGCAGTTAGGGCCACTGGAACTGTAGCAGAACCTGGGTCCAGAATGGGCAATGGGTTTCTTGTGGCAGAACATTCTCCTTCATCCCTGTGACAGAAATACTTTGGGTCTATAGCTATTCACACCAGGGTATCTTGGCAAATATTGGGATATTTTTACTGATCTAGAGAAAGGAATTTACTACAGGAAAAGTGTACCATAGGCTTCTGTTGAATACCCTGCGTTACCACCCTCAATGCTTACTGGCTCAGACTTTGTGTTTGTGTGCAAGGTAAATCCAAAGGGAACTGACTTTATCTTGTGAAATTTGAACTTTTACTGTTACCTTTCCTTTTGTTAAGACAAATAACTTTTCAGCAGACCGTAGTTCCACTAGCATTTCTTCTGGGTCCTGGCATCCACTTACTGTTAACACAGTGAACTCACTGTCCTGCCGCAGTGTTTGACTTGATCCACATTTTTGTCATTTGAGTTTTTCTTTCAAGTTTTAAGATTGTTTTTATGTTTATCTTTGTATGTTTTTTTAACTTAATGCTTTATGTGTTGGAACTCTAAATTTAAAGTTATCACATGGAATCTTTGTGGAATAGTTCATGACCAAAGGGACGAAGAAAAACAGGTCACAGAGTGCTATGGTTAGAATTTATACACTTCCCCACCTGCTGCTCTGTGGGGAAGTTGTCTTGCCTGAAGTTGGTTTTGAGATTTGTAGTTTCTCCTTTAACCTTTCTGTTGTTCCTGTTTATGCCTTTGTGTTAGAAAGTATTACATTTTTTATTGATCATTAGTAAACTGTTTTTTCCTCATGTGGAAAACATTCAGTTTTATCAGAGTATTAACACTGTGCAGATGCTGAAAATCAAAAAATTAAAAAGAGGCCAAGCATGGTGGTATATGCCTAACTAATCCCAGTACTTGGGAGGCAGAGGCAGGGGCATCTCTGTGAGTTCTAAAAATAAATATAATTAATTAAAAGAATGATTAATGAAAAATTGACTCATGTTTATTTTACTACACTGTAG
The DNA here is from genome assembly GCF_000317375.1 of Microtus ochrogaster. Taxonomy (NCBI): domain Eukaryota; kingdom Metazoa; phylum Chordata; class Mammalia; order Rodentia; family Cricetidae; genus Microtus; species Microtus ochrogaster. The sequence goes on from NC_022010.1 coordinate 41,499,804, forward strand.
TAAAAAAAAGAATGGCTACAAACCAGGTGGTACATGCCAGCCCTATTGAGGCTAAGGTATGAGGATTTTTATTTGGTGGCTGAGCTGGGCTGCACAAGACCCTGTTTGTGGTGCTAGAGGGGAAACCCACAGCCTCACACATGCTAGGTAAGCATTCTCTCACTGAGCTACATTCCTAGCCCAAGTGAAACTCTGTATCAAAAGCCAAAACAAAAGTTGGCTACATAAAAATTAGAAGTTACACATTATAGCAAAACTACCATAAAACTTCAGAACATAGTTGCTGGGCATTATGGTGCATGCCTTTAATCTGAAGGCAGGCGGATCTCAGTTCGAGGCCAACCTGGCCTGCATAGTTTCAGGACAGCCAGAGCTACATACAAAAAAAAACCCTGTCTCAAAAAAAAAAAACAAACAAAAATAGAAACCAGAATACTGAAATAAGTTCCAAACATACCATTTTGGGACTTCTTAGGATGCTTTGAATTGAGAGTCTGGTGCCTGTATGTGTAGCTGGAAATCAAGCCCAGGCCCTCGCATGCTAAGGGGCATTCTAGCATGGAGCTGAATTCAGCCTGAACTGAAACTTTATAAGGCATTAACTTCTCTGCATGGTTTATTATCAAGTCAAAAATTCCCGGTAGTTATATTTTATGTTCTTTTGAGTAAGTGCATTATCACATATGCATGTATTTGCTCTCATTTTGATAGCATTTAGATCTGGTACATGAAATTTAAATTGACAACTTACCAAGGCAGAAATTTATCTGTGAATCTAGAAAATGATTTCTGCATTGTTTTGGAAAAATACTTTCTCCTATTGTGGATCTTAAATCATAGATGAGTAGTCAGGTCTGAGAGAATGCGTGGAGGAGGACGGACACATGGCCTCTGCTCCTAGCTGGGCCTCAGACTTGATTGATACTCGCATGGCGTTATTACCCTGCCATTGATGGAATTCGTTTCATTGATAAAATACGACATTAGGACTATAAAGGCTTGCAAATCCCTTAAGCAATTTAAAAGAATATCTGTTGGTATTTTATTCTGAGTCCATTTTTGTTCCAAAATGCTTAAAATAAAGCATACAGTTGTATAGAAAAGTTCAGCTGTCTTATCTGCACTCTGGGAACATACGGATGTGTGTGGTGACTTTGAACGCTGAGTATTTATTTTAACTGGTGCAGTTTGAGCATTTTTTTTTTTTTTTTTT
>NC_022010.1:41501116-41504376 GCF_000317375.1 Microtus ochrogaster
AAAAAAAAAAAAAAAAAAATTACATCCATTTATTGGGCAGGTAAGGAAGCTGTGTGCTGCAGCATCCTTGTGGAAAGGAAGAGGGCAGCTTGGTTCTTAACATGTAATTCTTAACATTGGACTACCAAGCCATCTTGTCTTACAAGGCATTTTTAATAAAGATTAATTTATGCAGGAGAATTAAGAGAAAAGGCACAAGCCAGGTGGCGGCGCACACCTTTAATCCTGGCACTGGAGGCCGAGGCAGGCTGATCACTGAGTTCAAGGCCAGCCTGGTCTAAAAGAGCTAGTTCCAGGACAGCTAGGACTGTAACAGAAACCCATAAGAGAGAGAGGAAAGGCACAACAGAGAACATTTCTCAAAAATGCTTCTTTTGAATACTTTGGAATTCTGAATCATGTTGAAAATAACTAGTCAAAGTAACGTTAAATGTTTTTAAAATACTCCATATTGTTTAGAAAGCTCAGCTTGTACTACTCCATCTGGCCACTTTTTGCTATGTTTAGCTTTTTAATTTTTTTATTAGAACATGCATAATGGGTATAAAGTGTATGCCATTCTCATACATGAATGGGGTGTACACTGATCCTGTTCATAGACCCTGCTACCCTCTTAACCGTGAAGAATAATCTGGCCTTCCTTGAGCTTTTGGGATCCTCATGTTTCTGCCTTTTTAGCATTTATGTAGCAGCACAAACTACCACAACCCGCTAGTTATAAGAATTTTAAATTAGGAATTATTTTCAGCAAGGAAGAATGGAACATTGAAGTTTTTGGATTCTTTTGTTTTGATATGTCTTTAAATCATTTGAAACAAAGTTTCGACTTTCCAGATCTGATAGTGACAGACCTGCTGCCCTGTTGTGAACAAAGAACTGGATCAAAGGTGCGCACACCTTTAATCCCAGCACTCAGGAGGCAGAGGCAGGTGGATCCCTGTGTGTTCCAGGCCAGCCTCATTTACAAGAGCTAGTTCCAGGACAGCTAGGACTGTTACAAGGGAAACCCTGTCTCGAAAAACAAACAAACAACAACAACAAAAAAAAGCAGGGGCTGGAGAGATGGCTCCACAGTTAGGAGCACTGGCTGCTCTTCCAGAGGTCCCAGGTTCAATTCTCAGTACCCACATGTTGGCATACAACTATCTGTAATTCTGGTTTTCTTGGGCACCAGCCACATGTGATGTACAGAGAATACCTACATATGCAAAAGAGGTAAAAGAAAGTGAGCTCACAAGGACTGTTTCAACAGTGGGTTTTCAATATGGAGATTGGCTGTCTGGGTAATCTTGGAGTGACAGTGTGTTACAGCTCTTAGGGGAAAGGTATCTTGGCACTCTGAAGCCAAGGACTATCTTTTTTTGTTTTGTTTTGTTTTGTTTTTTTCGAGACAGGGTTTCTCTGTGGCTTTGGAGCCTGTCCTGGCACTAGCTCTGTAGACCAGGGTGGTCTCGAACTCACAGAGATCCACCTGCCTCTGCCTCCCGAGTGCTGGGATTAAAGGCGTGCGCCATCATCGCCCGGCCAGCCAAGGACTATCATAAAGTCATACTGCACAACTGAAGAACGTCCCCCTCTGCCTCCCCAGAGCAGAGGTTCCCTCCCGGACCCCCGGAGTAGGCACAAACCACAAACACCTGTTTTCACAGAGAGATGCTTTATTAAGCGGGGTGTGGGGGGAGGGGGGGGGGGGGGGGGGGGTGTGGCTGCTTTCTGATTCAGAAAACAACAAATGACCTTACAGGTCTAAATTTTAAGAAAGAAAGTGGGGGGGGGTGGTCTGTGTTAGAATGGGCTAGGACAGCCGGGCAGTGGTGGCGCACGCCTTTAATCCCAGCACTCGGGAGGCAGAGGCAAGCGGATCTCTGCGAGTTCGAGGCCAGCCTGGTCTAGTTCCAGGACGGGCACCAAAGCTAAAGAGAAACCCTGTCTCGAAAAAAAAAAAAAAAAAAGAATGGGCTAGGACACTGTGGTATATTTTGATTGGGTATGCCAAAGGGGCTTTCGATATCTGGAGCGCAGGTGTTGGAAGTGGCCATATGAGGGAATAGACCAGCTGGCTGGCTTTATAAATCCAATGGTTTTTAACAATGTGGAGGAATTGGGGGAGAAGGGCGAGAAAGACCTGCTAGAGCCACGTGCTCAAGTGGGCCGGTGTCCCTTCAATAACAAACCTTACACAAAAGAACTATCGGAGAGACGCTAGAGGGTGGCTGCCTCTGCTGAGGAGAGGAGCAGCAGGAGACAGGCTTGGGGGGTGGGGTTCGGTTTTCTGGGGCTTGGGTAAGGACTGATGTGATTTCAAGTCCTGAACTTGTGGTGAGCCCAGGGATTGGTGAATTTGAGGGGTTGATGGATTTTTTTTTTTCGTTCAGGAATTGGTGGGGTTTCAAACCCTGGAAGTGAGCTCAGACTTTTAACCGTACAGGAGAACACTGAAGCAATCCAAGCAGAGGAGCCCAGGGTGTGGGAGAGAATGCACCTTGCAGATCTCTGAGAAGGAAGCACATCCCAACAGTTGCTTGTATCTTCGAAATAGTTCCATCAGTTTACTCCTAGAAGAGCTGGAGGGCTTGGGAGGCTGCAGTCAGGCTGGCGCTACGGTGACAATGAGAGCGCAAACAAACCGCAGGGTGCTGGAGCCGGGCCTGCTCTGCCACAGCTGTAACTCCAACGCCAGTTCTCGGGGATCCACCGCCCTCTGCTGGTCTCCACAGACACTGCATATATAGTGCGCATCCAGGCAAAACACCCATACACATAAACATTAATAAAATATAAATAACACCCTTTTCTTTGGGTGGGAGGCAAAACAGGGTCTCGTCTAGGCTGGTTCGGAACTTGTTCTGTAGCTGAAGACGATCTTAAACTAATTTTCCTCAATATCCAATTCTGGGATTACAGCTGTGTGCCACCACACCTGGATTCTGTTTGTTTTGTTTTGTTTTTACTCTTATGGCTTATGAGGGGGGCCACCACTCAGTTCCCAGATAAATCACACATGGAGTCTTATAAGAGTCCTGCCTTAGCTTGGCTTGTAGCTAGGCAGCTTTTCTTAAATTATTCTGTCTACCTCTTGCCTCTAGGCTTTTTCCTTTTCTTTTGTATATCTTACTTTCACTCTTACTCACTCCATGACTTGCTGTGTGGCCGGGTGGCTGTGTGGCCGGGTGGCTGTGTAGCCAGGTGGCTGGGTGGCTGTGTAGCCGGGTGGCTGGTGGCCGGGTGGCTGTGTGGCTGGGTGGCTGTGTAGCCGGGTG
>NC_022010.1:41504737-41512178 GCF_000317375.1 Microtus ochrogaster
GGGTGGCTGGGTGGCTGTGTAGCCGGGTGGCTGGGTGGCTGTGTAGCCGGGTGGCTGGGTGGCCGGGTGGCCGGGTGGCTGGCCCCTAACATCCTCCTCTCCTTGTTCTCTTATTGCTCCTTCTCCTCCCAGATTTCACCTTTTTATTCTCTTTGCCTGCCAGTCCCGCCTATCCTTTCTCCTTCCTCACTATAGGCTGTCCAGCTCTTTATTAGACCATTAGGTGTTTTATAGAGGCTAAGAATCACAGCTTCACAGAGTTAAACAAATGCAACTTAAAAGAATGCAACACGTCTTTACATCATTGAAACATGTTCCACAGCATAAAGATATGTAACACATTTTAAAATAATATAATATTCTATAACAGGACCCAACAACCCCCTCCCTATTTTTTAATATTTTGAATTTTAATTCCAGTAATTATTTACTATCGATAGGGAATTTTCCTTATTTTTATTTATTTTGCTTTTTCAAGACAGGATTTCTCTGTGTAGCTCAGGCTGTCCTGATGCTCTCTCTATAGACCAGGCTGACCTCAGACTCAGGGATTTATCTGTTTTCTGCCTCACTGGTGCTGAGATTAAAGGCATGTGCTACCACATAACCCTTTTTAACAGGAAGTTAAAGGAGCCTGGGAATTGTTTTAAATCATAGCAGTTTAGAATGGCACCTTGAAGAAAGGGAGGAAGGGAAGCAACTCACAGGCATTTTCCTTTAACAGATAAGATGAAGATGACCAGAAACCTCATTTATTATTTCTACTTTTTTATTTTATTTTATTTTTTGAGACAGGGTTTCTCTGTAGCTTTGGAGCCTGTCCTGGAACTCACTTTGTGGGCCATGCTGGCCTTGAACTCAGAGATCCACCTGCCTCTCTCTCCTGAGTGCTGGGATTAAAGGCATGTGCTACCACCACTCGGCTTTTATTTCTACTTATAAGCAGAATCCCCTGCATCCTGGGCTGCTCTTGAACTCTCTAGGTAGTTTAGGATGTTCTTCCTGCATCCCGGACTGCCCTTGAACTCTCTAGGTAGTTTAGGATGCTCTTCCTGCATCCCGGACTGCCCTTGAACTCTCTAGGTAGTTTAGGATGTTCTTCTAATTCTCCTGCTTCCACTGCAAAAGTACTGGGATTCCAGGTGTGTGCCACCACACCTGGTTTAGTCTATGGCTTTAATGCAGGGCTTCATGCATATGCAAGTACCCTACAATGAGCAACATTATCAACCCAGATAACCTAGAAATATCTAAACCCAACGTGGCACACATCTTTAATCCCAGCACTCGGGAGGTAGAGGCAGGAAGATCTCTTGGTCTACATAGTGTCAGGTGCCCCAAGAAATTCCATTTCCCAAAGTCTGGCATTTAAACAAAAGTCAGCATTCCCTCAGCAGCTTGAAGATAGCCTCTACTCACTAAAAGGAGTCGTTCCCCTGGCAAAAGAGACTTGTGGCTCTCCTATGAACGTATGACTATGGGGCTCATTAGCTTGTCAAGGTTGATGTCAGCCTCTATCCTCCCTTAGTCCCTACTCACAAGCCCCACCTGAGCTCATAGGTTCTCTTCTTCCCAGGTACCTGCTCCCATAGAACCCAGGAGATTCCCACCCCACCTGTTTCTCTCCTCTGCTTTCCTGAGACAGCCTCGATAACGTGGAATAAACTTTTCTCTGCTTTGCCCATGGGGCAGCTATTTTGGTTTCTTTACTGCAACCATTTCATTCAGCTTGGCTTTGGAGACAGGGTCTCCCTGTGCGGCCCTGGAAGTCCTAGAACTTGCTATATGAATGAAAATGAGGAATTGACTGACCACTCCAAGGTATGATTAAGAAGAAGGGTTTTTATTGCAGATATGGTAGAGAAAACAGCCAGAGGCATCTGGAAGGATCCAGACTGCAAAAGGCCAGCAGAGTTGATCAGACCATGAGACAGGAGAGAAAGGGGGCAAGTGAGAAAGGAAGAGAGAAGAGAGGGGCCAAGAGGACCAAGAAAGTGAATGGGAACCAAGAGAACTAGTAGCCAACTAGATGCGTTATACAGGAATCAGAGGCTGGAGGGAAGGAAGCAAAGCTGGGCTGGAGAGGTTTAGGTCAAGGGTTGGGTGATGAACCAGCCTGCCTCCATCTTTGACTTGAAAGCCATCTTAACGTAAAGACAAACTAGGTTTGTTCCTGCTTATGACTAAACTTGTTCTCAAAGATTGGACCCCACCTGTAACCATAACTACAAATTGTTCTGTATGTCCTGTTCCGGGAATAGCAATCATGTCTTTCTTTCAAAAAGTTGTTATGTCTATGCTTTGTTTCTCCTGACAACCCCGGGCAGGAGCAGAAGCAGTGTTTATAAGCACAAAAATCACAAACATTTGTTACAAGTTACAGTCACAATTTTCACCAATCAGGATTTAGAGAATATAGGTTTCCTCAAATGGCCCATTATTGTCAACTGGCATACAATGCAAGCTTTTCAGCCCAACCAGTCAGACTCATTTGTTCCTTCTGCTGTTAGGGACAGCCACGATGTTTCTAGAGAACTAAAGATGCACAACTACTATTTGTATGGTTTAAGGGGGAGGTGGGTCAGCTACTGGAAGGTTCCCAGCTCCCCTAGGGCTTGGGAACTTGAGCTTTTATTTCACCCTGCAGGTAATGGACTCTAAAGTCAAAATGACAGGCTGATGTGGGAGGGTCTTCTGTCTATGTGTTACTTTCATTGGTTAATAAAGAAACTGCTTTGGCCCTTTGATAGGACAGCAGCTTAGATAGGCGGAGTAGACAGAACAGAATGCTGGGAGAAAGAAGCAGATTCAGGCAGTCACCATGATTCTCTGGCCCGAGAGGGACGTAGGCTAGAATCCTTCCCGGTAAGCCACCCCCACCTCGTGGTGCTACACAGATTATTAGAAATGGGTTAAACAGCCGGGCGATGGTGGCGCACGCCTTTAATCCCAGCACTCGGGAGGCAGAGGCAGGTGGATCTCTGTGAGTTCGAGACCAGCCTGGTCTACAGAGCTAGTTCCAGGACAGGCTCCAAAGCCACAGAGAAACCCTGTCTCGAAAAACCAAAAAAAAAAAAAAAAAAGAAATGGGTTAAACAAGATGTGAGAATTAGCCAGTAAGAGGCTAGAGCTAATGGGCCAGGCAGTGTTTAAAAGAATACAATTTGTGTGTTGTTATTTTGGGTGTAAAGCTAGTTGGGCAGGATGAAAAGCAGCCTGCTTGCCTCCTTCTACATTAGGCCAAGGTGCTTTTGCCTGCTCCTTTCACAGATTTATTTGATCAAAGCAACTCCCAGGTGAGTTCTCCAGTCTCAGAGATTGAGGCTGGAGATGCCACACCCTTGAACTAAAAAGCAAGGAGATTTTATAGGTTGTAGGTGAGGGGTGATGACAGGTTTGTCACAAGCTGGGTTTGTGTCCAAGTATGGTCAAAAGCTGAGTGCTTAGGTAGGGACTTGGATGACTGGCAATTTCAGGGGGGATAACTGCCATAGCCACCAAGAATGGGGAGCTGGGCCTTTTGGTGCCTTTCCTTTGTTGGGAGACTGAGTGGGCAGGGTTCAGAGAGAGAGACCGGAATGGGCTTTCCAGATCGCGAAGCCAATCTGGAGGCTCTGACCAAACAATTGTTTTACAATCCTATCTTTGTTTCAAAAGTTATTATAACCACCTGCTGTTTACGACTACCTTGCTATGACCACCTTATTATGTTCTGCTTATATAACCCTGCCGATTTGCCTACCAAATCCCCCGTTTGGAAACTCCCTACCCCTGAGCTAAAAGCCCTTGACTTCTCCATGTCCAGTGCTGATCTCTTGAACCCCAATTTTACGTAAAGTCCATGTACATGGATTTAAAAAGACTTGCTTTAATTAGTGCTTGCTGGGATTAATTGGGCTCTGATGATCTGGGTTGGCGGTCTTCGGAATTAACACTGGGAGAGAAGGGCTGGGACGAGTCACAGGACTGAGGGAGACTTGTCCCTGGTGCCTGTGGGACCTGACACAAACAAGCAACAAACATCTGTAAGCTCCCATCCCGACAAGATGGGGCAAGATGTGTGGGAGGTGAGACGCATCCACACTCTTCCACGAGAGAAAACTTCAGTAAGGATCAATTAAGAACAGTGCATGTCTTTAATCCCAGCACTTGGGAGACAGGGGCAGGTGGGTCTCTGTGAGTTCAAGGACAGACTGACCTACAGATGGAGTTTGAGGACACCCAAGGCTACACAGAGAAACCCTATCTCCAGAAACTATAAACCAAACCCACCCCCCAAAAAGAGTACTTGTTCCTGCAAAACAACCTAGGTTCACTTCACAGTGCCCAGATGGAGGTTCACAGCCACAGGAAATCCTCCGTGAAGCCAGGCACACATGAGAAACACACACACGACAAGGCAAAATAATCATACATAAAATAAAAGTCTTTTTTTTTAAAAGTTAAATGACAACAAAGCACACACACAAAGGATCAATTGGAGAAAAGAGAACCTGAAAGGATCCACAGAAGGCCTGAGTGTTCGGGTTGACCATGCCGAGCGCTGCTGAGTCTGAAGAGTGAGGGGTGTGCCCCACTCCATACATAGGCTGTTGCCTAAGCCTATCATTGACAATTTAACTTAGCCCTTACAAGTCCCTCAAGCCTGTACAATTCATCCTCACAAGGGTGCCAAGAATTCCTCTTTGAAATTGCCTCCTTATAAAATTAAGCCCTTAGACATAATCATTACATTCCCGTGCTGCTAGCAGGATACACCCTAGAAATAACAGAGTTGGGGCTCTTGGCTAAAATCAGATTTATCTCTTGAAAGGAGGGCACATGAGCAATTTGGAATGAGGCATAATGAAGGAACTCTCTAGAGTAAACCTGAATTACAAAAAAAAAGGCTAGATGAGGAGTAACAATTAGCAAGAGGCCCGGCATCAGACAGCTTAGAAGCAGACAGCTTGCTTCCCACCATCAGTGAGTGCTTAGCAGACTTTGTCTTCATACATCTAAAAATTACAGGACCTAGAGCCAGGTGTGGTGGTACATACAGCCAGGTGTGCTGGTGCATAGAGCCAGGTGTGTACGTGACTAGAGCCAGGTGTGCAGGTGAATAGAGCCAGGTGTACTGGTGCATAGAACCAGGTGTGCTGGTACATGCCTTAGTCCAGCTACTCAGGAGACTGAGGATGGTCCCATGGGTTCAAGATCAGCCTAGCTAAGAGGGAAATCCCAGCTCAAAAAGACAAAGGAAAAACATTCATTTAATTAATTTTTTAAAAATAACTTAACTTTTAAACTTGTTTGGAGATGGGGTATGGGGAGATATTAATACAGAGTCATATTGAAATATCAAATAGCTGGACGGTGGTGGCGCACACCTTTAATCCCAGCACTCGGGAGGCAGAGGCAGGTGGATCTCTGGGAGTTTGAGGCCAGCCTGGTCTGCAGAGTGAGATCCAAGACTGCCAGTGCTACACAGAGAAAACTTGTCTTGAAAAGAACGAAAGAAAGAAAAGAAATATAATAAGAGTTAATCAAATATTATAAAACTTGTGTTTAGGACAAGGAATTCAAACCTTTTTTTCTTTACCACTTTGTAAAATTTTATACACAAATCTCTACACACACACACACACACACACAGACACATGCACATATACATGCTTAGTAAAACATTTGTTTACACAAAGGTCCGGCTGAATTCCAGGAATTCTACAACCTGGAGTGGTGCCCCTTTTCTCCTTGGAACGGTGGCCCCTTTTTCCTTCCTTCAATTCCTGTTTGCCAATTCTTTTGGGTTGGTTTTTTTTTGGGGGGGGGGGGGTTGGGGTTTTCTGTTGTTGTTGTTTTTTCAAGACAAAGGTTTCTCTGTAGCTTTGGTGCCTGTCCTGGAACTAGCTCTTGTAGACCAGGCTGGCCTCAAACTCACAGAGATCCACCTGCCTCTGCCTCCTGAGTGCTGGGATTAAAAGCGTGCGCCACCACCGCCACCTGGCTCTCAGGTGCTTTACCTGCTTGCTCCAACGGCAGGACTTTCCTTTTTGTTTGTTGTTTTGAGACAGTCTTACCACGTAATTCTGGTTGGACTGGAATTCCCTGTGTTGACCAGACTTGCCTCAAATTCAGAGATTCACTTTCTGTTTGCAAATGCTAGGATTAAAGGTATGTATCACCATGCCCTGCTCCATGCATTTTTATAAAACATTTATTTAAAATTTGGTGGCCTGGCTGTAGAAATGACTCAGGGGTTAGAAGCATTGACTACTCATCTAGACACCCCTGGTTTGATTCCTAGCACCCACGGGTTGGCTCACATCTGTCTGTCTTCTGGTCTCTGAGGCACCAGCAGGCACGTGATACAGAGACATTTATGAAGGCAAAACACTGACTACATAAAATAAAAATAAATTATTTTAAAATTATTTTTTAGTTTTTGAGATTAAAATTACATGGAATTACACCATTTGCCCCTCCCCTTTCCGATTTCTAAGTCAATAGTCTCTACCTGTGGGTAGAGACCCCTTTGGGGTCAAATGTCCCTTTTCACAAGGGTTGATTATTAATCCTGAAATTCATCAGAAAAAATAGTTCTACCATTTTGACTGAATTTAAGCAAGCTTTTATTAAAATTATTAAATACTGACCAAGGTGGACTATGGCCAGGACCATCACTGGAGACTTTTCAGGTAAAAGTGGCTCCTGTTGGTGAGCTTATATGACAAAACCCATAGGCCACCGTACTTTCCCATGAGACTTTGTTGTTAGTTTTCAAGAACTCCAATCCCAGAATCCCAGGAAGTTACCTGGTCCTTGGGCAGGTGGGGCTTACCTTTGTGTCTAACATTGACTAAGACCATCTGAATATCAGATATTTACAATTCATAACAGTTATGAATTAGCAATGAAAATAATTTTATGGTTGGGGATTACCTCAACATGAGAAATTGTATTAAATGGTAGTGTCATTAGGAAGGTTGAGAACCACTGCTCTAAATCATCCCATATACTTACTACTCCTTCTTGCTCTCTTTCAAATTTATGGCCTCTCTTTCCATTAATTATTCTTACATAAATATATACATGGGCATAAATAAACTCTTTTGAAAAATTTTGGTGACCTATGCATTAACTTTCCTTTGATATTGTACCTTAATTTCATGGCTGTGTTTTGTGGTTTTCTGAAGAACCTTGCACATGGTTGTTAAATAAAGTATTTATTACAAAAGATGTTGAGAGCCTTTGAGATGTCTCAACAGGTAAAGGTGTTTGCCTGATGACTCGAATTTGATCTCTGGGATTCACAAGATGAAAGGAGAGAATCAACTGAAAGCTGTCCTCTGACCTCCACACTTATGCACAATACACACAAGACACTGCACAGTATATACGAGACACACACAATATGCACAAGACACTGCACAGTATATACGAGACACACACAATACACACA
>NC_022010.1:41513093-41516568 GCF_000317375.1 Microtus ochrogaster
ACAAGACACTGCACAGTATATACGAGACACACACAATATACACAGGACACTGCACAATACACACAAGACACTGCACAATATATATGAGAATACACAATATGCACAAGACACTGAACAATACACAGAAGACACGGCACAACATACACAAGACACTACACAATATATACGAGACACACACATATACACAGAACACTGCACAAAATACACAAGACACTGCACAAAATACACAAGACACTGAACAATACACACAAGACACTGCACAATATATACGAGACACACACAATATACACAAGATACTGAACAATACACACAAGACACTGCACAATATACACAAGACACTGCACAATATACACAAGACACTGCACAATACACACAAGACTGCACACAGTATACATGAGAAACTATAATACACATGAGACACTACAAGGTCATTTAATTTCAAAACCACAAAGAGATTGCGGTGAATCTGTGTTGGTGCTGGGGATAAACCCAGGACCTTATTCAGCTAACACTGAGCTACCTAAAAAGTTAGTTTTTCTTTCAATGTTATGTACCATTTTTATTTATTTTTCTGTTTGAGTTCTTTCTTTTGTGATATTGGTCTTTTTTTTTTCTCAATTTCCAGAGAATTCTTTATATACTTGGAAAATTGACTTTTTCTCTGTAGTGAGTTACAAAAAATTTCCCCAGGAGAATAAGACTCCCTACGCTCCTAGGAAAACATTGATTTTTCAATCTATATCCATGGTAACAAGTAACAGCAGAACAGGTTATAAGCATAGCTAATCAATCAGTGTCAGCTTGGTTCACTGAATACACCTCTGAAAACTGAATGAAAATGAGGACGTGACCGCTCCACGGTAAGGCTGAGGAGAAGGATTTCTTTTTTTTTTTTTTTTTTTTTTTTTTGGTTTTTCGAAACAGGGTTTCTCTGTGGCTTTGGAGCCTGTCCTGGAACTAACTCTGTAGACCAGGCTGGTCTCGAACTCACAGAGATCCGCCTGCCTCTGCCTCCCGAGTGCTGGGATTAAAGGCGTGCGCCACCATCGCCCGGCTGAGGAGAAGGATTTCACTGTAGATCTGAGGAGAGTACAGCTGGAGGCATCTGCAAGAGTGTGGACTTAACAGGGCCATGAGAGGAGGGGAGGGGAAGAGGAGACAGAGAGAGAAGGAGGGCAAAGAGAGAAGCAAGAGAGCACATGGCTGAAATAGCAGGTTTATATAGGAATGTGAAGCTGGGGGGAGGGAAGGAACGCCCCTGGGCTGGAGAGTTGGGGGTGGGGTAAAAGCGCTGGGAGAAGCCACTGGTACTGAGTGAGCAGGCACTTTGGTCTGCTAAGGCACCACAGCTAGCCCTTTGTCCCGGGCTTCTTTGGGACCTGATAAAAACCAATCCCTAACAGGCTCTTTTGTTTGTTTGCTTGTTTGTTTAGTTTGTTGTGGTGCTATTATTGTTGTTTTGAGACAGGGTTTCCCTGTGAAACTCTGGTTGTCCTGGAACTTGCTGTAGACCAGGCTGTTCTGGAACCCAGGGAGATCCACCTGCCTCTGCCTCCCGAGTAGTAGGATTAAAGACACGGGGTGCAGCCTCCATCACCGGGCCCTAACAGACTCCTGCTTTCAAAGTCAGCTCACCTTTGGTGGTCCACACCAGAAAAAGCCTTCTGAAGCTGACTGCAACCTACTCCTGCTTCACAGTCAAACAGACAAGCCCATGCTGCGCAGCCTAACCCCGAGTCCCCACCATGTTGTCTATCGCCAGCTTGCTTTGTGTCTAACCACCATTCTATTTCTCTTTTGCATATATGGTAAACTCAGATTTAGGGTCATAATTCCCCCCCCCCTTTTTTTTCTTTAGGGTTTCTCTGTAGCTTTGGAGCCTGTCCTGGAACTAGCTCTTGTAGATCAGGCTGGCCTCGAGCTCACAGAGATTCACCTGCCTCTGCCTTCCAAGTGCTGGGATTAAAGGCGTGCGTCACCACCATCTGACTAATTTTCACATTATTTGTCTCTCATTCTTACACCAATTTTTTTTTTGTTTCACTTTGAGGAGACTGTATGTCTATTATGGTGATTGTTTTAATATAAATAATTTTATTTATTTATTTTGAGTTTTTTGAGACAGGGTTTCTCTGTAGCTTAGGAACCTATCCTGGAACTAGCTCTTGTAGACCAGGCTGGCCTCAAGCTCACAGAGATCTGCCTACCTCTGCCTCCCAAATGCTGGGATTAAAGGCGTGCACCACCACCGCCCGGCTAAATAATTTATTTTTATTTTATGTGCATTGGTGTATACATCTGAGGGTATCGGTTCCCTTGAAACTGGAATTACAGATAGTTGCAAACTGCCGTGTGGGTGCTGGAATAGAACCTGGGTCCTCTGGAATAGCTGACAGTGCTCTTAACTGCTGAGCCATCTCTCCAGCCACCCAAAGACTTTTAGTTTTTATTATTTTGGTTTTTTGGGGGAGCAGGGAGCAACTGAGGCCAGCCTGGTAGCATAGAGTTCTAGGTGGACCTACTGCATAGTACGAGTTTGAACTGGTACACCTTTGCAATCTGCTAGGAAAAAGTGGTGGCTGTTGTTTGTATAGTTTTGTTTTGTTATTTGCCAACTTGGCGCAAGTTAGAGTTATCTAAGAGAGGGCTACCACAGTTGAGAAAATGCTTCCACTAGATTGGCTCGTGGGGCATTTTCTTAGTGATTGATGTGGGAGGGGCCAGCCCTTTGTGGATAATGTTACCCCTGGGCAGGTGGTCCTGGATGGTACAAGAAAGCAGGCTGAAGAACCCATGAGGACCACACCATTAAGTGGTTCTTCCATGGCTTCTGCTTCAGTTCCTGCCTCCAGGTTCCTGCCTGGACTTCCCTAGACAATGGATCATAAACAGTGAGATGAAATCGACTGTTTCCTCCCCAAGTTGCATGCTAAGGCATACATACACCTGCTTCTACACATAAATAAATACATGTAAAAAAATTAAATGTAAACTTTAAATAAAGGCAAGTAGATGATCTCTGTGAGTTCTAGGCTAGCTTGGTCTACATAGTAAGTTTCAGGACAACCAGAGCTACATAGTGCGATCCTAACCTCCCCATAAAAATAATCTTTAGGGCCGGGCGGTGGTGGCGCACGCCTTTAATCCCAGCACTCGGGAGGCAGAGGCAGGCGGATCTCTGTGAATTCGGGACCAACCTGGTCTACGGAGCTAGTTCCAGGACAGGCTCCAAAGCCACAGAGAAACCCTGTCTTGAAAAACCAAAATAAATAAATAAATAAATAAAAATAATCTTTAGGGTAAGGCAGACATGTCTCTTACTACCATAGTAGTCTCCACAGGAAGTAGATTACAAGTCACCAGTAGTTGTTTAAAACTACAGATGCATACCCAAGAGAGGCCCTATCATACAACAAAAGTATATGCTCAACTATGTTCATAGCAGCATTGTTTGTAATAGCCAGACCCTGGAAAC
>NC_022010.1:41517204-41518316 GCF_000317375.1 Microtus ochrogaster
GTCCTTGGACTTCCCACAGGTCAGGGAACCCTGATTGCTCTTCGAGCTGATGAGGGAGGGGGACTTGATCGGTGGAGGGGGAGGGAAATGAGAGGCGGTGGCGGGGAGGAGGCAGAAATCTTTAATAAATAAATAAATTTAAAAACAAAACAAAAAAAATAAATAAAACTACAGATGCCCAACAGTCAACTCTATATATACTTTTTTCTATACACACATACTTATGATAAAACTTAATGAATTATGCACAGTAAAAACTTAGCAATAATAACATACTACACTATAATAAAACATGTAAACGTGGTCTCAAAAGTTTGCTTTGTTCACTTATTTTAGAAACAGTATTTTTCTTTGTGACTTGACTTGGCCTGGACCATGCTGGTAGCTCAGACTGTCTTTAAAAAAAATTATTTATTTATTATGTATATAGTGTTCTATATGCAAGTATGCCTACGGGCCAGAAGAGGGCACCAGATCTTATTGCAGATGGTTGTCAGCAGCCATGTGGTTGTCAGGAATTAAACTCAAGACCTCTGAGCAATCTCTCCAGTCCTCAGATTGAAGAATTCTCCTGCTTCAGACTCCCAGGTGCTGGGATTAGAAGCATGTGCCCTCCTCAGTGCAAACTATCTCTTTGCAGCAGGAATCTCACTCCTTGTTACAATGTACCATGGCTGGGTGATGAAATGGAACAACAAAAATAACATAGCATTGGACTACTGCTGACCTCCGGAGAAGGTGTCAGGAGCATTGTCTGATGTGATGTATCAATGGCTGGATGTCAGACTACAGCTGGATGCGGGAAATTGCGGGTAAATGGACGCTGCCATGAATTCTGGCAAAAAATGAGCCATTCCTAAACCAACAAGCTTTTCCTCTCTTATCCCCGCCAGGCGTGTTGACCAGGCTAGTCTCAAATGCCTGGGCTTCTGATCGATTCTACTGCCTCAGCCTCCCAAGTAGCTGAGACTACTAGTATGTACCATTGAGCCAGGAACTCACAACTATTAATATATATATCAACATAGCCGGGCGGTGGTGGCGCACGCCTTTAATCCCAGCACTCGGGAGGCAGAGGCAGGTGGATCTCTGTGAGTTCGAGGCCAGCCTGG
>NC_022010.1:41518416-41519774 GCF_000317375.1 Microtus ochrogaster
AAGAGCTAGTTCCAGGACAGGAACCAAAAGCTACGGAGAAACCCCGTCTCGGAAATCCAAATATATATATGTATGTATGTATGTATATGCATATATATCAACATGTTGGAGAGGAAACTTGAGAATCCCCAAAGAGCTTGTTTTGTTGGTACCATTTTATCTCTGGTATACAACTAAGGCCCTGAAAGGTGCCTATTTTGTGTAAGAAGAAAGATGGCAGATGACATGCATGGATAGTAGGTTCTGTTCTTCTCATCTCTAAAGCCCATCAGAGGAGCAGGCAGGACAGTGGCAGGACAGTTCCCCGAGGAGCAATGGGGACAGAGCTGCTACCACAGCAGGAACAGATATCCACAGGGGTGAACAAAGGTTTTCCTTAGGCTCACCCAAGATTCCAAGGAGCCAGAGGAATGTATTTGTTATTTACCATCATGTAGCAATTACTCTAAGACTGCGATGTAGCTGGGCCCGGCTTGAGTCATAAGCAGAAATGGAGACCCTAGGATGTTGGTCTTTAAGAGTGAGGAATATCTCTCTAGGAAAGCCACAGGCAATGAGTGGAGATAGTGGCTGTGGTTGGCAAGGCAACAGATGCAGGGCTGCCAAAGGCCATCAGCACTCGCATGATGACACTCATGCCCACACTTTGGCTGGGAGCTAGAGGGTTGGATGTGCAGTGTGCTGGGTTCAGTCCTGCTGTGGTCCAGTTCTGACCTTCTGATCTCCCATCCCTCCCTTTACATACTGTACACTTGTATGTTGTGGTTGTGTGAATTGCTTCCTTTTTTTCTTCTTCCTTCCTCTCTTCTTCCTACCTCTTTTCAGTCTTTCCTCCCACTGGCCCAAGCAGGCCAGGTTGACCTTGAACCCAAGGCACTCTTTCTCACTGTGTGTGCTGCCTGGAACTTTCTTCTTGATATTTCAGGGGCTCAGAGCTAAGATTTTGCCTCGCATCTGAGAAAAGTCTTTGAAGTTAAACTTTTGGATTGTGCTGGGGCTGCTGGGACTCATGGTCTAAATGCATTTTATATTATGAGATGGTATGGTGGCCTAAATGAGCACAGCCCCTATAGTCCTATATATTTGAATGCTTTGGACTCCAGTTAGTAGAATTATTTGGAAGGATTAGGAGGTATGGCCTTGCTAGAGGAGGTGTGTGGGTGGGGTTGGACTTTAAGGTTTCAAAAGCTCATGCCATGCCCTATGTGATGTTTTACTGTTGGCTTAGTAGCTGCACATGAATCTACTGATATTTTAATTACCACTGTGGGGGCCTGATGGAGGAAGGTCATTGGTTAATTAAACAAAGAAGCTGCTTGCCCTGATAGGTTAAAACATAAGGTGGGAGGAGTAAACAG
>NC_022010.1:41519935-41522757 GCF_000317375.1 Microtus ochrogaster
TCCAACCCAGGATGGACGTAGGCTAGAATCTCCCTGGTAAGCCACCTTGTGGGCTACAGCAGATTATTAGAGATGGGCTAGTCCAGGTGCAAGAGTTAGCCAAGAAAAGGCTAGATATAATGGGCCAAGCGGTGTTTAAAAGAATACAGTGTCCGTGTAATTATTTCAGGTAAAGCTAGCCTTGTGGGCAGCTGGGTGCTGGGGACGCAGCCCCGCCACTCTCATTACTACAGGTGCCCCACAACCCCCCAGTAGTGCCCAGTGGCTGGGGGACTTTTCAGTTCCAAGTCCCCGGCTCTGCTGTGGCTGCGATATGTAGGTTTACATTAAGCTTATCAATCTATTTACCAACAAAGACTCAAAAGTCAGATGTGGGGGTGAAAACCTGCTAGATCAGAGAAGCTGAGAAGCAATCAACTGACTTTGCTTTTTGGCCAGAGACCCCGCAAGAGAGAGCTGCATCTCTTCACGCATCCCCAAAGCAAAAGAAGCGCCAAGCTCTAGTCCTGTGTTTTCTTTTCTTTTTGTCTTCTCCATCCACATTCCTGGCTTCTCTATGGCTAATTCTAGTCCTCCAGAAGCTGGTTTCACCCCCTGATTCAAGGTCAACGTCATATATTTATTTATTTTTGTGTTTTGAGACAGGGTTTCTCTGTGTAGCTTTGGTGCCTGTCCTGGAACTCACTCTGTAGTCCAGGCTAGCCTCGAACTCACAGAGATCAGCCTGTCTCTGCCTCCCAAGTGCTGAGATTAAAGGCCTGCGCCACCACTGCATGGCTCAAGGTTAACTTTGTTAACAGTCTCAGAGTATCACAGTTTGATCAAGCAGCTCACAGCATCTGTGCCTCTTTCTTTGCCTGCTGTCTGAAGATCAGGATGCAAAGCTCTCAGCTACTGCGCCAGAGCAATGTCTGCCTGCTTCCTGCAAGGATCCTGGACTAACTCTCTAAACTTTAAACAAGACCACAATTTATTTCAAAATTTGTTTATTTTTATTGTATGTGCATTAGTGTTTTTGTCTGCAGGTAAGTCTGTGTGAGAGTATCAGATCTTAGAGTTGCAAATAATTGTGAACTGCCATGTGGGTGCTGGGTTTTGAACTCTGGTCCTTTGGGAGAGCAGTCAGTGCCCTTAACTGAGCAATCTTCCCAGCCCCACAAGAATACAATTGAATGCTTTCCTTTATAGGAGTTGCCTCTGCCACGATGACTCTTCACAGCAATAGAGCAGTAACTAAGACAGACAGCCATGAACCTCTGGGGACTAGGGGAGCATAAGAGACCGAGCCTGTTGAGACTGTGAGACAAACAATGGCTCCTGTCAGGCGCTCAGGTACTGTGGTCATAGCACTGTAGAAGTGACTGCTATACTAACCTTTATCCAGGTTTCACCATGAAGAGAATGAGGGACTTCTCAAAAATGAACAACCTTCCTTGTAATTATGTCCTCTGACACAATCATAGTGAATGAGAAAAATGCAGAAATCCAGTGAGACTGCTAAGAATATTTTACCTTGCCCTTTCCCACTTTTTTCTGTCTTTAAAGTCATGCAATAGATGCTCATTGTGATAGCTGGAGCCACAAAGGCTGTCTTGCAAAAATGTACAAAAGCTAAGAGATCAGTTCTTACTTCACTGAACAAGCCCACCTCCCTTAGGGGTGTTGGTTCCTGAGGAGATCCAAGTATGGAAACAACCATCTAATCAAGTGGCTGATAGCCAGCCTGATCCCAGCTGGAGTCCACGTGGGCTAAGCTCTGCTTGGTACCGCAGCCAAAGCTCAAGAAACTTCCTGTCATGACCCTCAAACAGAAGGCCTGTCTTTCAATGGAGATTCAGATCCCAACCAGGTCAGATAGTGGTGTCATCAGTACCCACACTTAGAAAAGTTGTGGTACTTAGTGACTTCACTCCTAACCCACTGAAAGAGAACTTGCTCAGACAAGAAACAGCCATCCCTGACATTAGTGCCTGGGGTCTCATCTGTCCCCAGAGTCCCACAAAACCATTCTACCTCCCTCACAACTCATCTCTTCTGTCCTTGGCTTCTGGAGGTGGCAACCGGCTTAGAAAAAGAGGACATTTAATTGTTTACTCCGGAGCCACTTTCTTTCCTATTCTTCCCTTTTCCCTTCCCTCATCCTTCCCTCTTATCCCATGTCCCTCAGTGATGAGCAGCAATATGGAAGTATAGGCCGGAGAAGACGTTTGAAGAAGAAGAGGGCTACCATGATTGGAGCTAATGGAATCTTTAACGCAGTATCGCCTTACCACAAAGCAGCTGCAGCTTCTGCAGAGCTATTCTGTTGGGAGAGTCATTTGGCTAAAGACCAAAACTCACAGCCCTCTTGCAATGGTCTCCATAGGCTGGGATTACAAACATGTCACTATGCACAACACAGACTTTTTTGCTTTTTTTGTTTGCTTGTTTTTTTAAAAAAAAAATCTGTTTTTGTTTTTGATTTTTTCAAGACAAGGTTTCTCTGTGTACCTTAGCTGTTCTTGGCTGTCCTAGAACTTGCTCTGTAGACCAGGCTGGCCTCGAACTCGCAGAGGTCCACCTGCTTCTGCCTCCTAAGTGCTAGGTCTACAAAGTGAGTGCCAATACATCCAAGGATACACAGAGAAACCCTGTTTTAAACCCCCCTCTCCCCCAAAAGAAACAAACAAAACTTTATCTTAATAAAGGCTTTTGCCAGGGGTGTGCTTAAGCCTCCGGAGCACCTGGGATTATGACTTGCACCACCATGTCAGCCTAAAAGGTCCTAATTTTTTTTTTTTATTTTTTATTTTTTTTGGTTTTTCGAGACAGGGTTTCTCTGT
>NC_022010.1:41523832-41532586 GCF_000317375.1 Microtus ochrogaster
AAAAAAAAAAAAAAAATCTTGAAAGAATAACATACAGTTGGGGCTAGAAGAGCACTGCAATGTATGAATATACACCACAGTAAAGTAAGGTATATTCAAAAAGGGTGAGACAAGGAGAATTTTGTTTTTGAATCAGGGTCTTGGTATATAACTTCAGGTTGACATGGAACTAGTAATCCTCCTCCCTCAGCTTCCTGGGATTTCACTTTTGTGCCACCATGCTTGCAACAAGAGGAATATATAAATGTGAAATGCAAAGGATTACATGAAATATTCTGAGACTATAATTGCTGGCTACAAGTGTCTATTGCATGATGGCTTCAGTCTGAGATTAAACAGACAGGTGCTGGGCAAAGGTCCCCACTGGTATAATGACCTTTGTGTAAGGGTGTGCTTCAGAAGTCTCTGAATAACTGCTCTCCTCCTCTGCAAACAGGATTCCCTCCCTCCTCATAACCTCTCAGTTTTGTTTATTCCTTATGAAGAAAGGCTTGACAAAGTGACTTTATTTTAATTCTGACAACTTTCACTATATATATTTGTTTTTTTGAGACAGGGTTTCTCCGTATCACAGCTCAGCCTAGGTTCACAACCAAAAACACAATCCCATTTTATTGTTGAATTTTCTTTTACGCTAGCCCCACTTTGGAATGTCGAAACTCTTTTGTCTCTTTTGGGGGCCCACCACCCAGCTTCCAAATAAATCACACATGGAGTTTTGTTCTTTCTTATAAATGCCCAGCTTTGCGCCGGGCGGTGGTGGCGCACGCCTTTAATCCCAGCACTCGGGAGGCAGAGGCAGGCGGATCTCTGTGAGTTCGAGACCAGTCTGGTCTACAGAGCTAGTTCCAGGACAGGCTCCAAAGCCACAGAGAAACCCTGTCTCGAAAAACCAAAATAAATAAATAAATAAATAAATAAATAAATAAATAAATAAATGCCCAGCTTGGGCTGGAGAGATGGCTTGGAGGTTAAGAGCACTGGCTGCTCTTCCAGAGGTCCTGCGTTCAATTCCCAGCAACCACATGGTGGCTCAAAACCATCTATAATAGGATATGGTGCCCTCTTCTGACCTGCAGGGATAAATGCAGACAGAACACTGTATACATAATAAAATAATAAATACATAAATCTTAAAAAATAAAAATAAATGTCCAGCTTTAGCTTGCCCTGTTTCTAACCAGTTTTTCTTATCTTAAATTATCCCATCTACCTTTTGCATCTGGGATTCTTCCTTTTCTTACTTCTGTATATTTTACTTCCACTCTTATTCCATGGCTGGCTGGGTGGCTGGGTGGTTGGCCCCTTCTTTTTCTAGATCCTTGATATCTCTTGCTCTTGTCCCCAGATTTCTCTTTCTATTTATTTTCTCTGCCTGACAGCTCCGCCTACCCTTTCTCCTTTCTAGTTATTGGCTGTTCAGCTCTCTATTAGACCATCAGGTGTTTTAGACAGACAAAGAAACACAGTTTCACAGAGTTAAACAAATGCAACATGAAAGAATGCAACACATCTTTGAGTCATTAAAACAAATGTTCTACCCCAGAAACAAATGTAACACGTCTTAAAATAATATTCCACAACACCATTTTAAACATTTTTAACCTTTATTTTTATTTTTTATGTGTATGAGTGTTTTGCCTCTACCTATGTCTGTGCACCACCTGTATTCAGTGCCTGAGGAGGCCAGGTATTGGATCCCTTGGCTTGGATCCCAGTCGGTATTACAGACTGCTGTGAGATTCCACATGGGTGCTGGGAACTGAACCTGGGTCTTCTAAAAGAGCAACTAGCGCTCTTAACCGCACAATATCAATTTTTTAATTTCATACTGAGAGGTAGGAGTTTCTAGTGGTTATTTTCCTGGTATTAAAGAACCTGTTAAACTGTTACTCAGAAGGATTCTAGGTAAAAGGAGAACCGGAATAACGGGAAGTGGAGGAGCATTTCATCATGTTCACAGAGAAGTTTTATGAATGGAGAAGAGTCTGTTTGTTGCCTAATTAACATCAATTCCTCCTCCTCCTCTCTCTTTCTCAAGTCCCACATTCTGGTGCTTGAGAGCACCTTCCTCCACACAGCCATATGCTAGTTATACTAAACCAGCTATGTTTCTCTCCCACCCCGGCAGAGGGACAGGCTTAGGATGGGAACTGTAACTCAGTTCAAACCAATGGATTTTGAAGGAAAGTCTCCAAAGAGACTTCTAGAAAATTGTCCCTTTCTTAGTAGGTGAGATGGTGCTTTTTCCTCTGCCTGAGGTGCTGCTGTGTGGAGTCCCTGCCTTTTCAGCCAGGGACAACACTCCTGCAGACAAGGGCGTGCCTGCAGATCTAGAGAGAGGTGGAGCTGAAGTCCAGAGCACTGTGCGAACTCTCCCTCACTTTCCCTGCTGTTGGAGCCGTCTGAGTTGGGTTTTCCTGCTTGGACGCATACCGCTCTAAACAGCCGAATTCCTTAACTGAATGTTTACTCCACATTTCTCTTTTTTTGGAAGTGCTGGGATCAAATGAAATTCACAAGGGTCTTGTGAATGCTTCTCTTCCACCGAGCCCTAATATTTGTTTCTGATGGTGGTAACACTGGCTTAGCTAAAAGTCTGGCCAAGGGGACTGAACCCAGGTTAGCAGGCTTGGCCACATGGCTTTATACTGAGTGATCTCCCTGGCCCTGGTAACAGAAATCTTTTTTATTTCTGGACTTTCTTTTTGCATTTTCTGTATTCCATCCCCCAATCTTTTTTAGCTTATTCCTGTCTAGGTTCAAAGCCCAATTTCTCTTTTTCCCCTTCTTCTCTGCCTGCCTTCCCTATACCTTTTTTCCTTTGAGACAGAGTCTCACTATGTAGCCTTGGCTGGCCTGGAACTCACTCCATAGACCAGGCCTGTCTACCTGCCTCTGCCAGGTTTTAAAGGGATCTTTCTCCTTGTTGATTTAGACTTTTTCTCTCTTTCTCTCTTCTGAGACAGGGTTTCTCTGTGTAGCCTTGGTTGTCCTGGAACCCACTCTCTAGACCAGGCTGTCCTCAAACTCAGAGATCCCCCTGCCTCTGCATTCTGAGCACTGGGACTAAAGGCAAAGCCACCACTGTGCGGCTTTGATCTGAACTTTTGGATCTATAACTTTAGGACCATCCAATTACATCGTGTACCCCCACACACTTTTTAAAAATAATTTCTCTTTTTTTATTTTGTATGTATCTGACCTGCATAGAATACTGCATGTGTGCTATGCCCAAGAAGACTGCCAGATCTCCTGGGACTGGAGTTACAGACAGTTGTGAGCTGCACCGCAGTTGCTGGGAACTAAATCTGGGTCCTCTGAAAAACAGTAAGTGCTCTTAACAGATGAATCGTCTTTCCATCCTTCAACTCTTTTTGGGGGGTGGGAGGGCCGAGACAGGGTTTCTCTGTGTAGCTCTGGCTGTCCTGGAACTTGCTCAATAGAATAGGTTAGCCACCAGCTCACAGAGATCTGCCTGCCTCTGTCTCCCAGGTGCTGAATAGAAGATAGTCTAAATGACTGGAATAATAAGTATTTAGAACCATGCAAGTTACATACTATTAGCTTTTTTTAAAATTTATTTATTTATTTATTTATTATGTATACAATATTCTTTCTGTGTGTATGCCTGCAGGCCAGAAGAGGGCAACAGACCTCATTACAGATGGTTGTGAGCCACCATGTGGTTGCCGGGAATTGAACTCAGGACCTTTGGAAGAGCAGACAATGCTCTTAACCACTGAGACATCTCTCCAGCCCTACATACTATTATCTTATATAAAAGTAAAAGATGAAAACCAAGCTAGACATCTCTCTCATCATTGCTTCTTTTTTTTTTTAGTTGCAAGCATTAATGTTTTCAGGGTATTCTCCAGTGTTTTCTCTCCCCCCTTCCCCCCCTCTCTTTCTCTCTCTGTATGTGTGTGTGTATATATAGTTTGTTTGTTATGTCCGAGACAGGGTTTCTCTGTCGCTTTGGTGCCTGTCCTGGAACTAGCTCTTGTTGACCTCAAACTCAAGGAGATCTGCTTGCCTCTGCCTCCCAAGTGCTGGGATTAAAGGCGTGTACCACCACCACCCGGCTATATTTTACTTATTGTATCTACATATATACCTATTGTAGGGAAAAGGGGCCAGCCAAAGAAACCCACCCTGTCCCTGAAACAAGAGCCAGTGAAGGAAACACACCCTGGCTTCGAGACCCAAGTCAGTGAAAGAAATAATTTAGCCCTGAACCCAGAACCAAAGACATACACCCTGTCCTTGAAACCAGTGCCAAAGAAACACACTTTGGCCCTAGAATCAGAGTCAGTGAAATAAATATACCCTGGCCCTGAAATTAGAGCCAACAGTTAAAAAGGCCAGTGAAAGGAACACAGGTTGGCTCTAAAACTAGAGCCAAATCTGCCCCTGACCAACTAAGCAGAAAATCAACCAATCCCCGTGCATGCAATCTAGCCAATCTGAGCTCAAGGGACTGAAATCTGACCAATTCCCACCCTGAAAATTCTCTCCCTGGATAAACTCGGCCCCTAAGAAGCCCTATATAAGCCCTGCACCTGTTCAGTAGGCTGCTGCCCCTTTTCTGCCACTCTCCTGGATTCTTTCCTCCCTATAAATCTCTTAAATGAGGTTTGGATGAAGGCCTTCTTTCGCTGGAATGGAGCAGAGGAGAGAAATGACTTCACGGGAGCCAGAGCCGAGCAGGGCTGTTAACAGTGTCGCTGGGGAAACCTTCCCGACTAGCAGAGCACAGTTGTTAACAGCTTGGGGGACTATAGCCAAATTGTAACAGCTTCGCTGGGGAAGCCCTCTCCTGCCGGAGCAGAGCTGTTACATTGGGGAAACCTTTCCCTAGAAACTGCTACACTTACTGTGACCCTGACAGCCGGAATAGGCTTCCATCTGAGCTGCAGCACCTAGCATTCCTTAGCTCCTGTCAGGATCCCTTCCCATCCGAGCAGCAATGCTTACACCTATCTTTGTTAAAGAAAGGAAAGAAAGAAAAAGAAAGAAAAAGACACCTCATTTTATATCTGAAGAAAATAAGACTGACTTCGAGTGGAGACATACTGAGACATTTGTTGAAGAAAAACAGAATAATCATTTATTAAATTATGGACTAGTTCATTTTTTTTACTAAGTTTTAAATTTACACTTAAAATTTAAGAAACACAGATTTATTTTATTTTATTGAGCTATACATTTTTCTTTGCTCCCTTCCTTTTCCCTCCCCTCCCCTTCAACTCTCTCCCATGGTTCCCATGCTCCCAATTTACTCAGGAGATCTTGTAAGAAACCCTCATCTTCCAAAACCAAACAAAATACCTAGTATATGTGAAGCCCTGCATATTGCATGAAGGTTTTGGTATTTCAGTTCTGAAGTTTCTTTCAGACACTAGGCTTCACACACGGTTATTTAGGTGGATACCTTCGGAGCTGGAGGAAGCCATCAAAGGTTTCAAAGGACTAGGAGCCTAGCTAGCAAGGAAGCAACGCGGGAGTCACACCACCACAGTTGTGCGCGCGGCGCTGGCGGAGATCACGCCTGCGCCAGCCGAGCGCAAGCGGGAGGAGGCGGAGCCTTGGGCCTACCAGGGCGCCTGCGCGCAGCACGCAACGGCGTGGGGGAGGGACGGCCGTGTGTGTGTCTGTGTTGTTGTTCCGCGGCGGCGGCGGCGGCGGTAAGATGGCTGCCCACGGGGGCTCCGCGGCGTCGTCGGCGCTGAAGGGGTTAATTCAGCAGTTCATGGCCATCACCGGTAAGGGACGCGGCTACGGGAAGGTGAAGCGTTGGGGGACCGAGAGGCTGTCGGGGCTGGCCTCCGGCTTCCCCACACCTTCGTGCCTTTCTCCCTCGGGTTTTCCCCTGAGCTCCTGTCCTCTCTCCTGAGGAACAGGCGACGACAGCGTCCGGGGTCTGCGGTTCAGGCGGGAGGCAGCTTCCCCCCCCGCGCGCGGCCCGGGGTCCCTCGATTCGATCTCCGCTCAGTTCCCAGACAGGCCCCCACGCCCCCTGCCAGCCCGGAGCAGGGGATGGGCCGAGCTCGCGGTCCCCGCCATCGGGGACCTGCGGGCGGGAGGAGTAGGGGGCCGCACCCGGGCCACCGCCCTCTTCCTCCTTCATCCCCTTCTCGGGGTGCCGTGCGGCCCTCGGACAAGGGGGTGCAATGGGTCCCCTCACGCCGTCCTCTCCTCCCGGCCAGGTCATCGTTCCTCCGCCCCTGCCCGCCCTTCCCCTCGCTGGGCCCCCCGGAGCCTTGGCGGTGGCCCTGGCGTGCGAGGGCCTTCTCGCTTTAACGGCGAGGCCGGTGGGTTCCGCCGCGCCTCTACACATCCCGGGGGACTTGCCGCCAGGAACTAGGGGTGCGGAGGAGTTAGGGACGGAGGGTTTAGAATAGGGATGAGGGGTACCCCTAAGCTTAATGGGGGGGCTAGAGTAATCCTGGGTAGCCTTTCCCACATCCTCATAATAAAATCAAAGATCGAGACGATGGCGCCCGAGCCTTTGCTGGTAAAATAGGGATGGCGGCAGAAACTTCTGGCCGAGAAATCTGTTTCTGGATGTCAGTATCCGCGAAACCTTAGGCCTAGGTTTTTCTTTCCTTTCGGACCTCGACGAAGGGCAGACGCAGGTTTTCTTAGCCCCGAGGAAAGGATCTAAGCCATTCTATGAATGCGCCGTGTCTTGTTTCTCTCTGAGGGTGCTCAACTTTTTTTGCATGAGTTATTAGAGGGCGGAGCAAATGATGAAGTTCTCCGTGGAGTGATTTGAGAGAGGAGTACTCCATGTGCCCGAGTGTGATTTTGCTGTTCTAGTGTGTCATTTTGAAAAGAGGTCAGAAAGTTAGTTCCCGCTCTCAGCAGGGCTAGCTTTTCTTTGGTAATAATGTGTTAGATGTGGAGTTTTTTTTTTTTCTTTCTACTTTGTGTTCTTGAATTTGACGTGTCAGATCGGTAAAGCATGGTATTTTAACCAATACACGTTGTTTGCAGTTTTATAATTGAAGCTACTTATGTTTTGCTGTGCAACGATAATTTAGATGGTTGATGCATTGTTTTTTTGTCTCGTCTCATGAAATATGTCAAAGTTAGTAAAATAAGATTTGTAATATAATTGAGGTGAAAAGTAAGGTAAAATTGAAAATATTGTTAAGTTTTGTGGTCAGATTATTGTACTTATAATATGTGGATTTCCCAGTGTCTAACCAAACCAACATTATGGAAAGAAATAGGTCTCTGTATACAAGTTAATACTGCTGCATTGTTTGCATAGAAAAATGTAGTAAGTCTCATAGAGAAAACCAACAAGTCAAAAAACAAAGAAAAAGTGAAGATAAATTAGCAATCAAAAATAAGGATAAATGAGCCTGGCGGTGGTGGTGCTTGCCTTTAATACCAGCACTTGAGAGGCAGGGGCAGGTAGATCTCTGAGTTCAAGGAGGCCAGCCTAGTCTACAGAGTGAGTTTGAGGCCAGCCAGGGCTACACAGAAAAACCTTGTCTTGAACCCTCTACCTCCCAAAGGAAAAAAAAAGTTCCAGGCTAGCCAGGGCTCCATAGTGAGGCCTTGTCTTTAAAAAAAAAAAAAAGGCTAGGAGTGCTGGATAAATGTCTCAGTGCCTAAGAGCACTCACTGGTTGTGTCCAGAGAACCTGGGTTTTATTCCCAGCACCCACCTGACACTTAGGACTATCTGTAACTCCAGTTGACAAGTTACAGAATCGCATTGAAGAAGAGACCTTAGTTTACTATTTCTCTGAAGTTTTTGAATGAATGGATTATTTTTAGTGTTATTTGAGATAGGGTCTTACTATGTAGTCCTGACTATCCTGGAACTCACTAGAACGCCAAGGTGGCCTTGAACTCAGAGATCTGTCCAAGTGCTGGGTGTCCAACACCATACCTGGTCTGGATATTTATTATAACATTTGAACGCCTTTAATCCCAGCACTTGGGAGGCAGAGGCAGGCGGGTCTCTGTGAGTTCGAGGCCAGCCTGGTCTACAAGAGCTAGTTCCGGGACAGGCACCAAAGCTACAGAGAAACCCTGTCTCGGAAAAACAACAACAACAAAAAAAAATTTGAAATATTGATGTGCGTAGTATTTGGCTTTGTGATTAATTTCCATTCCTGTTTTCTGTATATTTCTCTTGAATTGATGTTTAACTGTATTTGAGAGCATTATGTAAGGAAATGTTACCGTGATCTAGATATTAAAGAAAAACCCTTGGAACTTTAGTAACTGTTTCAAAAGATGGTAATGAAGTTTCAGGCACCAGGCATGGTGTTCCATGTCTTTAATCTTGGCACTTGGAAACTGAGGCAGGTGGGTCTGAGTGCCAGGCCTGCCATGGTTACAGGGTGACACTTAGTGTCAAAACCAAAAAGAAGACCAATCAAACAACTAATGTGAGAACATAGGAGGAGATAGAGACTTCCCAGAAGAAAGAATTTTCTGTCTGAACTCGGAAGACATTTATGACAGGAAAAATGTGTGCAAGGGTTTGGAGATGAGAGGATGAGCATACAGTGAGAGAAGAGACAATAGGGCTAGGGAGTTGGCAAGAGATGCACTGAGGGCCTTCCTTCTACGCCATTTTAGAGATTCTTGGCTTTATTGTGTGTTTGGGTTTTTTGTTTGTTGGTTTGGTTTGGTTTTTTTTTTTTTTTTTTTTTTTTTGATTTTTCGAGACAGGGTTTCTCTGTGGTTTTGGAGTCTGTCCTGGAACTAGCTCTGTAGACCAGGCTGG
>NC_022010.1:41534581-41536772 GCF_000317375.1 Microtus ochrogaster
GTAGACCAGGCTGGTCTCGAACTCCCAGAGATCTGCCTGCCTCTGCCTCCCAAGTGCTGGGATTAAAGGCATGCGCCACCACTGCCCGGCGACAGGCAGATCTTGACCCATTTCTACATTACATAAGAAGAAAACTACTCAGAGAAGTGAACTGACTTGGGTTATATATGTCTAGATCTGTTTTGAGACAGGGTTTCACTAATTTGCCCAGACTGGCCTTGAACTTTTTATGTAGTTGAGACTGGCTTCAAACTTAATCTTCCTGCCTTAGCCTCCTGAATAGCTAGAGTATAAGTATAAGCCTGCACTACTATATCCAGCTAGTTCTTTTAAGTTTTTTGTTTAAGAGTGTGTGTGTGTTCATGCCCACGCATGTGGAAGTCAGAGGACAGAGGAAGTCAGGTCTCCTTCTACCATATGGGTCCTTGGATCAAACTCAGGTGATCAAGGTTGGTGGCAAGTGTTTTTATCCATTGAACCATCTTGCTGGCCTATTCCGTACGTTTTTGTAAATGCATAAATTTTATAACTGATCCCTCAAGATGCAGGACAAACTGGGTATGGTGTTGTGTACTCACCTACTAGTAGTGTCCTAACTACTGTCAAACCTCAAGGTAGGAGGATTGGTTGAGGGCAAGAGTCCAAAACCAGCCTACACAATAAAGTAAGATTTTTTTTAAAAAAAAAATCTGTTTTTTTAAAAACTTATTTGTGTTGCATGTATGCGTGTCCATAGAGATCAGAGATGCATATTGGATGGGTCTCTTGGAACTGGAACTACAAATGGTTGTGAACGCCGTGTGGGTGCTGGGATTTGAACCTAGGTCCTCGGGAAGAGCAACCAGGGCTTGTAACCACTAAGCCATCTCTTCATTCCCCAAAAATAAGATTCTTAAGAAGAAAGGAAAATTGCAGAATAGTTCCTTTTGCTCCCTTGTAGTTGCTTCTATACTTGTAGCCTAATTTGTTTTAATTTTTTGTTTTCCAGCATGTCATAAATGGAATTATGTTATTGAAGTCTTTAGAGTATGGCTTCTTGGTGTATTACATTTGAAATTCATTCACATTTTGTAATGTCAGTGGTTAAGAGCACTGACTGCTCTTCCAGAGGTCCTAAGTTCAATTCCCAGCAACCACAAGGTGGCTCACAACCACTTGTAATAAGATCTGGTATCTTCTGGCCTTCAGGGATACGTGCAGACAGAACAGTGTATACATAATAAGTAAATAAATCTTAAAAAGAAAAAAGAGGGGATATACTCGATTCCTTGAGAAAATTTACAAATAAAGCTTCTAAAAGCACTGCAGAAGCACAATGCATATTTTGGTCTTGGTCTTGTTTATTCCTTTCCTCCTTGCTGTGCTAGAGTACCTGACAAAAGCCACTAAAAAGGAGGGTCTGTTTTGGCTCATAATCTGATGGTATAGTCTGTTGGGACTAGTACAAATTAGAGATGGATCCTCAGTACTTGCTTTTCTAATTTATTTAGTCCAGGACCCCAGCCCTGGGATGGTACTACCTACATTTAGGCTATGTTTTCCTCCTTAGGTAACTTCTCTGGAGATGCCATCAAAGATACCTAGAGGTGTATCTCCTAGGTGATTCTGAATCTAGTCAAATTAGCAATGAAGATTAATTATCACACCTTACACAAATTCCTACAGGTTTATTTAGTAGATCATATAATACATGAATAAATATAAGATGCTGCCAAATTGTTTCCCAAAAGCTACCATGCCATTTTGCATTCCCCTAAGCAGTTCAGGAGAGTTCTAGTTCTCTGCATTCTTGTCAGCACTTGTTATTTGAGACTTTGTTTAAAGCCTTTTTTGTAAGTATGTAATAAGAGTAATACATTTGTGGGTTTAATTTGCATTTCCCTAGTGATTGTTGTTATAGATATTTTTACGTACCATTCATAAACCTCTCATGCCCCAACTTTTGTTGGATTCAGAAGACAATGCTTTGTCAGATAGCAAAAGCTCTCTTAGCCATTATTTGTACACTGGGTATCTCTGGTCAGGGTAATTGCAGAACAGGGAAGAGAGGTTAGGGTCTCATTCTTTAAGTTCCCATGGAGTTACCTTCTATTACTGGAGTTCTGCTCCTTGGTGCAGTGAAGGATTAACTTTTTCTTTTCCCTATACTTACTAAGTGCAGTTTTAGTACATACTTTTTTTTTTTTTTTTT
>NC_022010.1:41537022-41542081 GCF_000317375.1 Microtus ochrogaster
CGCCTGCCTCTGCCTCCCGAGTGCTGGGATTAAAGGCGTGCGCCACCACCGCCCGGCCATACTTTTTTTTTAACAATAGCAAAAATCCACTTTTATTTATTTACCTTTTATTAGTTCAAAACTGGGAAGGGTACAGCATTACAGATTATTTGTCCAGTGGCCTTTGCAAGAAGGTTGCTTCAGAGTTTGATGAGAACCATGCCACTGGTTCACAGGCCTGACTTACCTTTCCCCAGGTTACTCTGGTTTTGTTTGGTTTGCCTCCAGAATTCTCAATATTGTGTTTTTGCTTTATTTGCATAAGTGCATCTCTTGCTCAAGTAGAAGTCAATTTCATCTCGGGCATAAACACCTTCAAGAATAGCTATGTGAGCCGGGCAGTGGTGGCGCAAGCCTTTAATCCCAGCACTCGGGAGGCAGAGGCAGGCGGATCTCTGCGAGTTCGAGACCAGCCTGGTCTACAAGAGCTAGTTCCAGGACAGGCACCAAAGCTACAGAGAAACCCTGTCTCGAAAAACCAAATATATATATATGAATAGCTATGTGTCCTCTTTGGTTCCCAAGACTTATAGCCAACAAAAATGGCCTTGGACCACAGCCTTCTAGATATATTTTCCTTTTAGAAATCGTGTTCCCAGCAGACCTCCACAGGCATCAGATGGCAGAAAGAGCTGGTATATACATTTAAAAAAATGTTTTAACCAGTATTGTGATGTTATCTATAATCTAGAACTTGGGAGTCTAGCTAGCCTGGACTACATAATGAGATCTTGTCTTAAAACAAAACAATGAACAAAAGCTTTGTACCGAAGTTGAAATGCTTCAGGATTGAACACTGGTGAGGTTAAGGTTTAAATTGTTAAGATTCAGTTTCTCACAGCCATCACCCACTTTCATTTTCACTGATTATCTGTCTTTTTTTTTTTTTTTAAACTTTTGCTGGGGTGAACTTGGAACCAAAAAATAACCTCTCTAGGCTGGTGATGGTTTCTCTGTTCAGCCCTGTCTGTCCTGGAACTCACTCTATAGACCAGGCTGGCCTTGAACTCACAGAGATCTACCTGCCTCTATCTCCAGAGTGCTGGGAGCTGGGACTAAAGCGTCGTGGTTTTGTTTTTGTTTTTAAGACAAGGTTTCACTGTTATAGCCCAGGCTCACCTCAAATTCTGTCTTCTTTCCTTTGCATCCTGAAAGCTGGGATTATAGATGTGAGCAACCATGTCCCATAGTTTTCTTCAATATTGATAGATTGTTACACTTTGGTTCCTCAGTGGTAGTTAAGTCCTTTATTAGCACTAAAAGTAACACAGCAAATTGTCATAAGAACTATTCATTTGGAATAATCCTTGATTCTACCAGCTGTGGTAGAGACATGAACTAGACTACATGATAGATTTGGAGATGTTT
This sequence comes from Microtus ochrogaster, assembly GCF_000317375.1. Lineage (NCBI taxonomy): Eukaryota > Metazoa > Chordata > Mammalia > Rodentia > Cricetidae > Microtus > Microtus ochrogaster. The sequence goes on from NC_022010.1 coordinate 41,538,430, forward strand.
CCTCATAGATGGAGAAAAGGTGTAAACTAAGAGACAGTAAGCATCAAGGAAATTACTTCTCAAAAACTATGCCGCCCACCCCCCCAGGCAAGGTTAAGTTATGCCCTGTTTTTGTTATTAGCAACCTTAAACATTGGAAGGATTAGGGGATAAATAAGAAAAAGGTATATGTGGTGACAAGCTTTAGGATATAATTTGTACCCTAGATTATAGACTCCTGAGTGAGATTAAGCTATTCTGCTATTTATAATACTAGGATCTCAATAAATTTATTGATGTTTTAAATCTTCAAGTTTATTTTATTAGTCTCATTGGAAAGCATGATTTTTGTTGTAAATAATAAGAGTGAATTTTTACAGCTGATTCACCAAAAGTTATTATTAGGTCTTGAAACTGAAGACTTCACTAAGTTTGTTTCACTGCCCTTATATCACATAGCTCCTCATCATTCCCTCCATTCTTTCCATCCACTCCATCCCCTTTCAGTTAATCCTTCCTCCTTCCTACTTTCTTATTTGAGGAGGAGCCTTCTATTGGGATGTATGAATTTCTAGTGGCGCTGAACTGTTGAATCTATTACAAAAGACTTAACTAACTGCTTTCCTTTGGTTAACAAACTACTACAAATATTTCAGTAGTATAAATTGGTTGAACATACCTTTATTTTTATAGTTCTTTTTTGTTTGTTTTTTATTTTCTAGACGGTTTCTCTTTGTAGCCTTGACTGTCCTGGAACTCATTATGTAGACCATGCTAACCTCGAACTCATGGAGATCTACCTGCCACTGCCTCCTGAGTGCTGGGATTAAAAGCAGGTGCCACCACTTGCCCATTTCAGTGGTTCATTTCTGTTGTTGATAAGTTCTATACCATTTATGATTATTCTTTTGCCTGGCTTTATTTTTATAATTCTTGAGGCTAAAAGCCTGAAATGGAGGTGTGTGTAGGTTTTGGGGGCATTTTTTTCAGTCTATCATAACAGCCCAGTGTCTTTCCATGGATGATAGTATACTACCTCTTATGACTTCTACAAAAATGGACTTCTGTTGTATGTGAGAAGGGGGCTGCGTTCCGTTGCCTGGCTTACTTATGCCCGAAATAACTACACGGAGATCTGTATTAATTAAATTGCTGCCTAGCCCATTAGCTCTAGCCTCTTATTGGCTAACTCTCACATTTTGATTCAACTCATTTCTAATAATCTGTATGCCACCACGTGACTGGTTTACCGGGAAAGAGTCAGCATGTCTGACCTGGCAGCTTCATGGTGGGCAGCTCTCTCTGACTCTGCCTCCTTTCTCCCAGCATTCTGTTCTGTCTACTCTGCCTATCTAAGCTGCTGTCCTATCAGAAGGCCAAGGCAGTCTCTTTATTTAACCAATGAAAGCAACACATAGAAAGAAGACCCTCCTACACCAGACTTCTGTTAACTAAAAACTTGGAGTATTTCTAGATGTTTGTTGGATATGGTGGCTCTTACCTGTGATCCTAGTGTTCCCCAGCAACTGGGACCCTTAATTATCTTTCAGAGGTCTTCTGTTTCTAAAAGTACATACTAACAAAGAAGGACTGATGTACTAGAAGGGATGGCTATGATGGTTTTTTTTTAAGTAAAGTGCCTTCTTCCTCCTCCTCTTCCTCTTCTCTACTCTTGTTTTGAAATGGGGTTTCACCTTGTAGCCCATGCTGCAGTCTTCCTGCCTCAGCCTCCCAAGGGGCTATATTACAAGTGTGCATCTGGCCGGGCAGTGGTGGTACATGCCTTTAATCCCAGCACTTGGGAGGCAGAGGTAGTTGGATCTCTGAGTTCGAGGCCAGCCTGGTCTACAAGAGCTAGTTCCAGGACAGGCTCCAAAGCTGTCTCAAACAAACAAACAAACAAAAAAGTGTGCATCATACCTCCTCCTCACTTTTTAATAGTTTAACCACCTCAATGCATACTACCTTTTTCAATCTTGGTTTTGTTTTGTTTTTTTGAGACCTCCCCACATTGTCCTGGTTGATCTGGAATGAGCTGACTGGCCTTGAACTCAAAGAGATGGACTTGCCTTAAAGGCATGGCCACCATGCCCAGCGTTCTTGTATTTTTCTTTTTCCTTCCTTCCTTCCTTCCTTCCTTCCTTCCTTCCTTCCTTCCTTCCTTCCTTCCTTTCTTTTTTTCTTTTTCGTTTTTCAGGACAGTGTTTCTCTGTATAGCCCTATCTGTCTTGGAATGAGCTCTGTAGACCAGGCTGGCCTTGAACTCACAGGATCTGCCTCTGCTTGCTGGGATTAAAGGCATGCCCAGCTTCCTGTTATTTTCTAAATGAGTACGTAACATAAGGGAAGTACATATTCATAGTATCAGACAAGAGAAAGAAAACTGAGACCCAATTTGGCCTGTATACTATGTGACAAAATGGTTCTCCTTAAGTGGTATATATAAATATATACATTGTATACTCTGTATGTTATTCATTGGTCATTTACATATAGCTTTAGTGCCATGCAACCTGGATGTTACATTTAGTAACACCCAGCTGTTTGCTGGTTAAGAACTGAGCTGGGCTGGGGAGACAGATCTGTCTACAAAGTGGCAGTGCTAGTGCTGAGGAGATAGATGGAGCAGGAGAAAGAAGCCTTTGGTTTTGCTCACCCTCCTGTCCTTTGCTGGAGGTCAAATGTAGGACTTCATACATGCCAGGCCAGTATTCTGCCACTGACCCCATGCCCTTATGTGCATTTTCTTTTCCTTTTCTTTAATTTTAGATATATTTATTTTACTTTTTATATTTATTATTTATTATATATGCAATATTCTGTCTTTGTGTATGCCTGCAGGCCAGAAGAGGGCACCAGACCTCATTATAGATGGTGGTAAGCCACCACGTAGTTGCTGGGAATTGAACTCAAGACCTTTGGAAGAGCAGGCAATGCTCTTAACCACTAAGCCATCTCTCCAGCCCTAATTATTTTACTTTTATTTGTATTAGTGTTTACCTGAATGTACTACTCTGCACTACATGCATGCTTGGTACCTACCTGTGGAGGTCAGAAGAGAGCATTAGAGCCCCTGGGACTAGAGTTAGCCATGTTTGTGAGCCACATTGTGGGTATGGGGAACTGAACCCAGGTCATCTACAAGAGCAACAAGTGCTCTTAACCAGCCATCTCTCCAGCTGCTCACGTGCATTTTCTTAATCACTTAGCTCATGACATTGGTAATATTTCCATCTTATAACAGATAACTAAATCTTAGAGAAATTAGTAAGTTACCTAATCGTACAACCAGTGGATGACATGTCTAGGATTTAGAACTAAGTTTATCTGAGGTTCCTTTTGCCTACATGATGAAAGGAATAAGCAGAATGTTTTCTCATTTGAGTATAGAGGCTAGGCATACAGTTTTTTTTTTTATAGATTCTAACTTTTTTTTATTGTTCTTTATTGTTTGTTTGTTTTGAGACAGGGTTTCTCTGTGTATTCATGGCTGTCCTGGAACTAGCCTTGTATACCAGACTGGCTTCGAACTCATAGATTTCACCTGTCTACCTCTGCCTCCCAAGTGCTGGGATTAAATGTATCTCTACATCCGCAGGTACTTCAGTTTCTTTTTGGTTTGTTGCCAGGGCTTAAGTTTTTTTTTTTTTTTTTTTTTTTTTTTGGTTTTTCG
>NC_022010.1:41542181-41544576 GCF_000317375.1 Microtus ochrogaster
TGGAACTCGCTCTGTAGACCAGGCTGGTCTCGAACTCACAGAGATCCGCCTGCCTCTGCCTCCCGAGTGCTGGGATTAAAGGTGTGCGCCACCATCGGGCTTAAGTTTTTTACACTGGTTAATTCCATCCCCTTTAAAAACTTTTTATCTTAGATTTATTTTATGTGCATGAGTGTTGTGCCTGGTGCTTTTGGAGGTCTGAAGAAGACACCTGATCTCCTGGAACTGGAGTTCCACAGATGGTTGAGAACTGCCGTGTGGATACAGGGCCTCTGCAAATATTTCTAACCACCGAGCTATCTCTAGCTTCTGGTGACTCTTTTTAGTTTGACTTTTTTTTTTTTAAACCAGGCCCTAGGTACACAGGTACGTAAAGTAATATACATAAAACATTTATTGCTAATAAATCAAATTTATGTAGTGAGACACAAATTGTGTAAATCCAGGCTGACTTTGAATCTTACATATAACAGAGTATGTCCTTGAATTTCTGATCCTCCTGATCCAACCTTCCAGTGCTGAGATTTGTGTCACTCTTTTAGTTATTTTCCCATTGCTATGATGAGATATCGTGACCAAAGCAACTTACTTAAAAAAATAAAAAAAAGAAAATATTTATTGGGACTTGCATTTTCATAGGGTTAGTTTAGTCCATGATTATCTGGGTGCCAAGCTTGGGGGCAAGCAGGCAGGCAGACAGCTTTGGTACTAGAGCAGAAGCTAAGTTGAGCTCACACATCTTGAGACAACTGGGAAACAGCTAACTGGGTATATTGTGGGCTTTTGAAACCTCAAAGCTCATCCCAGTGACACACCTCTTAATTCTTCTTCCCAAACATTTTTATCCAATTGGAGATCAAACATTCAAATATCTGAGCCAATAGAAGCTATTCTCATTCAAACCATCATCACAGTTACCATGCCCAGTTTTATGTGGTGCCAGGTATCAAATTCAGGGCTTAGTGCCTGCTAGGAAAGTACTCCTATGTCCTCAGCACAAATTTTTTATTTTTTTTTTAGTTTTTTTTTTTTAAGTTTTTCGAGACAGGGTTTCTCTGTACCTTTGGAGCCTGTCCTGGAACTAGCTCTTGTAGACCAGGCTGGTCTCAAACTCACAGAGATCCGCCTCCCTCTGCCTCCCGAGTGCTGGGATTAAAGGCGTGCGCCACCACCGCCCGGCCAGCACAAAAATTTTAATTTAATTATTTATCATTACTATTGAGATTATGTAACCCTGACTGACCTAGAATTTACTGTGTGGACCAGGCTAGTCTTGAACTCACTGCTGAGATTAAAGGGTGTACAACAATTCTTTGGTATACGTATAATTTTTCTATTTAATAAATACTATAACAAATTTGCATAGTAATATGCTTACTTTTTACATATAGAACTCTTGGATGAATATTTGATACTATAGGATATAAACCATCTTCAGTGCTTTTCAGAGTTGGTCAATATTTTGATTTTTGTAATCAATGCTGACAGTGCTGCTGCACAAATATATCCCGATGACAGAAGTGTATATAGTGCCACTTTAGAAATTACTGGAAGTTCTGCCAGGCAGTAGTGGACAACCAGGATTGTTACACAGAGAAACCCTGTCTCCTGGCGGGCGGGGGTGGGGAGTAAAGAAGATTTTTGGATATTTTATCATAATTTCAAGCCAAAGTTTTTGGGGATAGGCAGTAGGCAGTCCAAAGTGTTAACACTTTGCAAGAGGATTGGCTTAACAACTTCCTCGTTTTGCTTTTTTTATTTATTTTTTGAGACAGGGTATTACTGTCTAGCTCAGGCTTGTCTCAATTTATAATCCTACATCTGCCTTCCAAGTGTTGGGATTATAGGTTATACCACCATGTCTTGCTTATATTATCTCATTTTATTCACATTTATTTAGTCTTCGGAGTTCTGGAGGAGGAGCGTGGTGAGAAGATGGCAGTAAAAATTTGTATGCGGTAGTTTTGTCACTTGAACTTCTCTCTCTTTTCTTTTTCTTCTCTTTTTTGTTCTCTTCCTTTTTGAAGTGGAATTGCATTCTGTAATGCAGGTTAGCCTTAATCCTTCTTTAGCCTCCTGGATAACATCTGTCTTATACGCAGCTAGCTCATGAGAGACTGATTTTTCTCAAAAAGAAAATGGAAGGGAATCACAAGTTATTTTGCTGTGTAAAAAGTATATCAAGGATACTGGTGAGATGACTTACCGCTAATACTGATGATCTGAGCTCAATCTCTGTGACTCACTTGGAGAGAACTGACTCCTGCAAGTTTGTGACATGCACACACCTCACACAAACCAAGATAAGATAAGTTTTTTGTTTTTTGTTTTTTTTTTTTGGTTTTTCTAGACAGGGTTTCTCTGTGGCTTTGGAGCCTGTCCTGGAACTAGCTCT
>NC_022010.1:41544906-41547931 GCF_000317375.1 Microtus ochrogaster
TCTTGTAGACCAGGCTGGCCTCGAATTCACAGAGATCCGCTTGCCTCTGCCTCCCGAGTGCCGGGATTAAAGGCATGCGCTACCACCACCCGGCTATCACATTTGGGTCTTGAGAAGCTCCCTAAAGTCTGTCATTTCTGGTTTTTATGGAGATTTCATCGCATATGTATGAGTGATTAGCTTTTAATATTTCTATCATTACTTAATCTGCCTTGGTTTCAGGTGATCAGTTTTCATCTTGAAAGCTGCCATGAGCTTTCAGCCATCAGTCAACCCTAATTGCATTCCTTAAAATGACATTTTGAGGATTCCAAGGATTTTTGAAATTGTATGCTAGGAAATAGGACCAATGGCCATTGTATTTCATGTCATACCACATGAAAGATAATTTTATATTTATCTTGTTTTCTCTTCCCTCATAAAAGGTGTTTGTTTTTCAATTAAAATTAACTTCAATAAAAATTAATTTCCTCTTTCTTCCTTTTTGGTTTTTCAAGACAGGGTTTCTTTGTGCAACCTTGGATGGCCTGGAACAGCTAGCTCTGTAGACCTGACTGACCTCAAACTCACAGAGATCTGCCTGTCTCCTGATCTCCTGATTGCTGGGATTAAAGGTGTGCACCACCGCCCGGCAGAATGATGCTCCTTTACGGCCCTGTTGTAGTAATTAAGTAAAAAATGTGAAGGACTTGAGCTAATTAAAACCTTTGAGGTAGTAGTAACCGAAGTTATAGAGAAAGGCCAGGAATAGTACACACCTTTAATGATAGCACTTAGGAGGCAGGAGGCTCTCTGTGAGTTTGAGGCTAGCCTGTTTTACATAATGGGTTCTAAACGCATCAGGGCTACATAGTGAGTCTCTGTCTTTAAAACACACACACACAGGCACACACACACAGTATGGGTGCACACATAAAAGCCAAGTGTGGTACACACCTTTAATATCAGAGACTAAGTAATACAGGGATATCTGAATATGTGATCAACCTGACCTACACAGTGAGTTTCAAGCTATCCAAGGCTATATAATGAGAGACTGTTTCAAAAATGTGTGTGTGGGGGGTATGTGGTTAGTAGTTAGTATAGTAATTATAGCAGTAGTAGTTGTTGTTGTTGTAATAATAGAGAATGAAAGCATTAGAGGTAGCGGTAATACTTCCATTTTTCATCATTTGACTAATGTACAATGTTATGAATAATTCCTCTTTGTAGGAAAAATGCTGAATAAAATGTGTGATATTGTAAACTGGATTGATGGCATATCAATTAAGAACATTTAACTGTACTTCCAGAATACCTGGGTTTGTTCCCAGCATCTACATGTTGACTTACTACTGTCTAACTCCAGTTTTAGAGGATGCTTAAAGCCTTCTTCTGTTTTGTGCACAAGGCACGCATATGGTGCATATACACATATGCAATCAAAACATTCATATGTATAAAATAAAAGTTTTTTTAAAAATCCTTAATGATCCATCACTGTGCTGTCCAAAAACTAAAAATGAAATTACTTTGGGAATGCAGATGTTAGCTAGCTTTTTGTTGCTTTTGTTTTTCAAGACAAAGTTTTTTTTGTGTAGTCTTAGCTGTCTTGGAACTTGCTCTGTAGACCAGGCTGGCCTCTAGCTCACAGAGATCCACCTGCCTTTGCCTTCGAGGGCTTGTATTATAAAATTGTGTACCACCAGTGTCTGGCACAGATGTTAGCTAGCTTTCCTAAAAATCTTTCATCCTGTAGAATCTGCTCAAATTTTTCATTTGCTTGTTTTTTTAAACTTATTTTTATAGTATAATGGAGCCCGAGAAACAAAGTCCAGTGTTTGAAGGACTCCAAAAGAACTTCTGTTCATTCAAGAAAGTTGGCATTTTGCTATCAGTCTTGGCAAGGGGTCTCACATATGGAGAAGGATGTCTAACAAGGCCTGTAGCAGTTATATTTCCCATGTGGTCTTGGAAAACTTTCTAGCCAACTATCAGCTCTTTGGTTTTTCAAGACAGGGTTTTTCTATAGCTTTGGAGACTGTCTTGGAACTCACTCTGTAGACCAGGCTGGCCTCGAACTCATAGAGATCCTCAGTGATTAAAAGCTCTTGCTCTGCAATATTAAGGACCAGAGTTTTAATCTCACCACCATATAATAAGCTGGGCTCCCTGCAAATGCCGTGGACTCCAGCTTTAGGAAGTTGGAAGACACTACATAATGGCAATGGCCTCTGTGCTTTTAGATGTGTGCAACTGCACACACATACATGCACTTAAGCAGATACACACATTCAAATAAGTGACTAAAAGAATAAAAATTACAAAGCTAGAGAGGTGGCTTAGCAGTTAAGAGCACAAACTGTTCTTGCAGAGGATTTAAGCACATACATTGACTCAAAACTACCAACTTGAAGGAATCTGACACCCTCTCTGGATTCATGTGCACATACCCACCTCCTCATACACACACATGGAAGTGTTTGCTTATTTTGTTTTATTTTTAAATAAAATTCGGGAGTCAGATATTGATCAGAGATTCGGCCTGTGACCACCTCTCTCCCCTTCTCTGATTCAAAAGGACCCCACAAATCTTTCCAAGCCCCTCATTACTGCTTCCTTGTATGTATCTGTATCTTGGGTCTTCCAAAACCTCTATGGTTAATTCTGCTCAAATCACTAACTTTGTCTCTTGGTTCAAGTTTAACTTTATTGGCAGTCTCAGAGTGTCAGAGCAAACAAATATCTTTCAACAATATATACACAATGAAAATTTAAAAATAACACAGAAAAATTGGATAATGAGTGAGATCCAGGAAAAAATAAGATAGTGATCCCTAGAGATTGCAGAAAGTTTATAGTGTAGTATTATGTTTCATATTAATAGAGATAATTGAAATTAAAGGTTGAAGTAGGAATGTGAATTGAGGATTTTTTTCTCTCTTTTTTTTTTCTTTTGGTTTTTCGAGACAGGGTTTCTCTGTGGCTTTGGAGCCTGTCCTGGAACTAGCTCTTGTAGACCAGGCTGGTCTCGAACTCACAGAGA
>NC_022010.1:41548031-41555485 GCF_000317375.1 Microtus ochrogaster
GTCCTGGAACTAGCTCTTGTAGACCAGGCTGGTCTCGAACTCACAGAGATCCACCTGCCTCTGCCTCCCGAGTGCTGGGATTAAAGGCGTGGGCCACCACTGCCCAGAAATTGAGGCTTTCTTAAAACATGATCAGATGAAGAACTTGGAAAAAATAGAACTACTTAATAAAGGATTAAATGATAAATCAGTTGATATACCTAAAGAGAAAATATGTGAACTAGAAGATAGCAGTGAAAATATCACCAAGTCAAAATGAGCTGCCATGCGCCTGTAATTCCAAGACTGGGGGACTGAGGAAGGAGGAGGCCAGCCTGGGTTACAGAGCCAAACTCTATCTCAGAAGGAATAAACAATAAGATACTGCTGAGAAAGCAGCATGAAGATATAAAGAGGCAGCTTTTAAAAAATAGATGATTCGGGGTCGTGGTGACACACGCCTTTAATCTCAGCACTCAGGAGGCAGAAGCAAGCTGATTTCTGTGAGTGTGAGGCCAGTCTGGTATACAAAAGAAGTTCCAGGACAGGCAGGGCAAACACACAGAAACCCTGTTTTTTTGGGGGGGGGGGAGGGAAAGGAATGAAAGAAAAAAGAAAAGAAATACAGTTAATCCCAAGAAATAAATAACATTAGCTTTAACAAGTCACAGTGGAAACGGCAGCCCAGTGACAGAAACCTTAAAAGTTCTAGAACCAACAGACTGCTATAAAAATAATTTTCATTAAGCTGACAACTGATTTCCCAGCTATAGCAACAGAAAGCAGAGGACATTGGAATTCTGCCTTGTATACTGAGACAAAACATCTGTCAGCCTGAAATGGCATACTCAGTAAAATGCTTTCACAATAGACATTTTGAGACAAAAATCCTAGTGCATTTGCTACCAACAGAACAAGATTCCAAGGGATATAATTCAGATAAAGAAAACTTAACTCAAATAGAAAGCTCAAGGTGATTTGCAGTGGCCATATAATATTTAAATCAGATACATATTATGGTTCACATTGTACTAGTATAGAATGCTTTATGTTTCAAAATTTGCTTCATTAACTGAATTTACTCTGAACATATTTCTGGACATGTGTTGCATGTAATATTTCATGTTGATTTGATTCAAGAAGTTTGTACAACTGAGTCAAAAAAGGAATTTCTAGTACATGTAAAATTATTTTTAAGAGGACTTTACCAATTTACATTTTACTCAACAAATTGTGCTGGCTTTATTTACAAATGATTGTTTGGACCAGTTTTAAATAGCAAAGGTTGACATTTCTTACCAGATATTTATATCTTGACAAAAATGTTTGCTTCTCTTGGTTTGACATTAAAAATGTGTTCTGGGGCCAGGCCTTGGTGACACTTGCCTTTAATCCTTTAATCTCAGCATTTGGGAGGCAGGGGGAGGTGGAGCTCTGTGAGTTCAAGGTCAACCTTGTCCACAGAGTCAGTTCCAGGACAGGCTCCAAAGCAACAGAGAAACCCTGTCTCCAAAAAAAAAATTTTTTTTAAAGTGTTCTGAGTTTGAGCCATAGCCTAGCCCCTTCTCAAAAAATTTTTGAGTAGATGAGAAAATGTTAGTTGAGTTGCATTCTTTCTAACAATATTTCTAACTTTCTAAAATGTAGTCTTTAATTTTTCTTTATTCCATTTTATTATTAACAAATAATATACTTATCTTGATTTTTTTTTGTTTGTTTGGTTTTGGCTTTTGAAACGGGGTTTTACAGTACAGCCCTAGGCTGGTCTTAAACTCACAGAGATCCACCTGTCTCTGAGTCCCCAGTGTTTGTATGTACCACTACACTAGTCAATTCAGCCATTTAAAGAAATTGCAAGTAGAGCTGAGGAGATGCAAGCATGAGGATTTGAATTCAAATCCCCAAACCCTATGTAAAGCCAGTCACCGTAGCACACATCTGTAACCCCAGTGTTTCTACACTGAGATGAGAGGCTAGAGAATCTCCTGAAAGCTTGTTAGGTCGCTAGCCTGTGTATGTAGTGGCAGGTAAGAGACTCTTTCTCTGACAAGACAGAAGCAAGGAACAGTACCAGATATTGTCCTTTGACCTCCATGCATGTGCCATGGTACACCCACATGCACATACATGCATACGCACACACATAATATACAAACAAATGACAAATAGCCAGCCAAGCGTAGTAGTGGCTATTCTTGTAAGAGTAGTATTTGAGGCTGAGACGGAGGATTTCTGAGTTGAGCTATAGTATGAGACCTGTCTTAAACAGAAAACTATACACATACTTGAAAAAGAAAAGAAATGCCATCTTTTTGTTCTTGTTTATACTCTTGTCTTACTGCTGTGGTACTGTTATGTTGTTTTCTAACTCTGGTATTTATTCCAGCCAGCCAACAGGACAGAGTGAATAAATGTGTTTTGTACAAGTCATTTTAAAGGGGGAAGACAGTTAATCTTTTTTGGGGATTCCATGTTTTAACATGAGCTGGAATGTAAGATGTCATTTTTTAACTTTTTTTCTGTTCATTTGCTTTTTCAGGTGCAAGTGAAAGTGTAGGAAAACACATGCTTGAAGCTTGTAACAACAACCTGGAGATGGCCGTCACTATGTTTCTGGATGGTGGAGGAATTGCTGAGGAGCCCAGTACCAGTTCAGCAAGTGTCTCTGCAGTCAGACCACACACAGAGTATGAATTTATTATTTATTGTAGCAGTTACTCTTTGCCTAAATTAATTAGTTGCATTTTTATCAAAGTTAGGTAAAGTTTTGAAAAACATTTAAGGTTGAAAGCCTCTGAAAAATATGTGTAAATTTTTGTGTTTACTGTACCTTAAATTCTCTAGAGCATGCCATCTTGTCTCTTCATTTATTTATTTTCATCTTGTCTCTTTAATCCTCATTTTTAGTCTTCAAACGAATGTGTGGGTTAAAGATGGGCAGGCGGGCAGGCTACGACTGCTTGATTATAATTGGTCTGAAATTGGGGTTTATGTACTCCACAGCCATCAGCTATACAACAAAAAGAATTTGTTGGCTTAGGATTTTGCTCAGTTGATAAAGTATTGCCTAACATCCAAGGAATTCTAGGTTTAAGCCTCAACACTGGATAAACCAGACTTGGTGACACATGCTTGTAGTCCTAGCACTTAGGAAGTGGAGACAGGAGCAATCTTTAGCTACATAGCAAGTTTGAAGTCATTTTGTTTTTTGTTCTTTTTAAAGAACGTTATAGTTTGGTATTATTATTATTTTCTGTCTCAGGAAACTAGAGCATGGCTGTTTTTTCCTAAGCTACACCACAGTTAAAAAGCAGGTATCTTTTTCTTCCAGAGGACCTGGGTTCAATTCCCAGCATCCACATGGTAGCTCAAAACTGTAATTTCAGTTCCAGGGGCTCTGACACTCACACAGACATGCATACAGACAAAACACCAATGCACATAAAATAAAAGTAAATACATCATTTTAAAAAATCCTTCATTCTTTTTTTGTTTGTTTGTTTGAGACAGGTGGGGTTTTTTTTGTTTGTTTGTTTGTTTTTAGTGTAGCCTTGGCTGTCCTGGAACTTGCTCTGTAGACCAGTCTGACCTCAAATTCACAGAGGTCTGCCTGCTTGCCTCTGCCTCCTAAACGCTGGGATTAAAGGTATGTGGCATCACTGCCCAGTTCAGTTCTTTATTCTTTAGTTACCTGCCTAATCACTAATACATCCCCACTGTATATAGAACTGTATATGTTTGATTTTTTTTCTAGCCTTTTATATTTGATTAGTAAGAGTTTGTAATAAATGCCTAACTTTTGAACAAAATTTCATCAGTCTTTGGAAAGTATTAGGCCCGAACCTTGTTGGGACTACTCTAGGCACATGTCTCTGCTCTCAGATGGCCATTGAGTTTTTTCTTTGTTTTGAGATACCATTGCTGTGTAGCCTAGGCTGGCCTTGAATTCATATCTTCCTGTGTATTAGGATTCCAGGTTTGCCCACAATTCCTGACTAAGCATTAGCTTTAACAACAACAACCAAAAACAAAACAAAACAAAAAATGTTAAAAGGGGCAAGGCTTAGTAGCCTGTGCTTTTAGTTCCATCACTCAGGAGGCAGAGGCTGGCATGGTCTACATAGTCCCTGTCTTGAAAAACAGAACCAAACCAGAAAAACCCTTAATTTAAAAGTCCCTAAGTAAGACTTTAATACTCTTAGTCTTTTGTAATTCTGATAATTTATAATATGAGAAACAAAGGTGTTGAAATAAGAGCGGCGGGGCTGTGTCCCCAGCACCCGGCCGCCCACATGGCTAGCTTAGCTTATGCCCGAAATAATTACACGGAAACTGTATTCTTTTAAACACTGCCTGGCCAATTAGTTTCAGTTTCTTATTGGCTAGCTCTTATATATTAATCTAACCCATTTCTATTAATCTGTGTAGCCCACGAGCTGGCTTACCAGGAATGATCTTAACCTGCGTCTGCCTGGAGTGGGAGAATCATGGCGACTCCTTACTCAGCTTCTTTCTCCCAGCATTCTGTTCTGTTTACTCCACCCACCTAAGGGTTGGCCTATCAAATGGGTCTAGGCAGTTTCTTTATTGCTTAACCAATGAAATCAACAGATTGATATACACTCCCACATCACAAAGGAGTCATTTAAAGTACAACAGGCAAAGGGCCAGGCTTTTATTTTTATGAAATCAGATATAATTTAAGAACCAGGTCATATACAAGTATAATTGTTCCTTTGTTGAGTTAGTTTCAGATTAATGGAATATTGTTTTTACATGCATTGTGAACTTTAGAGATCATATTAATAGCTTACAAAGTTTTTGCTTGTTTTTTGTTTTCTGTTGACATTTGTCTTAAGTGTGATCCCATCCCTAACATGGCTCAGAGTTTTAATAGAAATCAATATTGAGCCAGGCAGTGGTGGCGCACGCCTTTAATCCCAGCACTCGGGAGGCAGAGGCAGGGGGGTATTTGTGAAATTCAGGGGAAGCTTGTGGTAAAGAGGCAGTTTCCGGACAGGCAACAAAAACTACGGAGAAACCCTGTCTTGAAAAAAACCAAAAAAAAAAAAAAAAGGAAATCAATATTGAGCCAGATGATATGTTATGCACCTTTATTATAGCCCACTGGAGGCAGACAACAAGTGGATCTCTGAATTCTTAGATTATTCTTGCCTGCATAGCACATTCCAGGCTAGCCTGCTCCAGTAAACAAACAAACAATATTTTAAAAATTAGTTGATAGAAACGTCAATAGTAGATATTTGCAGTTGATTTGTGTGTGTGTGTGTGTGTGTGTGTGTGTTTGACTATACCTGAAATAGTAGTTTTTGCTTTGAGACCAGGTTTTTTCTGGCTGTCCTGGAACTCACTATGTAGACCAGGCTGACCTCAAACTCAGAGATCTGTCTGCATCTACTTCTGGGTGATGGGATTAAAGGTGCTCCACTATGACTGGCAGTTTGGCTTTTATTTTTGTTTTAGTGCCTTTGACAGCATTGTGTGCATGTGCCTGTGTTGAAAGATGTGTTGAAACCCAGGGCCTCACCATTGCTGGGCAAGTACTCTGCCATTGAGTTAAATCCTAGCCCTATAGCATTTATTTTTACCTTTTTGAGGTAGCATTTCATTGCTTTGTCTAACCTAGTCTCAAACTCCTTAGCTCCAGAGAATCTTTTGACTCAGCCTTTTAAGTAACAAATATTTCTTATAAATGAGTTTCTTTTCCTATTTAGTTGTATCATGATTTGGTTAACTTATGTGCTAACTGATGAACTCCTAATTCCTTAAGTAGAATTTCCCTTCCAAATCACCTTCTGTTTTTCCACCCAATGTAGTTAAAACGTCGCCAAACATCTTCAGATGTACAGTAATTGAGTCTTTATAGGTATTTTTTTTAAAAGATGTTCGTGTTCATACCTATGTGTGTATTAGTGCCCATGGAGGCCAGTAGAGAGTGTATGATTTCTTAGAACTAGAGTTACAGGTTTTTGTGAATGATAGGATCAAAACTCATGATTGAGCATGCAACAAGCCCCCTTAACTACTGAGCCATCTCTCCATCCTCAGGACTATTAATTTATTTGAGATATTTCATTGGAATGCAGTTAAGTAGTAAATTGTCTTAGACTGAGGCAATTTTACACATACCATGTGAAGTACAGTATACCAATTAAAAAAAATTTACTTGTATAAAAGATGTTTTTTAAAGCTTGGCATGATAGTGCTCACACCTATAATCCTAACACTTGGGAGGTGGGGAAAGGAATATAAAAAGTTCTAGGGCAGTGATGGCTACATAACAAGTTCAAGGCCAGCTTGGATTACATGATACCCTATTTCTGATGCGGAATGTCTTCCTCTATATGTGTTGTGTTTATTGGTTAATGAATGAAGCTGCTTTGGCCTATAGCAGGGCAGAATATAGCCAGGCTGGAAGAGATATAGAAAGAGTAGGTGGAGTCAGACGCCATGTAGCTGTCCAAGAGTAAGAGGTAACAAACCATGAGCCTTGTGGTATGATACAAAATAAAAGAAATGGATTAATTTAAGATATAAGAGCTAGCAAGAAATATGCCTGAGTTGTTGGCCAAACAGTATTGTAATTAATATAGTTTCTCTGTGATTATTCAGGTCGGGGTGGCCAGGAAACGCAAGAGAAGTCTCCAGTTACATATTTCAAAAAAATTTTTATTGTTAACGCTTTTAAAAGTTCTTAAGGGGTCCTTCCTTACTCCCCTTCCCCATCTCCTTACTCTACCTGAAATGGAGTCTTCCTTTGTTGTCCCCGGCTGGACTCTTGGACTCACATGACTGCCTACTTCAGCCTTCAAAGTAGTAGTACTATAGACATGGGTCACCAAAACCAGCAAAGTATTTACTAAACTTCCTTCTACATATAGATTGTTCCTTCAGGTTATTGAAATTCTGCATATGAGCAGTGACCTATGTCCAGTAGGAAAGAGCAGCTGGGTGTGGTGGCACATTCCTATAACCCCAACACATGGCAGGTGAGACTCTTACCACTGAACCACCAATGGTTAATCCCAGCACTTGGAATGTTGAGACAGGAGAATCTCAAGTTTGAGGCCAGCCTGAGTTACGTAGTAAAACTTAAAAACAAAAAGTAGGAAAGAATATTGGACATAATCTTGAATTATTCTTTCATCATTTTTCTTATTATAGATTTGTCTAACTGGTGGTTTTTTAATTACAGAGTATTAGTGTTCACTGACAAATTAATTTTCATAGTTTTTTTCTTTAAATATAAAGTATGTGTTTGAACTCCAAGTGTTGGATTTCGAAATTCCAACTTTAGATATTGAAAAACTAGCCGGGCGATGGTGGCGCACGCCTTTAATCCCAGCACTCGGGAGGCAGAGGCAGGCGGATCTCTGTAAGTTCGAGACCAGCCTGGTCTACAGAGCTAGTTCCAGGACAGGCTCCAAAGCCACAGAGAAACCCTGTCTTGAAAA
>NC_022010.1:41555715-41558966 GCF_000317375.1 Microtus ochrogaster
ACCAGGCTGGTCTCGAACTCACAGAGATCCGCCTGCCTCTGCCTCCCGAGTGCTGGGATTAAAGGCGTGTGCCACCATCTCCCGGCTTGTTTTTCTTTTTTGAGTCAGAGTCTTATGTAGGTCAGACTGGCTTCAAACTCATCTGTCTTTACCTCCTTAGTTCTAGGATTAAAGGCATGCATCAACGTGCCCAGTGCAACCCTAGCTCAGTTATGAGAATTGAAGTTTGAAGCCAGCCTAGTTAGAACCTGGCTCAGAAATGGGCTCCAAAAAAGTGTGTGTATGGTGGGCGAGGGATTTTGCAGGACATGAGAACACATGGTAGAAATCATTAGGTCTAATGTAAACTGATCTCTGTATGTTTATTATTCTTTGTCTCCCCCATGTATGTTTGGGTATGTGGGTTGCCATATGACTTATGGGAAGGTCAGAGGACAGCTTGAGGCAGTTCTCTCCTTCCAAATGTTGTTCTAGGGATCCAACAAGTTGGTCAGGCCTTGGTGACAAGAGCCTTTATCTAGTGAGTCATTTTGTTTGTTTATATGCATAAAATTCTTAAAATTAACTGTTGTTTTCTATGACATTTAAGCCTAAAAATATTAAACACTTTCAATATTTGGTTATAACTTCAAATAAATTGATTTTAAAGGTTACATGCTATTTATTTTTATCTTTTGGTTTTTTGACACAGTGTCTCTTTGCATATCTTTCACTGTCCTGGAACTCACTCTGTAGACCAAGCTCGCCTTGAACTTACAGAAATCCACCTGTCTCTGCCTCTCAAGTGCTGGGACTAAAAGCATGTGACACCATGCCCAGATTCTATTGATTTTATTGAGATCTACATTTTTCTCTGTTTTCCTCCCTGCCTCTCCCCTCCACTTTAACCCTCTCCCAAGGTCCCCACGCTCCCAATTTACTCAGGAGATTTTGTCTTTTTTTACTTCTCGTGTAGATTAGATCCTTGTATGTCTCTCTCAGGGTCCTCATTGCTGTCTAGGTTCTCTGGGATTATGATTTGTAGGCTGGTTTTCTTTGCTTTATGTTTAAAAACCACTTATGAGTGAGTACATGTGAGAATTGTCTTTCTATATCTGGGTTACCTCATTCAAAATGATGTTTTCTAGCTCCATCCATTTGCCTGCAAACTTCAAGATATCATTTTTTTTTTCTGCTGTGTAGTACACCATTGTGTAAATGTACCACATTTTCCTTATCCATTCTTTGGTCGAGGGGCATTTAGGTTATTTCCAGGTTCTGGCTGTGAACATAGTTGAGCACATGTCCTTGTGGCACAGTTGAGCTTCCTTTAGATATATACCCAAAAGTGGTATTACTGGGTCTTGAGGAAGACTGTTTCCTAATTTTCTGAGAAATCGCCACACTGATATCCAAAGGGGCTGTACCAGCTTGCATTCCCACAAGCAATGCAGAAGTGTTCCCTTTACCCCACATCCTCTCCAGCATAAGTTGCCATCAGTATGTTTGATCTTGGGCCATTCTTACAGGTGTAAAATGGAATCTCAGAGTTTTGATTTGCATCTCTCTGATGACTAAGCTCTGAAGATCAAGCTGGCCTTGAACTTACTTATTCACCTTTCTCTGCCTCTCAAGTACTTGGACTAAAAGCATGGGACACCATGCCCAGCCCAGATCCTATTTATTTTATTATTAAGATTTTTTATTTATTTTATGTATATGGATTTATGCATGTATGTCTCTTGTATATATGTCTGTGTGCCATGTACATGCCTGGTGACATGGAGGCCACAAGAGGGTGTTGGATCCCTTGGGAATGGAGTTACATGAGCCGCCATATCAATGCTGGAAATCATACCTGCCATCCCCTGGAAGAACGGCTAATGCTCTTAACCACTGAGTTATCAGCCCTAGTATAAACCACTTATCAAAATGATTTCTTCCTAGAAAAAAAATAAAGTTTATAAAAACAAATATTTTTTAACTGAGTTATTAGTGAGTAATTATATTGAGTCTGTGAAGATAAACTTTGAAAAGAATGTTTTTTGTTTTTTCTTTTAATTTATTCCCAGTGTTGGGGATCAAATACAGGACAGGCATGTGTTCTACTGCTGAGCTCTATCTCTTGCTGAGAGTAGACTTTAATTAATTAATTTAAATTTTATTAAGATATTTATCTCTCTGTATGTATGTGTATGAATATGCACATCTTGGCATGTGTGGAGATTAGAGTACAAATTTTTTTAAAATATTTATTTATTTATTATGTATACAATGTTCTGTCTGTGTGTATGCCTGCAGGCCAGAAGAGGACACCAAACCTCATTACAGATGGTTGTGAGCCACCATGTGGTTGCTGGGAATTGAACTCAGGACCTTCGGAAGAGCAGGCAATGCTCTTAACCGCTGAGCCATCTCTCCAGCCCTAGAGTACAAATTTTGAAAATCTACTTTCTCCTTCTACCTTGTGTATTGGAATCCAATTCAGCTCAGCAGACATGAGGGCAGACATGAGGGCGGGCATGTTTACCCACTGAACTGTCTCCCTAGCTCCAGAATCACCTTTTATAGGATGTGTAATTATTAGTGCTGGAGAGATGGTTTGATGGTAGGAGCACTGCTGCTTTTCTAGAGGACTAAAATCTGAATTCCAGTCCCAGGGCATGCATTCACAAGGTGTGAAGACATTGAGGCAAGCATTCACACACATAGAAAATAAAATTTTGCTGGATGTTGGTGGTGGCACATGCCTTTAATCCCAGCATTCAGGAAGCAGAGGCTGGCAGATATCTTAAATTCAAGGCCACCCTGGTCTATAGAGCTAATTCCAGGACAACCTAGGCAGTGAAACCCTGTCTTGAACAAAAGCCAAAAAAGAAAAAAAATCTCAAAGTAAGAGTTTGTATTTTATTACATGTTTATTATACATTGTTATATATTTGCTTATATATTTTATATAGAAAATTCCTCTTCTGTATAATAGGATCTGTTGAGTAAATACTTATAAGATTGTAACTATGGTGGCTTCTTCCTTCATACTATAAAAAAATATAGTGCCGATTTGTTGAAGCTTACTTTAATATATTCTTTTCTTTTAATTATTATGTGATGTAGCATTAATTATATTGATTCTAGTAAGCCTATATTTTTCCAGTCATTTTTTTTTTTTTTTCGAGACAGGGTTTCTCTGTAGCTTTGGTGCCTGTCCTGGAACGAGCTCTTGTAGACCAGGCTGGCCTCGAACTCACAGAGATCCGCCTGCCTCTGCCTCC
>NC_022010.1:41559066-41560454 GCF_000317375.1 Microtus ochrogaster
GAGTGCTGGGATTAAAGGCGTGCGCCACCACCGCCCGGCTTTCCAGTCATTTTTACTTGACTTTTTTTTTCCTTTTTGATAAATTCCTTGTCCCTAAGAATTTTGGGGGGCTGGGTGCTGGAGATGCAGTTCCACAGTTAAGAACCTGTAACTCCGGTTACAGAGGAATCTGTCACCTATGGCCTCTGTGGGCTCTACATTCACATGCACATACTCCCACATATATAATTAAACTAAAAATAAAATCTTTAAAAAAAAAAAGATTTCAGGGAGGATTGGAGGTTGCAGATTTAACTCATTGGTAGACAAATTGCCACACAAGTACCAGGGCCTGGGTTCAGATCTTAGTTGGGGGTGGGGTGAGGCAGAAAGGCCAAAATAATAACTGCAGCCTGGATGTAGCCTGGAACAAGCTTTAATCCCAGCACCTGGGAGGCAAAGGCAGTGGATCTCTGAGTTCCATGCCAGACAGGGCTGCATAGGGAGACCTTGTTAGGTTGAGATGGACAGATGGCTGAGTGGTTATGAGCATATACTGCTCTTGCAGAGGCCTCAAGTTCCCTTTTTAGCATCCATGTTGGTCAGCTTGCAACCACCTATAATTGCAGCTCAGGGGAATCTGAGGTCTCAACTATGTATATATCTCCCTTATCCCCTATAATTAAGCAATAGTAATCTTTTTTTTTTTTTGGTTTTGGTTTTTATTTTTTTCGAGACAGGGTTTCTCTGTAGCTTTGGAGCATGTCCTGGAACTAGCTTTTGTAGACCAGTCTGGGCTTGAACTCACAGAGATCTGCCTACCTCTGCCTCCTGAGTGCTGGGATTAAAGGTGTGTGCTACCACCTCCTGGCTAAATAATAGTAATCTTAAAAGTAACTGTCTAAGGGACCTGAGATGGAAAGAGATCTTTTTTCTTTTTACTTTCTTCTTTGTAAGCCATTTTAGCTTTCTGTGGTAGATATTTTATTCTAGTTAATCTCTGTCTAGAAATCATTTACAACTTTTTTCTAATTACTGTAGTTTCTTAAAAAATCATGTTTGTTTCGCTTGTTAATTTGAATACATTTACAATTTAGAAGGAAAATAGGTATCACAAAAACAGTTTTTATTTTGATATATTCTCACTTTTATTTTTAACAGAGAAGAAGTTCGTGCCCCAATTCCTCAAAAGCAAGAAATATTGGTGGAGCCAGAACCTTTGTTTGGTGGTAAGTTTACTTTATTTGCTTAATTTCTTTCATTCGTTCATTCATTCATTCATCTATTTATTTATTTATTTATTTATTTGTTTGTTTGTTTATTTTGGTTTTTCAAGACAGGGTTTCTCTGTGGTTTTGGAGCCTGTCCTGGAACTAGCTCTTGTAGACCAGGCTGGTCTTGAACTCACA